>NW_006159921.1:2176783-2201219 GCF_000334495.1 Tupaia belangeri chinensis
TGCTGACTTGTTTGCCACACGGGGTTCCTGCTTTCCTTCCCAGCCTCCCCCAAGTAAAGCACTCTGGACTAGTGGGACGTTCTGCTCACTGGTCTGTTCCTGGGCCCGAGGAGGCCAAGTCTGTACCCCCAGTAGGGCAAGTGCAGACCATACCTCTCTGCTGTCCCCAAACCAGTTGGGTAGGGGTATCAGAATCCTTCTCTCTCCCTGGGAGTCTTGGGCATAGGTGACAAAGGCCCTTCAGGTCAAGGCCCTGGATAGCATTATTCTTACCCATTTCTAAGTGCCTCTCCAGGAAGTCCCAGCTGTGACTGCTGCCTCTGGGACCTCCCAGCTATATGCAATGTCTCCCCGATACCTTATCAACCCAGGTCCCCAGCAGACAAATTGCTCTGGCCCTGTGGACAGCAACCTGGCTCTGTACTTCCTCCAAAGGGGAAGTTCTATTGTCACTGTGCCCTCTAAGCCACAGGGAACAAGGACTTTAGAGGTAGCTATTTCCCCCCAGGTTTTACTCTTTCTCCCTTTGAACCAAAGATGCCATGTGGGCACATTTACCCCCTGTGTCTCAGTCTTCGCTCTGGCACATAGGAAGTGCTAATAAAAGTATTTGCTATAATTTCCCTAGAGCTTTGAAAACTATGCCTAGAGGAGCTGTTTGATTTAAAATATCCTCCCCTCTCTTTCTTCTGATCAACATAAGTACGTGTATTCCTGGCTTGCTCTATGCTGGGTACTGAGCTAGGTATTGGGGCCAGGGAACTGAATGAGACCCAAAATATCCCGCCTACCAGGTAGGCACTGTCTGTTGGGGCCACTGACTGGGACAAGAGCAACTATGATGTCACGCGATGTGGATGTCAGCAGAGGAAAGAGATGGCCTAACAGGCCAAAGCCTGTTAGGAAGTGAGCCAAGAAGTGCATGTGGGCTGCCCTTGGTGGTGTAGTAGTAACTCACTGCTCTGCAACTCCGAAGCTATGTGGGAAGGTTCTTGGTTCATATCCCAAGGTCTCCACGTGCAGTTAGTTACACACATGCCTGTAATCCTGGCTGACTGAGGCTGGGGATGGATTGTGGTGTGAAGACCCGGTTGAGGATACTTGTCTCTCTTTATCTCTCTCATTGAATGAATGAATGAATAAATAAATAAATAAATAAATAAATAAATGTTTTAAAAAGGAAGAAGTGCATGTGGGAAGATTTCCTGGGGAAAGAAGACTGCAATCTGAATTCTGTTATAAAGACTTAGAATTGTCAGAGTGAGGCTGTTGGGGCCAAGAAGTGAAGGGTCAGGACCAGGGAAATGTGCTGGGACAGTGCAGTGGCTGATAATGGCCGGAAGGAGGAGTGGCCCACAGGTGAGCCATGTGTTGGCCTAAGTGACAGGTCCCTGGAGGACTGGCCAACGGATGTGAACAAGGGTGTTATCTCTTCTCTAGAACTGGATCTCTGGGATTGAGGGACAGAGACAAGAGGTACCTCAATGTTGACCTTCCTTCTCCTCCCCAGCTGGTCTCTGGTCTCCCTGGATGTTTCCAGCCTCCATAGCCCCTGCCCCTCCCTAACAAATCTCACCTCTAGGGTGGTATCTCTTAACTAGGAGCAGCCTGGACGCCTTTTTGACTTACTTAGAGTTTGGAGGACAGGAATTGGGTACATCTCTGGAGATTTTGATTCAGTAAGGGGCCTGGGACTTTGTTTTTAAAAAGCTCCCCAGAGATTCAGATGCACCCTCCAGCGGAGAATCACTGACCAGAGCAGGCTGTGTACATGTAGAATTTCCCCACTCGGCAGTGGTGGGCCTACCCTGTCTAGTCCCTTTGCATTTCTTTCTTCCTTCCTTTCTTTCTTCCTTCCTTCCTTCCTTTCTTTCTTTCTTTTTCTTTTTTAATTAAAAACAATTTTTAAAAGTTTTGCCAAAGGGCATGTGTGCTTGTCAGAGAGAAACAGAAAAGCAGAGAGGGGAGAGAGAAGCACTGCCCAGTGGGGCATAGTTAGGCCACAATCCCCTCTCCATCTCTTCATCCTGTCAGGATTTGGGGCACACACTCAAGCCATCAGGGCCAGGATTGAAGTTGCTGGTCGGCCATATGGGGCCGACCTATAACCACTTAACCACTAAGCCATGGGGCTGTCCTTGCAGTTTCTTTCACTTTTACATAGTGGCATTGTTGTTGTTTTTCTTCCTATTTTTTTTTTTACAAAAATTTGCTATAGGATGTGTGCATTCACCAGAGAGCGACAGAAAGAGAGGATTAGTGAGAAAGCATCCCCCAGGGTGGACAGCCACACAGAAATCCCTTCTCTTCCGTTCTCCTCTTAGGATTTTGGGCATGCACACACATGCACTGGGCATGTTTTTCAGACTACCAGGTCCAGGACTCAAGCAGCGAAGCTGGCCATGTGGGATCCAGCACCTTAACCAGTGTACCACCTGCTGGCCCTGCCGATGTGTGCTTTTCAGTCTGTTCTTTCGTCCTTCAAAGATCTTTATCATTTCATTTTTTGGCTTTACTACTTTTTCTTTTTCTTTTCTTTTCTTTTCTTTTTTTTTTTGAGTAGTAAATATTAGTAAATAATGAAAGTGAAGCTCAAAGAAGTAAAAGTTGTCCAAGGTTGTGGAGACGCCAACGTCTGCCTTCCAGAATCCGAGGCCTCTTCAGCCTGCTCACAATGTCTTTTTGGGAAAGGCCTATGTGCCTAGATGCCCACATATTTGAGGACTGGACTAAGGTCTCCTTTTCAGACAGTTACGGCCTTTTAATTGAGAGGCAGCCACTTCTGACCTCCCTCCGGCAGGCCCAGGCCTGCGCAGCCACAGCCATTGTTCCCAGTGGCCCTGCCTGCTTGCCTGGACATCTGTTCTCCTAACAGCATCTGCCCATAAATCCTGTCCCTGAGTTGAGGGTGGCTTAGTAGGGGAACAGTGGAGCTTACAACTCTCGCCAAACCATCACCATAGTTACACGAGGGTGTGACCGCAGCTGTGTGTGCTCGTTGGCATCTGGGCCAAGGTTGCATGTGTGTAGCGGTCTCTGGGGCCAGGGGTGGTGGCTGTTTGGCTGCTTGCTGTAGGCTTCTGCTGTAACTCATGCTGCTGTAATTCTTGGTGTCTGAAGAGATGTGGTTTTGCTCTTGTGCACCCTGACATATAGTAGGTGCTCTGTTTTTTGACTGACGCTGAAAGGATGTGCGAGGAATCACAAGTCTGTGTGCGTCACTGAGGTGCCTGTGAATGAGACAGATTGAAGTCACTGTAGACATGTGGAACGCCTCCTGGATACTGCGGGGTCATTGCGAACTCTGTCCCGGTCCCTGGCCTTAAGAGCTGATAGGAGGCAAGCTGGTGACATGGTGATTAAGATTGCTGGATCTCTTGGGACCAGCAGTTAGCATAATGGCTATGTCACTGGACTCCCATGTAGTCGTCCCGGACCTGGTGGCTTAAACTCACGCCGGGTACGTGTGCGTGCTTACCCAAGATCCCAAGAGGAGAATGGAGGAGAAGGGATTGTGGCGTGGCCATCCTCCTGGGGGTGGGGGGGGATTTCTTGCTTTCTGTCTGTCTCTCTCTCTCTCTGTCTCTCTGGCGAATGCACGCCCCCTATAGCAAAAACCTCTCAAAAAATTAATTAAAAAAAAAAGATTGCTGTATCTCATATGGCTGATGGCATGGTTTGAGTCCCAGACCCAGAAGCTTGAAAAACTTGACAGGTACATATGTGTGCATGCCCAAAGTCCTGAAAGGAGAAATGGAAGGGCAGGAATTGTGATATGGCCATCCTCCATGGGAGGTGCTTTCTCACTTTCTCTCTCTCACATGCTCTGTCTCTCTGTCTCTCTCTCTCCCTGATGAGCACATACATCTTCTAGCAAAGAAAAAAAAAAGTTGATATGATGGGGGGAGCCAACATAAATAGCAGATGATAAAGGACTGCACCCTCCACCACTACGACCACTGATGCGCGCTTGCTCTGTGAGTCAGATTACCCTTACATGCTAGGAGTGGTCTGGAAGGGTGGAGGAAGATCAGTATTGGCTAGAGTTTTCAGAGATTGCGTCATGGAAAAGGAGAACTTAGGCTGGATTCTGAAGGATAGACACGGCTTGTTTAGGAAGACAGGAGAGACACAACTCAAGTGTTCTCTAAGTGCGGTCCCTGGACCAGTGACATCAGCATATTCCGAGAACTTATTTGAGATGCAAATTCCTGGGCCCCACCCCAGACCTAGGGAATGGGGAACTCTGGGGCAGAGCCCAGCAAGGTGTGTCTCATAAGTCATCCATCTGGGTGATTGTGACATTCATTGAATGTGATGACCACTAATGCAGAGGAAGGGATGTGATATTTACATGAGAGACTGGGGACCTGGGAAGTGACGTGGCACCTTCTTCTGTTGGTGGCATAGGAGATGGTGGAAGATGGAAGACCAGCTAGGAGACAAGCAGGGAAGCAGGCTTGGGATGTTGAGGGCCTCAGCTGGATTGGGGATCTCCGTGGGACCAGAAAGCCAGGGCACTGTGAAGGAGGGTGTGCAGCCCTAGTGACACTGGGTCTCATGCCATGCTTTCAGAGCACTTCTTTTTCTTAGGGGAGATTTTTGCTATAGGGCATGTGTGTTCGTTGGAGAGAGAGAGGGACAGAGAGACAGAAAGCGAGAAATCACCCCCTGGGGGGGTGGCCACGCCGCAATCCCTTCTCCTCCATTCTTTTCTCGGGATTTTGGGCACGCACACACACGCGCCCAGCGTGAGTTTTGAGACACCAGGCCCAAGACTCCAGCTGTGGTTGACTACATGGGAGTCTAGTGATATAACCATTAGGCCATCTGTTGGTCCTTTCTTTAAATGTTTTTAGAAGACTTGTGTCCTGTTGAACGCATTACGATGTGCTAGTTTTGGAAAAATATAAGAAAGGGAGAAAGAGGAGGGGGCACGCACAGACTTCCACCATGCAGGACAAGGACTGAGATGTTAGCATATTTCCTTCCGGTCCTTTGGTCTTTTTCTTTTTTTTCCACTAAACTTTTTCTTTATTTTTCTCTCTTTCCAGTTGGTTTTCATTTATTTATTCCTTGTGTGTGGGAGAGAGAGAATGAGAGAGGCAGGTACCCCTAATAGGGCCCCCATGCAGTAATGCACCCCAGTTCCAGGCAGCTCAGGTCCTGTGCACACACCTAGCACGTGGAGAGAGGTCTTGGGATGTGAACTCTGGACCTTCCCACATTGGTCCAGTTGTGCTACTGCTGAGCCCGTGGTCCTTTTAATTGTTGTATAGTTAGTTGCAAGCACACCGTAAATATCGAGTTGCATCCTGCGTCTTTGCTTAACAAAATATCATAAGCATTTTCCTATGAGCATTCAGGTTCTCTGTTTTTGTCATCACAGGAGCCCCTGTGTTTGCGCAGAGGAGGTACCTGAGAGTCAGAGAGAAAAGGAAACTTGTTCTGTGAACTTCAGACTATGGGGAAGGCTATAGTTGAGCAAGCTTGTTTCTCACCATACACATTGTAAGGAAAAGAAAGGGATGGAGGGGGTAGCAGGAAATTAAAATGGACTTGAAAGAGACACAATGGCAAGGTGGAAGTACAGTGTCTAGGGATGGATGTTTGAGTGAGAAAGAAGTGCAAGGAAGTGATTGCTGAAAAGTCAGCCGGCACATGGAGAGGATTTTGAAGTGGCAGGCAAAGTTTTGTTTCTTGCTACTTGTAGGTGTTTTTTTATGATAACCCACCAAGCTTATATGTGTTATGTGCATTTTTCTGCATTTTATTGGATGGAAAAAAAAAAAAAAAAGAAAGAAAGTTAAAAGGTGCTTGAGGGGAGAGCCAGCAGGTAGCATGGCAGTTAAGATGCTGGATTCCCACATGGCTGACTGTGGTTCAAGTTTCAGACCTGGCTGCTTGGCTTACTTTCTCACTTTCCCTCTCTCTCTCTTTTCCCCTCTCTGTTTCTCTCTGGTGAATAAAAAGATAATGATAAATAACATTAAATACATAATTCTTAAAAAAAAAAAAAAAAAAAGAACTTGCTCTAGGAGCCACGTGCAGAACCAGCTAGAAGCCAGGCTCACAGAGGCCCTCCTGTGGCTCTCCATCCTGCCTCACGTCCACCCTTAGCTCTGTCTCCATTCCCCAATCCCTTCCACTTGAGAAACGGCAGATTCACAGCTCGGGGTGGTTGACTTTCCAGCTGAGACAACCTGCGGGAAAAATGGTCTTGCTGCTTTGACTCAAATGGGGAAATTCCTAAGGAATTCTTTAAGTTAGGAATGCAGATGTTTCAGATATGTCGTGTGTTGCATGGGTGGGAGGGGCCTCTGTCTTTTTCTCTCTCTGGTTAGTTCAGAACTATAGGACCTCTCAATTGTCATCTGGGGTGTTAGAACCCCTTTCAGTTCATTGCCTTAGCCTGACTATCCCATTCCTTGAGACAACGTTTTCATCTTAATGAGCACTTACCTTGCCCAGACCCCACGCACATACACACGTAAGCCGCCTGAGCTGTCCTTTTCTCTTGAGTCCTTCCCATAACTCTGGAGAGGTCCAGGCACACCCAGGAGAGGGGAGGGTGGAGGAGCCCTGCGATGCTAGATGCTACTGCTACGAACACCCTTCCTCCTGACCAGGATGGCCTTTTCTGCACTGGTACTGAGCGCCAGAGCCTTGCAAGTGTTGAAACAAAACCAGGGCCCCCAGCTGGACTCCTGCTTCTCGCTGGGTGTCAAGTTTCACAGGAGACAGGCCAAAGCTTTGATCTTGGATGAAGACATGGCGGTAAGAGGTCACACCAGAGCTCTGCCTGCCCAGGAGGAGATGGGAGGGCTTCTCCGCTGGGGATTAACTGTCCCTGTCTGCAGTCCTTGGTCTTCCCCAGTTACAGTAGATGAGGCTCTGGGACGATGCTGTCTCTGGTGTTTTACATATGCATTTATTTTTGAGTAACGTAGGTAGGGGAACTGGCGATGCATTGAAGGATTCTCCAGATGGGATCGCCCTCTATCGCCCAGCTTTCCCCTGCCTGGCACACTGCCCTGCCAGTGGAATGCCTGACTTCTGCCTGGCAGAGCACTCTCTAAGAGACTGGGCTGAGGCTCTCTCTAGATCTCGGCCTCTTCCTCCCTTCCCACCTCTAGTCCCTCTCCTCCTCCCTCCCCACTGGCCAGGGCTCTCAGAGGCCTGCTTTGCTTTGCAGCACACTAACCTTTTAAAATAGCTGTTTCCTAACCGTATCATAATCCAGCCCTTCCAAATGTCCTGAAAGCGCCCCTGCACCACCACTCCCCCCAGCCCTGTGGCATGCGTGACTCTGCAGGCCATCTGAACAGTGCTCACCAACAGGGCTGTCATTGTGTCCTGGCCCACTCTGTGCAGATGGGGACAGAGCTCCTCTGTGCAGGCCAGGATTTCCTGTGCTCTGGTGGCTCTCTCTCTGAACAGCGCAAGGAGTGCCCCCTTCTGCCTGTGACTCACTGCGTTGCCTCTGACTCTGCGCTCACTGAGCCTGGTTTGTGTCTACCTCGCCTTTTCCAGCTCCCTCTTGCCCCCTGTCACATAACATAAAATCCACCATTTTAACCACTTTTTCAAAAATTTGCTAGAGGGTCTGTGTGCTTGCTTGGGAGAGACAGAGAAAGAGGAAAAGTTAGAAAGCACCTTTTTACCATGGGGAAGGGTCATACCACAATCCCTCTCCTCCCTTTTCTCCTCTCTGGGTTTTGGGTATGCATGCACACATGCTTGGCATGTTTTTTTTTTCTTTTCTCTTCCCCTTTTTCTTTTCTTTTCTCCTTTTCTTTTCTTTCTTTTATTTGCTATAGGGTCCATGCACTTGCTGGAGAGACACAGAGTGGTCAAGTGAGAAATCTCCCCTGGGGGATGGTCACACTGCAACCCCTTCTCCTCCATTCTCCTCCTGGGATTTTGGGCACATGCGCACAAATATCCAGTGTGTTTTTCAAGCTGCGGGGTCTGGGGTTCAGAACACAGTCAGTCATGTGAGAGTCAGCCACTTTAACCCTCACGCCACATCACAGCATGTACAATTCGGTGGCGTTAGGCACATTCACACTGCCGTGCAACCATCACCATCATCCACAGTAGACCTTGTTAGTTAAAACCACACAGAAACTTGGAGCCCACCCGGATAATTCCCGTTCTCCCCTTCCTCAGTCCCTGGAAACGTTAATTCTTCTTTCTGTCTTCATGAATTTGTCTATTCAAGGTCTTTTACATCAGTGGAATACTACAATAATTGTCTTTTTGTGTCTGACTTATTTAACTTAGCATATCATTTTCGAGGGTCCTCTATGTTGTAGCATGTATAAGATTTTCATTCCTTTTTGTGGCTGAAGAATAGTTCAACATTCCGAATATATATACTGCATTTTATTTATCCATTAATCTGCTGATGGACACTGGGATTTTTCCACTAATAGGCTGTCATGAAGAACTCTGCAAGGGGACCAGCAGTTAGTGTAATGGCTATGTCACTGGACTCCCATGTAGTCGACCGCGGTTCGAGTCCTAGACCCAGTGGCTTAAATTCACACCAGGTGCAGGTACGTGCGTGCCCAAGATCCCGAGAAGAGAATGGAGGAGAAGGGATTGAGGCGTGGCCATCCCCCCTGGGGGGGGTGATTTCTCGCTTTCTGTCTCCCTGTCTCTCTCTCTCTCTGTCTGGCGAGCGCACATGCCCTATAGCAAAAATCTCTTCAAAAAAAAGAAAAGAACTGCAGTGAACATCAGTGCACAATTATTTGAGTCCTCGTTTTCATTCTGTGGGCACACACCCATGAGTGGACTTACTGGATAATATAGGAATTCTGTTTAACTTTTTTTTTTCTTTAAGTACCATTTATTTAATTTTTCAGGACCAGCAGATGGTGTAATGGTTATGTTGCTGGACTCCCATGTAGTCAACTGCCATTCAAATCCTGGACATGGCTACTTAAAACTCATACTGGGCGCATCTGCGTGCATGCCCAAAATCCTGTGAGGATAATGGAAGAGAAGGGATTGTGGCGTGGCTATCCCTCCTGGGGTGTGATTTCTTGCTTTCTGTCTCTCTGTCTCTCTGATGAACACATGCACCTTACAGCAAAAATCTCTTTTAAAAAATTTTAAAAAGAAAAAGAATTATTTAATTGTATTATTTGTTTTGTTTTGCTTTTGAGAGATTTTTTTGCAATAGGACATGTGTGCTCGCCATAAAGACAGAGAGACAAAAAGCAAGAAATCACCTCCGGGGGTGGTGGTGGCCACACCGCAATCCGCTCTCTTCCATTTCCCTCTTGGGATTTTGGGTGTGTATGCACACACCCGGTGTGAGTTTTAAGCCACTGGGTCTGGGACTTGAACTGTGATTGACTGTGTGGGAGTCCAACAACATAACCATATGCCATCTGCTGGTCCCTTAATAATATTATTATTATTTAATTTGCTACAGGGCACATGTGCTTACTAGAGAGAGTGACAGAGGGGGAAGTGAAAAAGCAAGCCTTCAAGTTCAAGACTCAAACCACGGTCAGTCATGTGGGAGTCCAGCACCTTAACCACCATGCCACTTTCTGGTGTCTGACTTTTTCTTTGTTGTAGGATTTGTGCGCTTGCCAGAGAGAGATGGCGTGGGGGGGTGGCCATGCTGTGATTTCTTTTCTTCGGGTCTCCTCTTGGAATTTTGGGCATGCATGTACATGTGGCAGGTGCGACTTTCAAGACACGAGGTCTAAGACTCAAACCATACAGTTGGCCATTTGGAACCCAGTGCCTTAACTTTCACACCACCTGTGTTTGTCTTTTTAAGGAACCACTAGGCTGGTTTACACAGTGCCTGTATCATTTTACATTTTTACTAATATGTACTTTATGTTTTAAATTCGTACTCTAGAAATAAAGCACATTTATTATAAAACCCTCCAAGGATGCAGTGGTACATGAAGTGAGCAGCAAAAGCCCCCCTCGCACAACCCTGCCTCATAGGCGTGCTGCTCCATATCTGGTGCACATGTGCTCAGACAGCTTTCCCGTGCATATCCAAACAGACATACGGACACTCAGACATCTTAGCCATGGTGTGATGTGCACACGGCCCTGGGTCGGTTTCTCTGTATGATTCCACATCGACACCTGGGCACTTGGCTGCATGTGGACGTGCTCTGTGTTATTTATTGCTTACTGGGCATTGACAGACGAGGAGGTCGCTTGCTCCTCTTTTTCCTTAAGACAGGGTCTCTCCATGTTGAGCTCCTCCTGTGTCAGCCTCCCGGCTGGGACTACAGGTACATGCCACTGTGCGGCTTTTGTAGATAGGCTCTTGCTCTGTTGCCCAGGCCAGTCTTGAGCTCACAATGCTCCTGCCTCAGTCTCCCTAAGTCACCAGGATCACAGGCACACACCACTGCACCTGACCATTAGGTTGGACTGGGAATTGAACCCAGGTCTCCCATATGATCCCAGACTGTGGTGCACAGCACATACCCCTATGGCTGGGCCTGTCCTCTGTCCTAGACTAGCCTAAATGTGTGGCTTTGCAGCCATGGGCTTACTGTTTCATCATGTGGCAGCCTGTTAGGGGAATGTGAGCTGAGCCTGGCTCTGGGAGGCCATCCAGTCCAGAGCCACCTTCCCTACCAGCCTCAGCTTCTCCAAGTTGCTCTCCAGTGCAGCTAAACTCACCTGAGCTGGGAGCAGCATCGTAAGGGAGAGCCACCCAGTGGCCTCTGCAGCCAGGCATGCCTCCCTCTGGGAATAACTTTGAGCCCCACAGGAGCAGGTGGGGAGGCTGGCAGGAGCTGGAGTGTGTGTGTGTGAGTGTGCGAAGTTGCAGCCTTTAGCAGGCTGAGCTCTGTAGTACTGGGAGCAGGGGTTGTTCTCCATGGTGGCTTGTGGGGCCCTGGAGGCAAAGAGTCCCTTCACCCACTTGGAAAGACCCAGTGAGTCCTGGCAAAAGGCCACCTGTAAAGCCAAGAACCAGGTCTTCGCCAGCACCTTTTTCTGCAGAGCCCCAGGCAGCTGGTGGGAGAATACAAAGAGGCCTGGAAAATCCATACACTGCATAATCAGCCCCTGCCTCTTGGCCGCCTGACTCTGTTTATTGCTTCCTGTCCCCGAAAGGCCTTTACAAACAGAGCAGCTTTGAGTGGGGTGAGCTGGACCTGGTGGGTGGCCTGCCCTGCCAGCTGTCCCACAGCATGGATGGAGCAGGCAGTCCCGGACAAGCCCATCCTTGCCACCTCTGGCTGCTGCCACCCCCAGCAGAGCCGAGGGAGACCGGACAAGGGGTGTTGGTGGTGGCTGAGAGTGTGAGAGAAGCCCCCAGAGGAAGGCAGTGCACCAGAGAGCATTAGCTTTGTAATCAACAAAGGACTAGAGCCCTATTTCTCCTCATTTCCTTGAGGGCCTGGAGGTTAAGCCCTAATGAGGTGCAGAAGGAAAGCAGGGTAAAATCTCAGCCTCTTGACCCCTGCAGGGTGGGGTGGAGGGTGAGGGAGGGGGCATTCCCTGGGTCCAGGGGCTTACTCAAAGCCGGTTTTGTTGTTGTTTGTATGACGTTTTTCGGAACAGATGTTTTCCTTGTCCACTGACTTTTTTCTCCAGTGACCGTAATCCCTTGCCTCCCTTCTGCCTCCCCACCCTTCAACCTTCCTCCCCCACAGTAAGCTATTGGGTCATCAGAAGAATCACGGCACGTTTTACATAGAAAAATACGTCATGACTTTCCCGATGACCTAATGCTTCCATTTCCCACCACGGCTGGTAGCTGAGATGGGACTCGGGGAACAGCCGCAGCCCTGAGAAGCTGTCCTAGAGACGGTGTTTCAGCGAGACGCGGGGCAGGGGGCGTGTGACACCCGATGGCTGGAGCAGGGGTGCTGTCCTTGGGAAGGAGGTGCAGGAAGGCAGCCTTCCCAGAGCCGAGGCTGTCTGCTGCCAGCTGGGGTAGGGAGATGCCCATCTCCGAGATCCTGCTGTGCGGAGTCCCTTTCTTCTCTCTGAAGACTTCTGACCACAGAGCCCTGGTTTCATGACTGCATGCCGTCAGAAACCTTTTCTGATGTAAAAAGTAGTGGATGGGGTCTGCCTGTACTCGCCCTCTCCCAGCACCTGCCATGGGCCGCAGGCTTGCACTTTTCCACAGGTGGCCCAGCTGAGCCAACTTGCACGTGGGACCTGTTTGTGTCTGAGCCAGTGCTTTTGGTTGTGCAATTCTGAGCCCGCTCCACCCTCTCAGCTCCTTCCTGAAAGTGAAATGCTACAGCCTTGCTCAAGAACAAAGGCTCAGTCCTACATGTTAATGATTTTCAAGTGTGGCCACTTCCTCCTGCCTGGCCTGACTCACCCTGCCCGCTGCCTGATGTGTCTGCAATGGACATACAGCTTAGAGACAGCCCCGACCAGGGCAGAGAGGCCATGCTGGGGGTGGCAGTGGAGCCTGGGGAGGTCCCCTCCAGATCACGGGCAGAGGAAGCATGTGGTGGAACTGGCCCGCTCAGTTCTGACCTGGGATGCCCCCACTTCTCTGCCTCCTAGCTCAACTTGCGCTCTGCACCCACACACAATGTCGCCACTTCTCTCCTGCTCTAGGATGGCTGGAGGCAGGACGCTGCCGGGCTGACCCCATGTACCCAGCTCTTCTGTGCCTCAGTTTCCCTCCTTGCCCCAGGCAGAGGTACAGAGGTTCATTTTTTAAATATTTTTTTTCTTTATTTACCATAGAACATGTACATAGCATATAAGAGAGACAGCGAGAGAGAGAGGGAGAAGAGCGCCCTCCCCAGGGTCTGGTCACACTGCGATCCCCTTCCTCCAGGCTGCCAGCCTGTTAGACCTTTGGCACTCGCCTGTGAGCCCAATGTTTTGGGCATACCAGGCTGGGGATTCAAACTGCAGTTGTTGTGTGGGATCAGAACCGCAAAGCTGGCCCCAGAGGTTCGTTATTGATTTTTTAAAAAAAGAATATTTATTTTATTTTGACCAGAGAGGGTCAGAGGATCAGAGTGTATGAGAGAGAAAGAGAGAGAGAGAGAGAGAGAGAGAAAGAAAAGCTGCCAGGTCTGGGACTCGAACTGCAGTCGGCCATGTGGGAGTGCAGTGCCCTTAACCACCATGCCACCTGCTGGCCCCGGAAGTTTGTTATTATAAGAGGAGTGACAGTGTGTGAGTGGTTGGGAGTGGACTTTGGGGTTGAATCCTGATCTGCTACTTCCTGGCTGTGAGACATCAAGCTAGTTATCTAACTTCTCTGAGCCTCGATTTCCTCCTCTGTAAAACAGCAATTCCTGCCTTGAGGGACTGAGGGTTCCATGTAGATAAAACATCTAGCCCAGAGCCTGGCTGAATAGAAAGGGCTCCTTGACTTGCCCCCACCGTGGTAAGCTGTTACGTGCTCTGCACATGGAAAGCACAATCATTTTGAGCAGTTCGTGTACTCAGAGTGAGAGGATGACCTATTTTGGGATTCTGTTTTAAAAATTAATTTTTTTCCAGAGGGCGTATGCACTCACCAGAGGGAGAGGAAGGAAGCACCCTGCGATGAGACATGGTCATGTCACAGCCTCAATCCCTTCTCACTCTCCGCCTTTTCTCTGCCCTTCTGGGACTAGGGACACTCATACGTGTGGGCCTGGCATTCTTCTCAAGCCGTCAGGACTGGGATTCAAACAGGGCAGTTGGCCATGTGGAATCCAGCTGCTTCAACCACCAGGCCATGGAGCCAGCCCTATTCTGGGGTTCTTAAATGACTAAGAACAGCAGCAACGCACAGCTGCGTCCCGCCGAGGAAGCTGGATTTTCATCTTTGCCTTTCCTGCTCACTCTTCCCCTTGGTTATTCCGTTTGTGTCCACAGGCCCACCCGAGGCAAAGGCAGCATGCACCTGAGTTCACTGCTTGTCTGGCTGTGGGCCTGGGACATCCCCACAATTCCACTCTCAAGGCCTGCTGGGCTCTGAACAAAGAGTCAGTCATTTTTGCCACCAGCAAGCAATGTTTGAACACTAGCTGAATACTCCAGGTTTTATTTTATTTATTCATTTATTTATTTATTTTGGAAAGATTTTTGCTACAGGACACGTGCGCTTGCTGGAGAGATAGAGGGAGACAGAGACAGAAAGCGAGAAATCACCACCGAGCGGGGATGGCCACTCGCAATCCCTTCTCCTCCATTCTCCTCTCGGGATCTTGGGCACGCACACACATATGCCCGGCATGAGTTCAAGCCATTGGGTGTTACACCAACCACTGGTCCCAATACTCCATGTTTTAATGGTGATCACCAAAGGAGGCAAGGGACTGAGAAATGTATCGCTGCTTCTGGAAGATTCTAGCAACAGCTGGCTGCTGCTTCTGTTGTCTCTTCCCATCCCTTAAATCTGGATAACCTGGCAACCCATTTGGAGGTGGGGGCGTTTCCAACTACGCTGTCCATATGGCCTACCCCTCGTGTCCGTTTTGTGCTGGGAGGAAGGACTTACACCCTCCACACCTCCCAGGCTGGCTGTTTCCGTGTGAGAGGCTGAGAGGGTGCAAGTTTGGGCCTGTGAGATGATCTGGCAGTGCCTTTGTTTGACAACTGTTGACTAAGCCCAGGTGTGCAGACCTGTGTTTACAGAAACCTGGTTGACTTGGGTTGGGGCCGGAATAAAAAAGCAAAAATAAATGTTCAGAAGAGGGAGGGGTGGCATGGATAATCCAAAAGCCATTTGTTTAGGGCCTGGAGCCAGAAATAAGATCATTTTTTGCAGATTTCCCTAAATCACCCAGACAGGAACTCTTTACAATAGCGCCTTTAGCATATGTTGGCTATTATAGAGACTGACTGGTCTGTGGAACTTGGTTCCTATGCTGTGGGCTACACTCTGGGGACTCTGAGCAGCCATAGAAATATCCCTGGGGAAAGAGGCCTCAGAGATCATTGAGTGCTCCATGTCCATTTTCCAGATGGGAACCTGGAGGTCTAGGAGGTATGAAGACTTGCCTAAGGTCACTTGGGTAGTTAAGGATGGAGCTAAAACCAGCATCTGGGTCTCCAAACTGCATCACCCTCTAAGAGACTAGTCCTCAACTTGACAGTTGACTGTGATGATGGGGAGGGGGGTTGTTAAAGTGCAGATTTCCAGGCCATGCCCCCAGAGCTTCTGATTTAATAGGGGAATGGAGAACACAGTTTTTAGCAAATGGATCAGGGGACTCTGGTGAAGGAAGTTTGCACCACCCTCTGAGATACATTGTAATAGTACTAAGAGTATTTGTTTCACAGATGAAAGAAAAGCACCTTTGTCCTTTCTGAAACCATGTCCTTACAAGTGAGGGACCAGGCAGAGACATAAACAGCTCAGGAGATGAGAGAATGAGGGGTTCAATCCAGGTGACTTCCCAAGTAAGTCTGGTGTGTCAGGAGACTTGGCAGGCACACTCTGTCCTATAAATCCGTGCAGTTTGAATGCACTGCTGTCCTGGACAACCTCTAGGTCAGCAGTCCTCAAACTTCCTGGCATCAGGGACCAGCCTCATGGAAGACAATCCCTCTATGGATGGGGACTAGGGGTTGGTCCTGGGATGACCCAAGCACACTGTGCACCCCATTTCCACCACCGTCACATTACATTATATGATGAATCATTCGCATAACAATGGGATTTGTGCTCCCATGAGATTCCAGTACCTTGGCTGATCTGACAGGAGGCAGAGTCCAGGCGGCAATGTGAGTGGTGGACAACCCAGCAGACTGGCACCGGTTCATGGCCTGGGGGTTGGGAGTCCCTGCTCTAGGTGACACATGGCTGTGTCCCTTCTGTAAAATAGCTATGGTAATGGTAGAAGGTAATAACCTACTGGACTTGGAACCAGCAGCTGGTGTAATGGCTATGTCGCTGGACTCCCATGTAATTGACCACGGTTTGAGTCCCAAACCCAGTGGCTTAAATTCACACTGGGTGCATGTGGGTGCATGCCCAAGATCCCCAGAGGAGAATGGAGGAGAAGGGATTGTGTGTGGACATCCTCCCCGGGGGGTGATTTCTCACTTTCTGTCTCTGTCTCTCTGTGTCTTTCTGGCGCGTGTACGTGCCCTATAGCAAAAACTTCTCCAACAACAACAACAATAATAATAATAATTTACAGGACTAGATTGTCATGAGGTTAAATGAGATGATGCAGGAGAAACACGTTGCTTGTCACGCAGTCAATGTCAGTTTCTCTGATGATGCAGAATTGCTGGGGGGCGTCTTTATATAATGACTGTCTGCTGAGGGCCTCATTTGAGGGAAGGGGCTCTGGTTCTGTAGCTAGAGAGTATACAGGTCCCTCCAGGACTGAGATGCGGTGACCTTCTGCAGAGGTGTCATCATGGTTGGCACCTAGAACAAGGGTGCCTTTCTCTGACCACTCCACTTCCCCACTGCCCATATCTTGGCAGCCCTTGAAGATTTCAATGATCAGGCCAAACAGGGGCTATTTCTGTCCATTAACAAACAAACAAACAAACAAACAAACAAACAAACAAACAAACAAAAAACGATTTGCCAGAGGGCATGTGTGCTCACCTGAGAGAGACAGAGATAGAGAGAAGGACAAAGCCTCCCGCAACCAGCGGGGCCTGGTCACTTCTCTTCCATCTCTCCATTTTGTTGGGATTTGGGGCACATGCATACCCATATCCTGCTGGTGCTGGGATTTGAATCGAGTGGTTGGCCATGTGGGATCCGGAGCCCTTGACAATCAGGCCATGAAGTTGGCAATTCTTTTCCATTTGTAAAAATAGAGACTGAGGCCCAAGGGAGACAAAGGAAGCTGCTTACAGGACCTCTAGGAGTGCCTGCTTCCCTCTGCAACGATCAGATTTGAGGATCAGGGCTATCAGCACCCCCATAGTCCTAACCTGGAGCTGAGCCTGCAGGCTACCAGGAAGCCCGTGTCTTGGCCAGGGTGTGCCACTTCCTGGTTCTGGTCAGTTTTGCTGCAAGTTAAGTCAGCCTGACCTCACCAATGCTGTAAAAACCATTACAACTCAGATGGGAGGAGAGAGAGCGGGATCCCAGGGCCTCACGTGGCCCTGCCGTCAGTCTACTGATGGGAGCCACTTGCAGAATGGGCTGTGAGGGTGCGGGTGCTATTAGCATGCATTAGTGCTTATAGGAGAGTGTGACCGTGACTTTAAAAACGCAGCTTCAGAGTTAGCTAAAGAGAAGAGTGGAGTGAGTGTCCGGGCTGCATGGGAGGGTTCAAGAAAAGTCCTGCACTGTGTGACCTGTGGCTGCCAGGGTTTGGGACAGCCATGTGGCACTGTGAATGGTAGTGAGTGGGAGCCTTGTAGCACACACAGACACAACGAGTGTGTGTTAGGAGTGTGTTGGTGTGTGCACCTGCACTGGGAGAGAGCCCTGCCTGATCTGGGTTCAAATCCCAACTCTGCAGCTACTGAGTTCTGTGACGTTTGGTAACATGACCATCTGGAAGTGAGAACATGAGGTTTCTGCTTCCTTCCTAACTGAGGCAATTCCAGAGTGTGTGTGTGGGGGTGGGGCGGGGGGTGGGGGGATGAGTTGGCATGGTTGGGAGGGAACACCTGGCTGTGGAAGGGAATCTTTGCTGGCACACAGAGCAGCAGTGGTAGAGGCAAGAAGGAGGGCGCAGCCTGTGGTTGGGATAGGGGGTTTAGCTGGCCTGGTGGTAAGTGGTTCTGAACAGTCCCATCTGCTGTCTGGGCTGGGCCCTTCGCTGGGTGGAATTTCTGATGGTGTCTCAAGGCCTGAGGGGGTGGCCCTCCCAGCCCAGCCACAGCTGCTGCCTGCTCTTTTGAAGCTCAGCCAGGCCAACCAGCCTCCCTCTCCTGACCTCCCTTCTCAGCCTCAGGCCTGCATTCCTCAGCTGCCAGAGAAGGCAGCTCTGAGAGGGCCGCTCTGCCAGCAGCCAGCAGTGGGGCCTGTGAGCCCCTCCCCCAGGGGAGAGGGAGGCCTGGGTAGTATTCCAGTCACTTCTCTCGGGGCAGGAAAGGGCTGAGGGCTGTTGGCCGAGCTCCCTGCTCTTCCCTCAGGGTCTCAGAGTCCCAGTTCAGGTCCTGGAGGCCCTTGGGGAGGCTTTGTGGTGCACACTCTCCCACTTCAGGGCTGGATTCAAGGTGGTATCTCCAGGCCTGACTCCTGGGCCAGGCTCTAGGCTGGGGGTGGATCATAGTGTCAAAATCCTTTTGGGGTGCTATCTTCCTCTTGCTCATGAAAGAAAACTTATTTTAAGTAAATAAATAAACTTTTTCTTTTTGGATGAAGAGCTCCATTTGAGAAGGTGCAGGTATCCTTATTTTACACATAAGGACGCTCACTCAGAGCAGCCATGCTCACGTCATGAGCTGTTGGATCAAGGCGTAAGCTGAGGTCTGTGTAAGCTAAAGCCTGTTTTTTGTTTTGTTTTGTTTTTAGTTTATTTCTTTTTTTAATGATTCTTTTTTTAAAAAGAATTATGTATTTAATTTTATTTATTCATTTCTTTATTTTAATTTGACAAGAGAGAGAGAGAGACAGAGAGAGATAGGTAGAGAGGGGAAAGTGAGAAAGCAAGCCACAGGTCCGGGACTTAAACCGTGGTCGGCCACATGGGAATGTCCAGCACTTTAACCACCACTCCACCTGCTGGTCCCAGTTTAGTTTACTTCTCCCATGAGAAAGAAGGAGAGAAAGAGAGAGAGAGAAAGAGGCATCCCAAAACAGGTTCTTTGTGTATGACTTCAGCCAGCTGGGCCTGGCCCCAACACACACAGGGAGACTCAGGGATGCAAACTTACAATCGTCCCATGTGGGTCCAGCATGTCAGTGTGTGGTTATCTCTGTGCCACCAGCTGGCCTTGAGCCCCATTTTTAACCACTCCACCCTCTGGCCTCTCACTCCAGACTTTACCAGTAAACATCACTTTGTGGCTTGCCCTCCACAAGGAGCTTCCTGGCCAGACCCCTGGCCCTGCTGTGCTGCCGGGTCATGGCTGGCCCTTTGAAGTAGTTGTGGTGAGGCCGCCACCTTGCCCTCCTCGCTCAATTGTATGCCCACCAAGAGGTTGATCAGGGCTGGAGGATGCACCGTGGGATGTGGGGCATGGTTCCCACTGAGACAGGACTGGAGACTAAGGAAGGCAAGGGCTTCAAAGCCCAGGAGTCTGTGCGTGTGTGCATGTTTTGTTTTTTTTCCATAGGGTGCACATGCTCCATAGAGAGAGAGGGAAAGTGAGAAATCACCTCCCAGGTGGATGGCCACCCCACAAATCTTTTCCTCCATTCTCCTCTCAGGATTTTGGGCCTGCATGCACATGTGCCCAGTGTGATTTTCAAACTTCCAGGTCCAGACTCAAACCATGATCAGCCATGTGGGAGTCGAGTGTCCTAACCACCACACCACCTGCTAGTCTCTCTGGTTTGTTTTCTTAAGATTTTATCTATGAGAGACAACAGGTGGCATAGTGATTATGGCACTGGACTCCCACATGGCTAGCCGCATTTCGAATCCTGGGCCCAGCAGCTTGAAACTCACGCTGGGTGCATGTGCGTGTGTGCCCAAAATCCTGTGAGGAGAATGAAGAAGGGATTGTGGTGTGGCCATCCTCCCAGCGGGTGATTTCTCACTTTCTCTCTCTGTCTCTCTCTGTGTTTCTGGTGAGCACACGCATCCTATAGCAAAAAAATCTTTAAGAAACAGATTTTGGGGACCAGCAGTTGGCATAATGGCTATGTAACTGGGCTCCCGGGTAGTTGACCACAGTTCGAGTCCCAGACTCAGTGGCTTAAATTCACACTGGGTGCATGTGTGTGTGTGCCCAAGATCCTGAGAGGAGAATGGAGGAGAAGGGATTGCGGCATGGCCATCCCCCCTGGGGGGTGATTTCTCACTTTCTGTCTGTCTGTCTGTCTCTGTCTTGCTGAAACACAGATTTTATCAGGCCAGCAGGTGGCGTGGTGGTTAAGGTACTGGACACTCCCACATGGCCGGCTGTGATTTGAGTCCCGGACCTGATGGCTTGCTTTCTCACTTTCTCTTTCTCTGTCTTTTTCTGGTCAAATTAAAATAAATAAATGTATAAATAAAATAAAATAAAAATAAATAATTTTAAAAAGAGTTTTATCTATCATTTTTCAGACAGATACATAGATAGATTTATTTATTATAATTAGAAAGGGAGAATAAATCTATGCTAAAAAGAGCATAGATTTGGGCCAGAAGATAGCATGGTGGTTAAGGTACTGGACTACCATGTGGTCAACTGAGGTTCGAGCCCCAGACCCGGCAGTTTTAAAATCACTCTGAGAGCATGTGTGTGCGTGTCTAAGTTCTGAGATGAAAATAGGGAAGAAGGGATTGCAGCATGACCATCTCCTGAGGGGGAGGGCAGATTCCTCACTTTCCCTCTCACTGTTTCTCTCTGTCTCTCTCCAAGTGCACGTGCCCTATGGCAAAAACAAAACCAAACAAAAACAAACAAAGAACATAGTTTCTAGGGCTGATCTGTTGGGATTCATATTCCTGCCCTGCCACCAGGTGAACTCGCGTAAGTTATTTAACCTCCCTGAGCCTTAGTGTCCTTATCTATCGTCAGAGTATGATCATCGCTTTCCTGTGGGGAGCTGGAGAGACAGTGCATGCCGAGTGCTTAGAAAATGGACAGCACATAGCAGGCACTCATAGCAGTTATTAAAAAGTAACTCCTGGGGGCTGGCAGATGACGTGGTGGTTAAGGCACTGGACTCCCACATGACTGACTGCAGTTCAGTTCCTGGACCTGGTGTCTTGCTTTCTCACTTTCCGTCTCTCTCTCTGGTCAAATTAAATAATAATAAATAAAATTAAATAAATAGTTATTTTCTTTCTTTTTTTCTTTTTTTGGAGAGGTTTTTGCTACAGGGCGTGTGTGCTTGCCAGAAAGAGAGAGACAGAGAGACAGAAAGTGAGAAATCACCCCCCTGGGGGGATGGCCACACCGCAATCCCTTCTCCTCCATTCTCCTCAGGATCTTGGGCATGCACGCACACGCACCCGTTAAGCCACCACGTCTGGGCCTTGAACTACGGTCAACTACATGGGAGTTCAGCGACATAGCCATTACGCTAACTACTGGTCCCTTTTTTCTTTCTTTTTTTTTTTTTTAGAGGTTTTTGTTATAGGGCACGTGCACTCACCAGAAAGACAGAGAAACAGAAAGTGAGAAATCACTCCCTAGGGGGGTTGGCCATGCTGCAATCCCTTCTCCTCCATTCTCTCAGGATCTTGGGCACACACGTACACACGCCCGGCATGAGTTCAAGCCACTGGGTCCAGGACTCAAACTGCCATCAACTATATGGGAGTCCAGTGACATAACCATTACGCCAACTGCTGGTCCCTTAAAAAGTAATTGTAAAAAAAATGTAACTCATGTCCATTGTAGATAATATACATATTTTTTAAAAAACATAAAATTACTGGCAATGTTATTACTTTATTGTTCTTATAGATTATTTGCAGATTTTATTTTTTAAATTAATAAATAAATTTGAACCAAAATTTCAAAGATAAACAGTAATTTATGGGAAAAGTTTTCCTGATCTCTGGTGATCCATTTCTTTCCAGAAACCTATATTAGCAGTTATTTTGTGAATCCTTTCTTTTTTTTTTTTAGAATAATTATTTTATTTAATTTGACCATGGAGGGACAGAGAGAGGGGAAAGTGAGAAAGCAAGTCGCCAGGTCCAGGACTCAAACTATGGTTGACCATGTGGGAGTCCAGTACCCTTAACCACCACGCCACCTGCCAGCCCCTGTGAATCCTTTCTTAGTGCAGTCTCTCTCCTGTATTCACACGCACACACACACACACACACACACACACGCTAATGCACTGCAGTATACTGACTATACCCACCATTTTGTGCCTCTGGTTGCACCCTTAGTTCTTGAGCACAAAGAGTCATATCGAGCTGCCTCATTTTTATTTACTATTGAATAGTATCTCTCTATATATCTGTATGTCCCATGATCTGACCTGCCTCCTATCGGTGGACATTTCCCGTGATTCCAATATTCTGCTGTTACATCGCTGCAAGCAACATCCTTAAGCACAGATGGACACGTACAAATACCATAGAGTGGAAGTCATGGATCAGTGTTTGGTTGTGTGTTAGCGTTAGGGGTAGGGGCTTCTGTTCCCCGGACCCTCTCTGCCCATCCTGAGTACCCCTTTCTACCTTTGGGTTGCTCAGCCTGGATTCCCTGGCCATGCCCAGATGCTAAATTGTGGGATGTTGACTGCCTGCCTGCCCCAGGGATGTCTCCTGCTGCTGTTCAGACTTCACAGGTCAGCCCAGACCATGCAGGCCCTGCCGTGGAGAGGCCTTCAGCCTGCCTGCCTGCAGGAGAGGTTGGGGAGGCACAGCTGGCTCCTCTTTCTCAAGAAACTGAGCCCAGGCCAGGATGAGCTCATGCCTGGAATCGGCTCAACTTCCCCAGCCCTGCACCTGAGCTGCCAGTGGCCCCCTTCTCCCAATCTAGGCCGATGCGCTTGGTCCCAGGCACAGACTCTATGTTCATGCCTAGCCCAGTGGGGGTCCTCAGAGCCAGGCACCTGGGTGGGCAGGGGCAGTGAGGAGCAGCACCTCCAACCCCACTGCTATTTGCTCTCTCCCAGGGACCGGCCTGTTGAGTGTCTTGGCGGAGCCTGTGGTGTTTGCTGAGGGAGAGGATTGCTGTGGAAATCGTCCCTAGCCAGCCCAGGTAGAGGTAGGGAACGTTTGGTTGCTCAGGCACCTTGACAGCTTTGGTGGGGCAGGGAAAGCTTGTGTAAGGGAACGGCTAGGTTCCTGCCAGATGAGGCTTTGCACGCAGGCCTCCCTCTCTTGATTCCAGGGCAGGAGCATTGCAGAGGCACCCAGGCACCCCCAGCCTCCCCAGTCTTTCCAGGAGCAGCCAGATCTTTTAAGATTCAGTTCAACTCCCAGTTACTGAGTTCTTGGTGTGCGTCTGACTCTGTGCTTGGCTCGAAGGAATACAGGAAATATGTCCAGCCAGATGTACCTGGAATGGCAGATCTGGACTCAGACTTCCGGGGTTCAGATGTCAGCTGTGTGACCTTGAACGAGTAACTCAGCTCTTCTGGGCCTCTTTCTCATCTCTATGAAGTGGGAATAGCTGCAGCAGTGTGTTCCTCCCGGGGCTGTGGAGAGGATGGAAAGGGTTAACGTGCCAGCAGGTAGGGGAGCAGCAGTAAATGCTAGCTATTATCATCATCTCTATTATTACCACTATCGTACCAGGAGTGACCACGGAAATGACATGTTATTCTTGCCCAAGGAGCCTCGTCTTGGAGCTTTTGGCTGGAAGGGCAGAGTTGGCTTATGGATGGGGCCTTTTGTAGCAGCTGAGCTCTGGAGTGGGGCCTCAGGAGCAGAGTGAATGATGGTGCCCTGAGGACTGAGGCTCCTAGGCCATCTTATCTATGGAGGGGGGACCTCACTGACTTCCTTTGAAACCTCTTGCCCTACTCCCTCCCTGCCTTCATCTCCCATTGGCTATACACTGGTCACTGGAGTTGAGGCAGGAGAGAGAAAAATTAGGAAAGAAAAGATTTCCTTTTCTCTTCTTCAGGTTTTATATATATAAATCTAAAATCTCTCATATATGAGAGGTTGGTTTTTTGTTTTTTGTTTTTTGGTTTTTTTTTTTGAGAGGTTTGCGCTCACCAGACAGACAGAGACAGAGAGACAGAAAGCAAGAAATCACCCCCCAGGGGAGATGGCCACACTGCAATCCCTTCTCCTCCATTCTCCTCTCGGGATCTTGGGCACGCACGCACACGCGCCTGGCGTGAGTTTTAAGCCACCGGGTCCAGAACGTGAACCGCGGTCGACTACGTGGGAGTCCGGCGACATAGCCATTATGCTAACTGCTGGTCCCGAGAATTTTTTATATATGTTTTTCTAATGCCCAAATAGTTTCACAGTTGAATGCATGATATTTTTATTGTGATAAGAACACTTAATATTTAAAAAAAATTGTTTAATTTTACTTATTCATTCACTTATTTTCATTTGACCAGAGAAAGATAGATACACAGAGAGAAGGAAAGTGAGAAAGCAAGTCACCAGGTTCAGGACTTGTGGGAGAGTGTCCAGCGCCTTAACCACCATGCCACTTGCTGATCCCAATATTAGAGATATTTTTGCTATAGGGTGTTTGTGCTTGCCAGACAGAGACAGAGAAGGAGAAAGTGAGAAATCACCCCCTAGGGGAGATGCCTATACCACATTCCTTCTCTTCCAGTCTCCTCTCTGGGTTTGGGGCATACGCACACAGGCACACCTGACATGAGTTTCAGGCCACCAGGTTGGGAACTTGAACTGTGGTCAACTGTGTGGGAGTCCAGTGTCCCAACCACTACTCCATCTGCTGGCCCCTGGGATTTTTAACAAATTATTTTATTTAAATT
>NW_006159921.1:2201275-2207817 GCF_000334495.1 Tupaia belangeri chinensis
AGAGAGAGAAAGAGAATGAGAGAACAGGAAAGTAAGAAAGCAAGCCTCCAGGTCTGGGGCTTAAACTGCAGTTGATCATGTGGGAGTCCAGTGTCCTTAACCACCATGCCACCTGCTGACCTTGAGATTTTAAAAATATTTGTAAAAACGTTTTTTAAAGGAATTCCAGCCTTATAGATCTGACTAAACAATAGGGGTGGGGTGGTCAAGGAGTTGTGCAGTGTACAGGCTGAGCAGCTGCACATGGTAGCCCCAGAGGCAGGTGCTGACCCCAGCCTCTCACCCCTGCCAGCAGTCCTGCTTTTCTGTAGCCCTCCTTCTCCCCAGCGAAGAGCTCTGGGAGTCCTTTTCTCATCTCACGTTCTGCAGACGAAGAAGCAATGAGTGGCCCAAAGAGGTAAGGGACCAGCAGGTTACACAGCAGACATGGCAGAGTTGGCTCTCACCGCCCCTATTCTCTGCTCAAGTCCGCCCTGCCTCTTTGTGCCGTGGCTGTGCGCAAGGGTCTGCTCTGCGCTTGCCAACCGCCTCAGGGCTGGGCACAGGTGTGGCCGCCCCGAAGCAGCTCTGGGGGCCTCGGGAATGAGGCTGGCTTTGTGGCTGCCCTGGCAGCTGTGACCATTTGGGCCGAGTTTCCATTAAGCCATTTCCGCGCCTTGGGCAGGAGCGGGAGGCTCAGCATTTAAAGGTCACCCAGCTTTTGAAGCTGCAGCGACAGTAATCGCTTGGGAAGAAAACAAGCCTGTGCAGGGGCAGGAGGACAAGGCATCTCTGTTAGGGCTCCCCTCCACCCCGCCTCCTCCTCCTGTGGGGCGCGTGCACACACACACACACACACTCACACACGCACACACTCACAGACCCTAGGAGCCTCGTTCTGTCTCTGGCTCTTTCCCCCCTCTTTTGGGGCCTCTTTGGCTCAGAAGCCAAGAAGCTTGGGCAGACTTCCCTGCACCCCACCCCCGCCGCCGCCTCCAAGGTGACAATTGGATAAGGATGCAGCTGCCCATCCAGCAGCCTCTCCATTAACACTGCCATTACCCACTTGAGGTTTCCCTGGATTTAACCATGGTTACTGGAGCCTCCCAGGGTCATATGACCTCATTCTGGCCCTGCTGGCTTTTGCCGCCCACTGGGCTGCCCGATTAGACAAAGTGAGCCTGGGCCTAGTCTTCCCTGGAAAAAAAAAGGGGGTCGGGGGAGTGTGCTGGCAAGCAGGTCTGCCAGTTCTAATCACTTGGTAGTAACTTGCCCAGCGCCGGCTTACACCGGGTTCTAAGGCTGTGTGGGTTCTGTAGGACAGTAATTCCTGAACGGATTAGTGATGTCTGCCAAAGGCTGGGGATCGGAAGTGGTGGCAGGCCTGGTGTGTATTCCTCACCTTGGATGAAACAGTTTTGTAACTTTGCACGTCTTGGGTTCTAAGACTGCTGGGGTGATTGGGTGGTTCTTTTCTCCTTTAGTCAGACCAACGGTGGGGGCGGGACACATTCTTGGGTTCAGTGGGAAGTTGCTGTTTGCCCTGGGAGCAGCCAGGCCTGAGCCCTGCAACACCACCTAGTGGTCTGGCCTGGTAATGCCACTGGGCTGGGCTCATCTTAGGTAAGAAGTGAGTCCTTCTGCAGGCAGGGATGACAGTATTCACGGATGGATCACGAGATCTGGGGGCTGTTCCTCTGAGATTTGCAGAGAAGAGAGCCTGGGGTGTGCAGGGGCAGAGCAGTCTCACTCCCTTTCCAGAGGAGTGGTCCCGTGCAGGAGGCAGGGAAGGGCTGGCAACTGGGACCGCGGCTCTCCTAGCCCCAAACCTCCTGAGGCCTCCTGTTTTAACCCCCGCCTTTTAAAATTGGGCTTTGGTCTTCCTGGGGGCCAGAATGGATGGTCTAGTTAGATCTGGGAGAGAGTCAACCTCGTTCCCCGGGACAGATGCTGGCTTGGAAAGGGGACCCGTCTGCCATCAGCCTATGTGCTTGCCCTCAGGCCAGGCAGTGGATGGCTCGCAGACCTTTGCCATGCCATTGGACTGCCTCAGTGACTTTGTCCGTGCAATGGAATAGCAACCACATGCCCCAATATACCCTATAGGGCTGTTGTGAGGAGTAAATGAAAGTAGAAAGACAAGAGCTGTGGAAACGGAAAAGCCTCCCCTCCCGCCATTGCTGTGAGTCAGAGAAGGGAAGGGAAGAAGACCCATGACTACTGGTCTCCTCCGTCCTTCCTTTGCCTCTTTACTTATCTACCTTGCAAACGTCTGCTGCGGGTGCCACGCACTGTTATAGTCACCGGGACCCCACAGTGAGTACAGCACAGGCCCTGCCCTCCTGGAGCTTATGTTCTGGGGGAGATGGCCAATGACCACTAGAGATACAGTCTCTGAGGGGTCTGTTCCATGAGGAGAACAGAGGGTAAAGGGACAGGAAACACTGGGCAATGAGTGGGTGGGGTCACCTCTCTGATAAGGTGACTTGAACAGGGCCCAGAGGAAGGGGGCAAGGAGTCCTGCAGACCCGCAGGAGAAGAGCAGAGCAGGTGTGGGAAGGGGAAGTTTGGAGGCCCCTGGATGGGAGCATGCTTGGGCTGTTGGTGAACCAGCAAGGATCCAGTGTGGCCATAGAGAGTGGAAGGGGAAGTTTGGAGGCCCCTGGATGGGAACATGCGTTGGCTGTTGGTGAACCAACAAGGATCCAGTGTGGCCATAGAGAGCCAGGGTCTATCAGAGCGTGTGTCTGTGCATGCGTGTGTCTGTGTGTGCACATGTATGTGTTTGGTGGGTTGTGTTCTGAGGACGAGAGGAGCCACTGAGGGGCTCATGGAAGGAGGCGAGGCGGGGAGGTAGGCAAGGGTGGGAGCATGGGGATAGGTGGAGTGGCTGGACTCTGAAATTCTTTGAAGACAGGGAAGGCAGGATTGGCAGTGGGTTGGGTGTCTGTTCTAAGAGAGAATTCAAAGATGACCACAGAGTT
The DNA here is from genome assembly GCF_000334495.1 of Tupaia belangeri chinensis. Lineage (NCBI taxonomy): Eukaryota > Metazoa > Chordata > Mammalia > Scandentia > Tupaiidae > Tupaia > Tupaia belangeri. Next base: position 2,204,239 of record NW_006159921.1, read on the forward strand.
TGGGGCCTGAGTCACATGGAGTTGCCGGGAACAGAGCTGGAAAAGGCCAAGGAGGTGCTGGCTGGGGTTGGAAGGAGTCACAGGCAGGGTAGACTCAGTTTGTCAGCGCTGCAGCTGGGCACGGGCAGGGGCGGTGCAGCAGGCAGGCTGTGCAAGCGTGGAGCTGCGGGGAGCGCCCACCAGAGCGTGGGAGCCTGAGAGAACTGAGAGGCCCGTGCTCAGCGTGCTGATGGCATTTAAAGCTCGGGCCTGGATAAGATCGCTCAGGGGACAAGTACAGCTTGGGAGAAGGTCCAAGGTCGTGCCCTGGGCCACACCAAGCTATCTCATCAGTGCTTACCACACTCCAGGGCACCCGTATGACTCCTCTGACAACCTTTCACGTAGCTATTATTCCCTATTTAACAACTGAAGACACGGAGGTTCAGAGCAGTAAAGTAAGCTTCCCAAGTTACACGGCCTTACTCAGGGCAGAGCATGAACTCAGGACCCCAGCTCCTGGGCTCTCACATCCCCCAGGTGGACCTGCCCCGGTCCTGAGGGACAGGTCCTCCCAGGGCAGGAGGCTGTTGGGTTCGACCTTGTCAAGGCGGCAGATGAACCAAACCAGGGCAGCTTGCCCTGCTCCCGGGGCCAGGCGGCCGTGACTCAGGCCTTGGCGATGGACTCACCAGGACTGGAGGCTGGCGGTCTGCCGGCCCTGCCAGGCCTGGATTCCTCACAGAGGGAAGGAGGCTCCCATTTCAGGCCTGGCTCCCTGGGACTTGACGGAGGACGGGTGTGGGGATTTTGCTTCCCATTCCCTAAGTCACTCACCAGTTAGAGTTCAGAAGAGGCCTGGCTGGAGCCAGCCTCTGAGAGGTCTAACGGGCTGGGCGGGTTTGAGCCACTTCCTTTCCAGAAGCTGGTCAGGGGTTATCTCCCCGTTTTCCTGCCAGTGCTCAGCAGCTGGGGGCTTCAGGAGGTAGTGAGGCTCCCCAAGTTCACAGGACCAGCTCTGGGGCAGTCCCAGCCAACAGTTCTACCCCTGATTCCTTTCCTGGAATGTCCTCTGGGCTGTGCTGTCACCTGAGCCTGGGGAACAAAGGCCACCTTTCTCAGGCTTCTCAGCTCTTAGCCCTGCAAGCATAACCTGGCATTTTCAGTTCTTGGACGTCTGCTCCTAATTCTGGCCTCTTCTACATAATGGCTATGTGCCTGTGGGCAAGTTACCTAACTTCTCCGAACTAGTTTCTACAGCTATAAAATGGAGGTGATAACACCTATCTGGTGGGGTTGAAATCAAGATGAAATGTGAATGCACCTTATATACACATGTAAACCTAGGTGGCCTGCTTGCTTTAATTCTTTCATGTGTTTTAAATTGCTTTTCATGTAAGCCGTGCTAGTTGCAAAATGCAGCCTGGTGCTGCTGACTCTGACCCTGAGAACTGTCCTTTCTGCTCCTGGCCTTGCTAGCCACACCTCGGCCCTGGCCTCAGGCTCTGCCCTTGAGCTTAGCAAGGGGAAGAAGGGGAGAGAGAGGGACAGTCCTCTGAGGATTAGAAGCTCTCATAGCCCCACCTCCTAATTCCAAGCAGCCTGGCCTTTAGAAGTCCCTGAGTCCTTGTAAAGTCCTATGAAATGGTATTTCTGTAAGCTGGATCCTGTTTGCTTGCATCTCCCATTACAGTTTCTGAGCCGCTTTCCCTCATCCACAGAACCACCTTCTGATGAGAAGATCTAGGCTTTGCTTTTACTCACTCTGTTCCCTGGGCAACTCCCTCCTCACCTTGGGTCTCAGTCTTCATCTGTAACGTGGGGCAGGGCATGTGACTGGGTTAGAGTTGTCACCCTTTACATGTTGAGGCATGTGCACGTGTGTGAGCGTGCACACACACACGCACACACACAGTGGTACTTTGAAAGGCTTTGCACTCAGGGTAAATGGAAGAGGCTGTGGGAGCTGTGGGGCCTCTAGCTACCCTGGCCAGTGAGGCCTCCCCTGAGGCTCTGAGCCTCACTATTTCCTTCCAGAGGGCTGAAGAAGTACCAGGGATTGCCATCCAGATGCTGGGGAAGAATCTCCTAGAACCCCCATCCCATCCATTCCAGGAAACAGCTTGGCTGACCACAGTTTGAGTCCCAGACCTGGTGGCTTGCTTTCTCTGGTCAAATAAAATAATAATAAATAAATAATTCCTTTTTTTTTTTAATGATGAGGTAGATGTATATGTTCTGGCATGGGAAGATGGCCACAATATATTATTAAGTGGAAGAAACTTGTTACAGAGTAGAATTTATGGTTTGACCCCATTTCAGGAAAGTAAATCTGTATATAAGGTATTATGTGCAAAGAAGTTTCTAGATGCAGACACACTGGAGTGTTAGCAGGCATTCTCAGGGCTAGGAGGGAATTTTAGTTTTCAGTGCCCACAACCTGCATGGAGCCCATTGCTTCTTTCCCATGTTTTTATTTTTTCTTTCCTTTCAATGGCCAGAGGTATGCATGCTTGCCAGAGAGAGACAAAGAGACAGAAGGGGAGGGAGAAAGCACCCCTTAATGCGATGTGGTCAGACCACCATCTCTTCTCCTCTATATCCCCATCCTGTTGGGACTTGGGGCATGCATGCCAAGCACGTTTTTCAAGCCACTAGGCCAGGATTTGAACTGTAGTCAGCCATACGGGATTCACCTCCCTTATCCACTAAGCTATGGACCTGGTCCCTGGTTTCTTTTTTCTTTATTAAAGAATTATTTTATTAAACTTTATTTTATCTATTTATTTATATTTTAAAATTGGCCAGAGAGGGACAGAGCAAGAGAGAGAGAAAGAGAGAGAGAGGGAGAGAAAATGAGAAAGCAAGCCGCCAGGTCCGGGACTTGAATTACAGTCAGCCATGTGGGAGTACAGAGCCCTTAAACACCATGCCACCTGCCAGCCCTGCCAGTTTCTTATTTTAAAATATAGTCCACCTCGGGACCAGCCTGTGGCATAATGATTGTTTCTGGACTCCCACGTAGTCAACCACAGTTTGAGTCCTGGACTCAGCATTTTAAAACTCGTGCCAGGCACATGTGCATGCATGCCCAAAATCCCAAGAGGAAAAGAAGGAACTGTCGTGTGGCCATTCCCTACTGGGGGGTGATTTCTCGCTTTCTGTCTCTCTTTCTGCACACACCCTATAACAAATACATCCCTAAAAAAAAAAAAAAATACAGTCCACTTTTCAGGCAGACCCCAGCAGGCTCCAGAACAGGAACCCTTGACAATTTCCATATCCCTTTAAGGAGGAAGATATTTTAAGCTGGTTAGGATCTCACCAAGGGAACCAGCAGGTAGCATCATGGTTAAGACACCCGAACCCCATCCCCCCATGGCCTATCTGGCTTGCTTTTCACTTTCTCCTCTCTCTCTGTCTTGCTATGTTGAGTGCACATGCCCTATAGCAAAATTAAAAAAAAAAGAATAATAATAAAATTAAATAATATATTTTTTTTTAAAGAAGAATCCCAGCATGGTGGTAGTTGAAGCCACTTGGGGAGACTATGAGGTCTCAATTAGCTGTGGGGGAACTGACCTAAAGAGATGGAGAACA
>NW_006159921.1:2208685-2211185 GCF_000334495.1 Tupaia belangeri chinensis
CTCCCCGCCCCTCTCTTTCTCACTGCCACTCTATGTTGAGTGCACATGCCCTATAGCAAAATTAAAAAAAAAGAATAATAATAAAATTAAATAATATATTTTTTTTTAAAGAAGAATCCCAGCATGGTGGTAGTTGAAGCCACTTGGGGAGACTATGAGGTCTCAATTAGCTGTGGGGGAACTGACCTAAAGAGATGGAGAAAATCAGTGGCAGTGATGGGGTGAGGGAGGCCCTTCTGCCACAGCTCCTCCTTTGGTCCAGTCTCCGTCACCCTGTCAGGTACAGATGCTCCTCAACTGGTGGTATGTCCTGATAAACCAATCATAAATACCCTAAGCTGAAGATGCATTTAGTACAGGTAACCTACCAAACATCCCAGCTTCCTGGCTAAGCCTGCCCCGCCTTCGATGTGCTCAGAACACCTCCCTCAGCCTGGAGCTGGGCCTAATCATCTAAGGCAAGGCCTGTTTAACAATCACGTGCTGAATAGCTCATGAATGTATTAGGGACTGTACTGCAAGTGAAAAACAGAATAGCTCGCGGCCACTGCCCAGCATTGCAAGAGCATATCCGCCTACGGCCAGCCTGGGAAAAGATCAAAATAGAGATTTCGAAATATAGTTTCTCCTGAATGCATGTTGCTTTGGCTCAATTGTAGAGTCAAATTGTAAGCTGAACTACTCTAAGTCAAAAACTTTCTGTATTGGGACCAGCAGGTGGTGTGGTGGTTAGGGGTACTGGACTCCCACATGGCTGACCGTGCTTCAAGTCCTGGACCTGATGACTTGCTTTCTCATTTTCTCTCTGTCAGTCTGTCTCTCTCTGGCCCAATTAAAATAAATAAATAAATAGAATTAAATAAAATAATTCTTAAAAAAAAAAAAAACCTCTCTGTATTTGACTGTTGAGATGGTGGCCAGGAAGATCCCACTGACTTACGATCATTTCTATATCACCTGTTATGATTGTGCCCCAAAGTCCTAAAAAAAGGTTTATACTTGTTTCATTAAACTTAAGAATATATTTTGATGAAAAGTCCCTTAAAATACAGCTGCCATTTCCCTACCTTCCCTACAACTAGCCAAATTACAGTAAATCTTGGAGTGAGCACGAGGAAGTCAGAACTGGATTTTATTTTATTTTGTAGGGGAGAGGTTTTTGCTATAGGGCGCATGCGCTTGCCAAAAAGACAGAGACAGACAGAGAGATAGAAAGTGAGAAATCACCCCCTAGGGAGAATGGCCACGCCGCAATCCCTTCTCCATTCTCCTCTTGGGATCTTGGGCATGCACGCACATGTGCCCGGCATGAGTTTAAGCCACCAGGTCTGGGACTTGAACCACGGTCAACTACATGGGAGTTCAGCAACATAGCCATTATGCCACCTGCTGGTCCCCAGAACTGGATGTTTTTAGCCACAGTCCACTCTCAGTTGTGAGCTAACAGAAATGTGACCTTTGCAATGATTTACAGGCCTGGATCTGGGTTGGTGGGGACGATTTAGGTTCCTGAGGGTGCTGGATGCCCAGTCCCATCCATGCATGTTCCCAGTGCTAGCACTGGTTGGCTTGGCTGGGAAACTGGGTGAGGTGGGCTCAGAACAGAACTTAAGATGCATGTGGTTCTACAAGGCAGCTGTAAGAAGTTTCTGGGATTTATTAAAAAAAAAAAAAAGTCCACTCAGTATTCTGTAAAAGCACATCTGTGTCTCTGGTATAAATAAAACATATCAACCTGATGTGGGGGTGAGAAAAATGGAGCCCAAAGATTGACAGCAGCCTGGGTCCCTCTGCATCCCTCTGCTGGGTTGTTGCTTCCCAGGGGCAGGCTGAGTTTTAGTGTCTCCCGGGAGTTCAGAAGTGGGAACTGGGCTTCGCCTGCCAGCTTGAGGCTCTCCAAGGATGGAAGCCGTGTTTCCTTTGTCAGGTTGGAAGCTTCAGTGATGCTGGGGAGTCCATTTCCCAGCACTGCGGTCAGCCAGATTCTTGGCAAGGTGGACCCACGAGGTGGGGTGCTGATGTAGGGCGATGAGAAAATCAGGGCCTGCAGGGGGCTGGACCGCAGGAGGGCAGGTGTCTGGACAGAGCCCCTCCTGCCTCAGTCAGGTCCTCAGGGGTCCTTGGCAGCATGTTTAGGGGTTGAGATCAGCAGCTCAGGCCATCCTTCCTGGGTTCAAATCCTGGCGCCTCCCCTCCTCAGCGTTTATGCCCCAGTTTTCCCACCTGCCCAGCGGGGATACTGGCCCCTGCCTCCTAGGCTTGCCATGCCTTAGCCCACACAGAGCACAGAGGAAGCCTGAGTGAACTGGTTAGTAAGAAGCGGTGGCTGTTTAACCACTGCACAAGGAGAGAAAGCAGAAGGTCTTTTTTTCCTGGGGAGGGCAGGGGTCACCGCTCTTTGCCCTCACTTCCTAATAACCTTTGGCCACCACCTTGAGCTTGGTTTGTGCGGTGCACCCGCCCCTGACAGTCTCCTTTGTTTCAGGTGGGACCGTCCGCC
>NW_006159921.1:2211932-2216114 GCF_000334495.1 Tupaia belangeri chinensis
GATGCGGGGGGTGGGAACGGGGCTCCGCCTGCCAGCTTGAGGCTCTCCAAGGATGGAAGCCGTGTTTCCTTTGTCAGGTTGGAAGCTTCAGTGATGCTGGGGAGTCCATTTCCCAGCACTGCGGTCAGCCAGATTCTTGGCAAGGTGGACCCACGAGGTGGGGTGCTGATGTAGGGTGATGAGAAAATCAGGGCCTGCAGGGGGCTGGACCGCAGGAGGGCAGGTGTCTGGACAGAGCCCCTCCTGCCTCAGTCAGGTCCTCAGGGGTCCTTGGCAGCATGTTTAGGGGTTGAGATCAGCAGCTCAGGCCATCCTTCCTGGGTTCAAATCCTGGCGCCTCCCCTCCTCAGCGTTTATGCCCCAGTTTTCCCACCTGCCCAGCGGGGATACTGGCCCCTGCCTCCTAGGCTTGCCATGCCTTAGCCCACACAGAGCACAGAGGAAGCCTGAGTGAACTGGTTAGTAAGAAGCGGTGGCTGTTTAACCACTGCACAAGGAGAGAAAGCAGAAGGTCTTTTCCTGGGGAGGGCAGGGGTCACCGCTCTTTGCCCTCACTTCCTAATAACCTTTGGCCACCACCTTGAGCTTGGTTTGTGCGGTGCACCCGCCCCTGACAGTCTCCTTTGTTTCAGGTGGGACCGTCAGCGGAGCCTGCCCCAGAATGCCCCAAGGGTGTGGATGACCAGCAGTCCAGCCCCAACACGGCCCAGGCCCGCATGCCGCTGCGCGGTGAGGACTGCTCCGCTAGGGCCGCCTGGGGCACGGTGCCTGCAGTCTCCTGACCCGGCGCCCCCGGGCCGCCCATTCCCGCTTGGCTGCCTGGAGGTTCAGGAGTGAGCTTCCCAAGCCAGCGAGCAAGCAAGCGGCTGACAGTGGAGTGACCCGGGGAGGGACTCTGCGGCTGGCTGGAAACATCTTCCCCAAGCGGCTGGACAAAATGACCAGCCTGTTCCGCAGGACAGCGGCGGGGGCGGCACCGCTGGGGCGCGTGGCGGTGGGGGCGGCACAGAAACTGCAGCCCCACAGGAGCTTAACAACAGCCGGCCGGCACGCCAGGTGCGCCGCCTGGAGTTCAACCAGGCCATGGATGACTTCAAGACCATGTTCCCCAACATGGACTACGACATCATCGAGTGCGTGCTGCGCGCCAACAGTGGCGCCGTGGACGCCACCATCGACCAGCTGCTGCAGATGAACCTGGAGGGGGGTGGCGGCAGTGTCTACGACGACAGCTCTGACTCAGAGGACAGCATCCCCCCAGAGGTAGGGGGGTGCCAGGATAATCCACCTCAAGCTCCAGCCACCACTTGAACCTCTTAGAGGTCCGCGTCTGGGTTCTAACAGCAAGCCCTCTCCTTCCCTTTGAGATCCCTCAGTCACTGACTGAAATCATGTAGTCGTTCAGCAAACACTGAACACTCCATCAGTGGTGTGCCAGGCAGGTGCAAGACCCTGAGTCAGGGGTCATCAGAATGAAGGTGCTTATTAAAAGTCCAGGTGCTTGGGGACCAGCCTGGTTATGTCACTGGACTCCCACAGAGTTGACTGTGGTTTGAGTCTGGACCTGTGGCTTAAAACTCGTGCAGGATGTATGTGCGTGCATGCCCAAAATCCCAAGAGGGGGATGGAGGAGAAGGGATTGCAGTGTGGCCATCCCCCCTGGGGGTGATTTCTCACTTTCTGTCTCTCTGTCTCTCTGGTGAGCACACAGCATGTGCCCTATAACAACAATCGCTCAGAAAAAAAGGCCAAGTGCCTGGGCCCCATCCTGACTGAATCCCTTTCAGGCCTGGAGTCCTCTAGTCTGTATTTTGCAGACAGAGTTTCTGCCCTGCCTCTGGAGCTCACAGTCCAGTGTGGGCTAGAAGCGGGAGTAAGGCACTGACAGTCCAGAGCAGTTAGTGCTTCCCTGGGAGGATGGAAGTGGCAGAGAGGAAGGGACCACTCCGCTGAGACTCGAAGGAAGAGTGAAAAGCCAGGGAAAGGGTGTGCAGGCAGAAAGAAAAGTTCATGCAAAGTCTTTGAGGTCAGACAGCGCAGGGGGCTGGTAGTGGGACCATCCTCCAGTGAGAGGAGACTATGAGATTGAGAAGACAGCTGCTGAGAAAGAGCAGGGCGGTCCCTACGGGCTGGGAGCCAGGCATGGGCAGCAACATTACAGACTTACAGTTAGATCCCTCTGGCTAAGGCCTGTGGTAGTGAGCCCCTGCCTCCACAGTTCAGCTCCCTTCACCCTAGGCAGGTGGCTGGTGGCCAGAGGACGCCCCTACCCTTGCACTGCATCTGGGCCCACCTGCTGGGGGCAGCCAGTCCTCCAAGCTCCATTCAGAGTAAACCTGCAGAACTCAGCAGAGAAGAGGTGAGCACAGTCTGTCAGTGAGAGGGTTGCTGTCTGCAGGGACATTGAGACATGCAGCCATGGACAAGATGGAAGGACCCTGGGGCCAGCTGGTGGCATGGTAATTAAGGTGGCTCAATCTCATGTGGCCAGCTGTGAGTTTGAGTCCTGGATCCAGAAGCTTGAAAACACACCAGGCATGTGCATGCCCAAAATCCTGAGAAGAGAATGGAGAGGAGGGATTGTGATGTAGCCACCCCCCTGGAGGGTGATTTCTCACTTTCCCTCCCTCTCTCTGTCTCTCTCCAGTGAATGCACATGCCCTATAGCAAAACTGGAACCATCAAAAATTTTAAAAATTTTAAAAAACTTAGAAAGACCCAACAGATGGAATGGACTCCACTCTCTGTTGGGCCCCAACCTGCACCTGGCACCATCTTACGTGGTTCAGATATATCATCCCTTCTCATCCTGACAAACTTGTGGAGCAGTGTTATCGCCCGCACTTACAGTAAGAAAACCTAGACCCATACCTGGCCTCCAAGCCCTTCTCAACACAGCCCTGTGCCTGCCCTGCAGGCAGCCGCACTCCATCAGTGAAGGTCCTTCTGCAGGCTGAAGCCTCCTTGCCCCTCTTCCCGCTTAGTGGGTGCTGCTGGGACTTCTCTCTCCAGATAGAGGAGAAGCTGAATGATCAATGACATCTGGCTTGTCCTTGTGTCATCTGCAGCACCTAGGACAGTCCAGGCTCTGAGCAGGCTCTCTAGGAATGTTTGTTAAATGAACAAATGTTGTTGCTATCTTGCAAGGTTTGTTTTTGTTTTTGTTTTTATCAGCTCTTGTTTTTGTTTTTGTTTGTATCAGCTCTTGCCCTGAGAGAAACTTCTCTGCATCTGCCTGGATTAGCCAGTGGAGGGAGAACTGGAAAACCCAGATCTCTTTGGGGAAAGGAGGATTCAGTGTGTGTGTGTGTGTGTGTGTGTGTGTGTGTTTGCAGATACATCCACTCAGCGTGAGCTGGAAGGAAAGTTCTCTGCAAGCTCTCACCCTCTCTGCAGCTCATTTGTTCTGACAGTCTGGCGGGTGGGATATTAGGCACCCACAGCCCTGTGAACCTCTGCGATTCTCCCACTCCACTGTTCCCTAGGTAGGCCTGCCACTGACTGTGTGCTTTGGTTTTTCTAAGGACCTCGCTTTTGAAATTGAGCGCCTTCTCAGCAACCCTCCCTCCTGCAGTGGTTTCCCAGCCCCCCACCTTTGGAGCTCTGCCTGGGCCCATAAGCAGGCAGTTCCTGAGCCAGCGGAAAGTGCTTCGGAAAATTTATGAGCAGCAGCTGGAATGACAATAACTGCTGACTGGTAAAAGCCCCTGCTCTGGGGGCTGATGGATGGTGGCCTGGCCTGAGGGGTATCCTTGCCACAGAGAAATATCTCCCGTCAGATAAATGGCCCAGACCCTGCCCCCAGAGCACCTGGCAGGCATCCGTCACCCTCAGTGCATTAAGCCAGGAGACTGCAGAGCCGAAAACTTCAGCACCTTTAGAGCCAGAAGGACGGCCTTCTTGTGGCTTGGGAGTTAGAGGGGAGGGAGTTAGGGAGGCCTGAACAAGGCTGGGGCTTCTCCAGCTTTGAGCAACTTGGGATTTGCCTTTCCGGAGCCGACCTGGCCCGCTGCCCACTTCCCCAGTGTTCCTCGTTCTCCTCCAGGAGCCTCTGATGAGGTCTGGTCTGGCTGCCCCAGGAGGCTGCACTGAGGAGCAGGAGGAGGCCTACTGGTGCGGCCTAATCCCCCTGAGTCTGGGGGGGGCAGTTGATGCTGCAGGCCCGAGGAAAACCCCGCAGCT
>NW_006159921.1:2216516-2248271 GCF_000334495.1 Tupaia belangeri chinensis
TGCTCTCCCTGCTCCTCAGCAGGCTCACTCAAACCAGCCTCAGTGGGAACAGGCCAAATGGGCCACCGAGGCCAGCCACCATTGATTGGCCTCAAGGCCTGGCCTGGAACCCTAGCCCTCAAGGCAGGGGCCTGTGGGCTAGGACACAGCAGAGCAAGTTCTCTGCGCACCAGGTACTCACCGAGCCCCCGCCCTGTGCCAGCCAGACTTGCCACGAACAGGAACAGAGCTCATAGCGTCCTCGCTCTCTCTCTTCCTGCTTGTGGAAATTTGGAGTAGGCAGCGCAGTGGCCCGCAAAGCAGCCACATTCTTCTTTTCCTGCAGAAGCATCTGTTTAAATACTTTCCGCCTCAAAGGAAAGAACATTAGTGCATTCCAGGGCAGGAGGCCTCCTTGGGTAGGGCTGGCTGTGTGTGCACAGAGCCCTGCAGAGAGAGAGAGAGTGTGTGTGTGTGTGTGTGTGTGTGTGTGTCTGCATGCACACGCTCACATTTGCATGCCCACAAGCCAGGGTGTCTGCAAGGCTTCATGTGCCGAGCCTGACTGTTCTCAGAGCAGACTCGTGTCAATGCAGCTGGGCCCGGCACTGACCTGCAGAGGCAGGAGCAATGATTACTGCAAATCCCCCTGGGGACTCTTCACCGTCCCTGAGCCCTTCCTGTTCTTTGGTCTTGGAGGAGAAGGGCAGAGCTGTGAGGAGGAGAGGAGTGGGAGCAAGGTGTACAGTGTACGTGTAGGTCATTGGGATATGTAAGGAGGCACCTCCTGGTCAGTGACTGTCTCCTGTCTCAGACTCCTTGGTAGGTCTCTGGGAAGGATCCAGGTCAGTCTGTGAGCAAGAACCCAAGTCCTCGGCCCCTCTTTTGGGCTCCTGGATGAAGAAAGGAGTCCAGGAGGGAGAACAGGCATCCTGGGCATTCCCTTTGCCACTGCCCACCCTGAGAATCAAACCCTGGTGTGCGGACACCACAGTTGGAGGAGAGACCCTTGCTACAGAGACCAAATCAAAGATTCAGTGTAGGGCTTTTGCCATATCCTTTAGGCAGTCCGTACCTCAGTTTCCTCTTGTGTAATGTGGGGGAAATGATCCATTTCCGGCCTAGGCAGACTGTTTGAGGTTAGGATGAGATCACAGCTGTGGAAGTACTTTGAGAGAGGGTATGAATGAGGCTCTTAGGAACAGCATATTATATATTGTGTCGTGGGGCGAGCCATGACACATTTTGCTTAGAAAACCAGAACAATATGTCATGACTTTTCTGACGACCCGGTGGAATAGAAGAGAGCGTGAACCCCGCGTGTGCAACTCAGCCAAGTTTCACAGCGTGAACACTCCACTGTGTCAGCCTCCAGGTCCAGGGACAGTGGCAACAGCACCTGGAATCCCCCTCCGGTCCCTCCCTGTCCTTCCCCACCCCACAGAGGTCACAGGCTCTGACTTCCACCGCCGTGTGTTTGTTTTGCCTGTCTTTGAACCCTACTTGGATGGCTGATACCGCTGTGAACGTTCTCTCGGGGACATGTCCTTTCATGCCTGGTGAGTGTGCTGGAATTGCAGGGTCAGAGGTGGCCATGTGTTTAGCTTTAGTAGATAACGCGCACAGTCTTGCAAAGCGGTGACTATATCAATTTACACTCCCACCAGCCATGCCCAGAGTTCCCTCATTACACATCCTCGCCCACACTTGGTTTTGTCTGGATGTTATTTAAATTCAGTGAAGGGTTATTAATATTTCTTTCTCTGTTGTCTCTGATTTAGATCTTGGAAAGGACTTTGGAACCTGATAGCTCCGACGAAGAGCCCCCGCCTGTGTACTCCCCGCCAGCCTACCACATGCACATGTTCGACAGGCCTTACCCTCTGGCTCCCCCCACTCCACCTCCCCGGTGAGAATCCATCTTTCGGAGAGCAGGGTAGCAGGGAAGGAGATCAGGGGTCTGGGCTGTGTACAGACACAGTAGGAAGCTTGGCTGGACCTCCTCAGTCTATTACTCCACCACAAACCGGCTTCTGTTGCACCAGGAGACTTAGCTAGGCCCAGGGCAAGCTGTCAAAATACCAGAATTGTGAGAGCAAATATCTACTAAATTCCTACTCTAGGCTAGGTGGTATGCTGCATACCACACAGGACACTCAGTGAAGCAGGGCTCAGCCTTTGCTTTCTGGGACTAAGGGACTCTGTCATGCCAGAGTAGGAGTGCCAAACACCGTGATGTTACTGACACTTCCCCTCCGGAGCCTGTGGCAAGCATGCCTAATTAGCACCATGCACGCTCCTGCTGTGTCAGGACAGGACCTCGGATTCCTCCTCAACACATGGCTGCTGATGGAATGGCTTTCTGTTCACCATCCCTGGGCTAGGGATGTCCTCCAGGTTTTTTTTTTTTTTTTTTTTTAGATTTTGTTTTGCTATAGGGAATGTGCACTTGCTAGAAAGACAGAGAGACAGAAAGTGAGAAATCATCTCCCAGCGGGGAAGATCATGCCGCAATCCCTTCTCCATTCTCCTCTTGGGATTTTGGGTATGTGTGCAAAACATACCCGGTGTGAGTTTTAAGCTGCCAGGTCTGGGACTTGAACTGTGTTCAATTACTTGGGAGTCCAGTGACATAACCATTAAGTCATTTGTTGGTCTCTGCCCTGAGGATTTTTAAGCAATGGGAGCAAGTCTCTTTTTCTGGGGTAGTGTGATACCTAGAGGAAGGGAATAGGCTATGAGGTCCCTAGGGATCTATTCCAGGTTGGGGGCTGTGTAATTTGGAAGTTTAAAGTGAAGCTTGTTGCCAGTAAGGTCCCATGGGGGCTCTGAGGTGCTTGTTTTTCTGGGCTCCTTGTTCGTGTGGAGGCTACTAGATTGAAGCTATTGCTTCTCTGTCCTAGAGAGGCCGTTAGATTGACTCAGCCTGGGATAATGACGGGAGGGGAGAGGATGAGATGGGCTTGCTCCAGTGGGTCTTCTCTGCTGGGAATCTTGGGAGCCCCCCAGGGCAGTGGTGGTGGAGAACTCTGTTATCAGACAGGTATGGCTCATTATAACAGCTACCATTGCCTAGGCACCCTTCAAGGGCCAGAAACCGACAGGCTCCTTACCTGCACCATCACACTTAATGCATCTAACAATTTATGAGGAGGACACTATTATCATACCCATTTTACAGATGAGGACACTGGGCCTCAGAGAGGTTTCATAACTTCCCCAAGACTAAGAGCTGGTATTTGAATCCAAGTAATTCCAACTTCAACGTGGATCACTCTTCATTTCTGTGTCCTGTCACCTCCCTAATGAGAAAAATCTTGTGACTGCAACTTAGGGAGTTGATAGGTTCCTCAAAGCTGGGGGAGGGGCAGTGCTTTGAGTCAGGGACAGGAGCAGAGCTAAGGGCTGTATCTCAAGTGGTCCCGGGAGACAGCAGACTCTACTGGGGTATGAAGTAAGGAGTAAGTAGGTGGGTCTGGGTGAGGCTTGGGCAGGACTTACAGACTGGGTCACAGAGCCTGGGGCTAACTGTTTTTCTTTTACTTTAAAAATAAATAAATAAATATATATATATATTTAAAATAGATATATATTATATATCACATATATATGGTAATTAGAAAAGTCATGATGTATTTTTTTATATTTTTCATTTTTTAAAAAAGATTTATTTATTTAAATCCATTTGTTGTTGTTATGATTATTTTTAAAAATTTGACCAGAAAGAGACAGAGAGAGAGAGAGAGAGAGAGAGGGAAAGTGAGAAAGCAAGCCGTCAGGTCTGGGATTTGAACCATTGTCAGCCATGTGGGAATCCAGCGCCTTTAACCATCATATCACCTGCCAGCCCCTATTTTTCTGTTTTCCTATGCAAAAATGCATCATGATTTTTCCAATGACTATATATATTATATATATAGCCATATATAATATATATGTCCAAATGCAACCTATATATCTTTCTTTCTTCCATGAGCAAGAGAGAGAGCATCCATCTGCAACAAGGTCCTTTTTCTTTTTTCCTTAAGAATTATTTAGTTTTGGGACCAGCAGTTGGCATAATTGTTATGTCGCTGGACTCCCATGTGGTCGACTGTGGTTCGAGTCAAAAACCTTTCCAAAAAAAAAGAAAAAAGAATTATTTAGCTTTATTTATCTTTTTTTTTTTTTGAGAGGTTTTTGCTATAGGATGTGTGCACTCACCAGAGAGACAGTGAGAGACAGAGAGACAGAAAGAGAGAAATCACCCGCCAGGGAGGATGGCCACACCGCAGTCCCTTCTCCTCCATTCTCCTCTTGGAATCTCCATTCTCTCAGGATCTTGGGCACACATGCACAAGTGCCTGGTGTGAGTTTAAGCCACCGGGTATGGGGCTCTAACCGTGGTCGACTACATGGGAGTCCAGGGACATAGCCATTATGCCAGCTGCTGCTCCCTCATTATTATTATTTTTAAATTTGCTACAGGGCATGCATGCTCACTTGGGAGAGACAAAGAGAGAGAGGGAAAGTGAGAAAACAAGCTGCCAGATCCAGGACTCAAACTGTAGTCGGCCGTGTGGGAGTCTAGCACCTTAACCACCATGCTACCTGCTGCCCTTCCCCCTCCCCACAGCTAGGTCTTGATTTCATGATCCACCTCCAGCCTCAGCCAGTCCTAGATAGAGGTCACACAGGTGCCAAGAGATCTCTCGACATAAACCTGGAAACTTTCTATGTGAGTCAGCCAGGCAGTGTCCTGTTTTACCATTTTGCCACTATCTTGCTTCCTTTTCTGATTTATTTTTATTGATTTATTGAGAGATGTTTTGTTATAGGGCTCATGTGGCTGCCGGAAAGACAGAGAGACAGAAAGTGAGAAATCATCCCCCCAGGAGGCATGGTCACGCAACAATCCCTTTGCCTCCATTCTCCTCTTGGGATTTTGGGCATGCACACACACATGTCTGGCATGAGTTTCAAGCCACCAGGTCCAGGACCCAAACTGCAGTCAACTATGTGGGAGTCCAGCACCTTGACCACTATGCTACTTGTTGGCCTCCCTTTTATGATTTTTTAAATTCATTAATTTATTTTTAATTTAAGGTTTTTGCCATGGGCACATGCAGTCTCTGGAGAGAGACAGTGAATGAAAAAGTGAGAAATTACTCCCCCCAGGGGATGGCTATGCTGCAATCTCCTCTCTCCCTCCCATTCTCCTCCTGCGATTTCGGGCATTCACACACATGAGTCCAGCGTGATTTTCCAGCTGCCAGATTTGGGGCTCGAACCACGGCCAATCATATGGGAGTCCAGAGTCCACCATACCACCTGCTGGCCCCATCTCCAATTTCTGTTTTTAAATATCCCACCAAGTTTTTGCAAAAAGTTCAGTTTCTGTTCAACAGAGTGGTTCCGCCCTGTTTTATTTTCCCAGAAGGGAAAACTGAGGCCATAAGAGAGAGAATCCCTGTGTAAACCTGACGTGGGAATCCTGGCCACATCCTTCCTCCCTACTCTGGCTGGTATTCACCCTGCTGTGGGTGGAGTAGGCTGGGAGGGAGGCAGTGCAGCCAGTGATGGGAGCCCTACTTGGTGCTGTGGTGACCTCAGCACTAGACCAAAGTTCAGGAGGTCTTGTTCAGGTCTCATGGACTTCAGAAAAGTTAGAGCTTCTGCCTGAAATTCAGGGGAGCAACCCAGAAATGAAGGCTTTTGCTGGGCAGGGAGTAGGTACAGGGACAAAAGAGAAGTAGATCACTTTCTCCACCCCTTTCCTTCAACTACCTGAAGGGAGCCTCTGCTTCAGGTGCCTCTGTTGTGTGGCCTTTGCTTCATCACTTAACCCCTCTGAGTGTCATTTGCCTCCTCTGCAATGGGAACACTGACTCCCACCTCAGCACTGCTGGGAGGATTGAATGAATGCTGAGCGTGGAGCACTGAACACGGTGCCAGGCATGCATCAGACCTATAATCAGTGGTTTACTGCGCCTTCCTGCCCCGCTGCACTGGCTGGCCTCTGAGGGCAGTTCTCATATTAAACATTGAGACCCATGGCAAGACCGCCCCCAGAGGCCAGTGCTCAGAAGAGACACGTGCCCCTTTGTCTCAGATGGCCCTGCTAGACCCAGCTCTCCCCTAGGCCATCTCTAGGACCTCATTCAGTCTCTCCTTCCACATTAATTTCCAGCATTTATCAAGTCACTTGCAACACAGGTGCTAAACGGTGAAGCACCGTTGATAAAGACAGCACTGTCTTGTTCCGCGCAAGGAGATCAGAGTCTAGGGGAGCTCTGGACTGGGGAGGAGACAGAGAAGGCCACCTGGAGGAGCTGATGTTCATGCTGCTACCGGATGGCCACACTGGCACTAGTCTGGTGAAGCAGAGGACAGGAGGGCCTTCCAGGCAAAGGCCTGGAGGAGAAGAGAGGGAACCATGTGGGAAGTCCTTGAAGTACGGCACGGCCGGGCAAGTCTGGAGAAGCAAGCAGAGAGGGAAAGATGAGAACCGTGACCCTCCAAGAAGTCTCGTGCTTACCCAGCAGCAAGCGAGGAGCTGCCGAAGGGACTTCCATGGAAGGTGAAGTGGTCAGACTGGTGTGTTCAGAGTCTCAGATTGTGGAGGGGAGATGTTCTGGCTCCCTTCTCACCTCTAGTCACTGGGGTGCCTGAGAGCCTGTGGGCAGGACACAGTTTGGGAGCTTGGGCCTGGCCCAGCTGGGTCCCAGAGACAGGGCCATTCCTGGGGAGCATGCCTGGAATGCCAGGTCTTCCTGATTGGTCCCTGTGTCCCGGACTGAGCCTGCCTCCATCTGGGCTCAATGTCCAGTCTTTCTATAAATCCCACCTGGAAAGCCTGTCTCTGAAATGCTTCTTGGTTGGATCTGAGAGCCCATTGGGTAAACTCGAGAACTGGATGGGGCTCTAAGTTCTAGTTTTAGGGACAACTGGGGAGGTCTTAGGGTCAGGAGTTCCTCTCTCCTCCCTCTCCCCCAGCCTGTCCTTCCCTCCCTGTATTTGAAAGAGTCTGAAACTCAGGGACCCCTCCACATGGCCGCCTGTCGTTTTTCCATTGAAATTACAGCCTTGGAAGTCTGTATCTGCCTCCCACTCATTTCTGACATTCCTTCGCAACCACAGTGGAGTTGCCTGGGCTGCCTGTGACCTCATCTTAGCCAGGGCCTGGGCTGGGCCTCCAGGATCAAGGACTCTCCACCTTGTCCCCGTTGGCACTCGGAGTCTCAGTAACACAGTGGATAAAGGGTCCAAACGCAACTTCAGGGTTTCCCTCTGCCGCTTTCTTGGGTGGATCGAGGTGTAGCCGAGTTGGGGGAGTGGGTACCCATGTCCTAGATGAAGACCCTGAGGCCCAAGGAAGACAGGAGAGCCTTTCTCCCCACAGTGCTGGAGGTGGTCTGGGAGTCCCTGAGAGATGGGGTATCCTTTCTCCTGCCTCTCAGGCCCAAAGAGAAAAAGGAAGCCTTCACCAGTGACAGAGGGTGGCAGAGCGATGTAGCAAACCCGGCCTAGGAATGGGAGTCCCGGTTAAGAAGCGAGCTCTCCAGCTCGCCGGTCTGTAAGTAGAGGGTGGCCCAGGGAGCCGGGGATTCCTCGGCTCCAGGCTGGAGCGCTGCATTCGCCATGCACTTAGCAGCTGGTTCTCCGTCTGTGCACCCCTGCCCCTCCCCCGCCGGCCACCCGCCCAAAATAGAAAAGGAAAGGAAGTTATTTCCATAGTCAGCGGCAGCCCGGAAAAGCTCCCCTCCACTGAGGGGGCGGGCGGGATTCCTGGAGCTGGAGACCAAATCAAAGCCAGGCCGGGAGCGAGAACGGCCCCCACCGCCCCCGGCCCTCGGCTGCCTTCCTCAGTGTGTCATTTCCCTGATTCAGCAGAACACGTGTCCTGCGGTTGCCACGCTGCAGGCTACCGAGGAGCTGTGGGGAGCTCCTGGCCGGGCTCCAGGCCGCCCTCCTCAGGCGGGGCGGCAGGGCGCAGGCCTGGGGTCAGGCAGGGCGTGAGGCGCGGCCTCTCTTCCTCTCCGGCCCCTTGCCTGGCTGTTGGCCCAGACCTCCTGTCCTGGACCTGGCCTAGGAAGAAGAGCCCTTCCACTCTCACGTCTCCCCAGGCCTTTAAGAACACTGCTCAGAGAACCAGCAGTTAGCGCAATGGCTATGTCGCTGGACTCCCACGTAGTCGACCGCGGTTCGCATCCCAGACCCAGTGGCTTAAAACTCATGCCGGGCGCGTGTGCGTGCATGCCCAAGATCTCGAGAGGAGAATGGAGGAGAAGGGATTGTGGCGTGACCATCCCCTCTAGGGGGTGATTTCTCGCTTTCTATCTCTCTGTCTGGCGAGCGCACGCGCCCTATAGCGAAAACCTCTCAAAAAACAAAACAAAAAAAAACACTGCTCAGACACAGCCTCCCCAAGTTAGGGCTTTTGCGAGCATCAGGCAGGGAGGGGGCAGTTTCTGGATGAGGAAACCAAGCCCTTGGGGAGGGAACAAGGTCTCACCCCAGACCACCCTGTTGACTTAGAGCTGAACCCGGACTGCAGCCCATCTGCTTTATTCTCTCTAGGGATCCTGGCGACCCCGCGTGCCCCTCCCCACGTGCAGGCAGGCGGGACTGTGGGCAGCGTGTACCTACTCATGGACATACCTGCTACTCTCAGCAGCCATGAGCTCAGCCCTGCGCTGGGCATTAGGAACACGAAAAGATGTGGTCCCTGCTGTCTTTAGGGCATCCACCAACATGTGTCTGAACCCACGATGTTCAGCATTTGCTCCATGAACAGAGGGCTCTCTAGGTCTGGAGTCCTGTGGGGGGCTGAGTGCTTGGAGAGCAGGGGTCTGTGGGGGCAGCTGAGACGTCTCTGTGATGAGACAAGAGCTGGACCTTGTCCTGAAGCCACTGGGCTTGAGCAGGTCCTGAGCGGGACGTGACCTGCCTGAAGACCCGGGGCCATGGGTCTGACTGGCCGTTGGGCCTGACTGCTGCCTCCTCCCCACTGCCCACCCCCTCCAGGATCGACATACTGGGCTCCGGACCCCCTTCAAGCCAGCGGCGCTATCGGAACTGGAACCCACCGCTGCTGGGCAACCTCCCCGACGACTTTCTCCGCATCCTGCCGCAGCAGCTGGGCAGCGTGCAGGTAAGGGGGGCCGCCCGCTGTGCCCGCCGCGGGCCCGTCTGGCAGCGCTGTTTGCCCACACGATTTGTGCCAGCCAGTTTCACTTCCTGATGTGAAAGCCCAGGCTGAGCTATTTCTGTTGCCCCGGGTTTGTAGAAGCTGAAGTGAAAGCCTCACTTCCAGTCTGGGCCTGGAGGGTTTCCTGTTCTGCCCTGGGGCAGGTGACAGCCTGAGGAAGCCCCTGGCTACAGCCACCACCTCAGGCTGGATCCAGAG
Organism: Tupaia belangeri chinensis; assembly: GCF_000334495.1. Classification (NCBI taxonomy): domain Eukaryota; kingdom Metazoa; phylum Chordata; class Mammalia; order Scandentia; family Tupaiidae; genus Tupaia; species Tupaia belangeri. Next base: position 2,225,884 of record NW_006159921.1, read on the forward strand.
AGGTGGGCAGGGGACAGCCAAGGGCAGAGGCCTGGGCACCACCCTTCCCTCCTTTGGGAAGGGGCCAGAGGTAGCTTCTCCCCAGATGCTGGCACACCTCAATGTACCCCTGCAGAAGTGGGTTCTGTCCCTGAGGCAGCTGTGCAGGGAGAGGTTCGAGTTGGGGGAGTCTGTGTACAGGTGGGTGAGCAGTTTGTGAATCCTTTTTCAGGGCTATTCAGGTTGTAGGAGCAAGGGTGAGGCAGAAAGGCTGTTTTGAAGTCCTTGCTGCTTCCCCAGCAAGAGGGGGCTATGACCTGGTATGTTGCGTTTTGGCTGTCCACAAGGTCCCAGAGGAGGTGCGGGCCTCAGGGGCTGAGTAGGCATTCAACATGCTTACCCCTTCTCAGGGTAACACTGGGGGCCCCAGGCCTCTGAGCAGAGAGCGGGGTCCGCCTCCCACTGCCGGGCCCGGGACTCGAGACCAGGAGAGCCGCTGGAAGCAGTACCTGGAGGACGAGCGGATCGCGCTGTTCCTGCAGAATGAGGAGTTCATGAAAGAGCTGCAGCGCAACCGTGACTTCCTCCTTGCCCTGGAGAGAGGTGGGCATGGCTAGGGGTGCTGCAGCCACTTTTTGGGGCTGAAGAAGGGAGGTGATATTGCTTTAGCCTGGGGGCACTGGAGAGCCCTGGGTCAGAGTCCAAGGGCTCAGGGGTTTTCTGACCTACTGAGGCCTGGTCTCCACCCAGAATCCTGCCAGTGGGGGCCCAGGCCACCAGCCATTTCTTTTTCCTGCCCCAGGACCCAGAGAGGAGTGCTGTGACCAGTTAGGCTCTCTCTCTTCCCCCTCACATCTGCTCTGTACAGGTGCTGGCCTGACCTGTGGGATAAGCACAGTGCCCTTCACAGAGCATCGGCCACCAGGCAGACATGATGGGTCTGGAGCCCTGGGATTGGAGTGGCTGGGTCCATGGGTGCCAGAGTTGGGGGGCTCCCTGAGTGGAGCTCTCGTGCTTTGGGTGTTTGGGTTGTCTTTGGGTATGGGTTCCTGCCCTTCAGACTGGCTGCCTTTCTCCTTCAGGGTAGCAGGATGTTTGGATTAGGGTCCAGTGAAAAGGCTGTGGAGGTCTGTCTTAGAGGGCCGTGTGTGTGTGTGTGTGTGTGTGTGTGTGTGTGAGAGAGAGAGAGACTGGTGGTATGTGGTGGGGAAGGAGCAAATTATGTACGGAGAACCCAGGATGGGAAGGAAGAGGCCCAGGGCTGGCTCTGGAGGTCTCACGCCCTTTCCTTGTGAATTAGGGGTTTGTGCTCTATGATCTCCCGGGGTCCTTCTGATTTCAACATCCCAATATTCCAGGTGGTTGCCAGGCAGAAGCTTCCCTGTTGTCCCTGGCTCATTGAGAGCTAGAAGACATTGTGTGAAGACACTGTGTGCATGCGTATTGCGTGTGTGTGCGCACACGCGTGTGTGTTTCAGCCCAGTGCGCCCCAGTGGGTAACACACGTTCCGTTACACACGCAAGCTCTCATCCTAACGTTCCTGACTGGCACATGGTCCTTTTCCAGATCGATTGAAATACGAGTCCCAGAAATGCAAATCCAGCAGCACGGCTGTGGGGACCGACTTTGTCTCTCCCTCACCTGTCCCAGGTAACCTTGCCCTCCTGGGAGAGAAGCCTTAGGGCACAGGAGCTCACACCCCCATGTGGCTTTGAGTATCTGGAGAGAGATGAGGAAATAGATCGAGGCTGGAGGGGACGCTTCTGCTCCCGGCTCCAACTAGCAGCTCTGGGTTCTTCCAGTGACCTGGGCTTTCTGAGCCCACGGCTGTGATGGGCTGGCATAGGCCAGCCAACTCCCCAGCTGTGCCCAGAGACAGGCTAGAAGAGGACTTGCCGCACTTCTTTCTCTGCCTCTCTCCTGCCAGAACACAGGCCCTGTACCATCTTATTTTAGCTACAGGGTGCATGCACTTGCCAGAGAGACAGAGGGAAAGTAGGAAATCACCCTGGGGGCGGGGGGGACCACACTGCAATCTCTCCTCCAATTTCCTCTCGGATTTTGGGAACACACATACATGCACCCAAATCAACCAGTGATTTTCAAGCCGGTGGGTCTAGGACTCGAACTGTGCAACTGACCATGTGGGATACAGCACTTTAACCTCCTCGCCACTTGCTAGCCCCCAATAGCAAATTTTTAAAAAAAGGCCTTAAAAGAGCACTGGGCTCCTCTGCTGAGGAACCCTAACAGCTGAAGGAGGATTGGGGTGGGCAGTGGTGTAATTGGGGTGCACGGACCAGAGGGTTCTGCTGGAACTGGAAAGAAGGGGCAGAGGCCTAGAAGGCCCTGGTTTCGCTCTTGGCCACTGGACTCTGCCTGCGTATGTACATGGCCCCTAGTCAGTCTCCACTCAGCCACTCCACACATCCCTGTCTCAGAGAAGGGCTCTGCGGCTTCTGCCTGGAACAGACCTTTTATCCGTGGTGCAGTGGGGGGTTGGGGAGCAGAAGGATGGGGAGCTCAGCTGATCCCTGCTTGAAGAGAGAAAATCCCATAGCACTGATTCAGAAGCAGCAGGCCAGGAGCTTAGGCCCTACCAGATGCGCATCTGGGAGTTTTAACCAGAGCCTTTTGTCCTTGATCCTGAATTAACTAGAGGCACCAGGGCTGCAGAGATGGATCAGAATGACTCAGAGGGGACTTAGCAAGCAAGGTGACTCTGGGATTAGCCAAATTGCAGGATAGAGAGCAGGGGCTTTAGAAGGACAGTGAGAGACCCAAGTGGGTGCTGAGTGGGCTGGGGAGACCCGGTGGCTACTGAGTTCTGATCCTAGGGCCAGCCCCATCCTCACCCTACTCTTTGTCTAAGAAGCCAGAAACTGTGTCTGGGAGGAGTGTTGGAGGAGGCTGAGCTGGGAGGAAGGAGGGAGGGTGGCCAGGGAAGGAGTGCCAGCTCTGTGCCATGGCCTCTCATCTCTCCCCCAGGTCAGGATGGAGGCCGGCTGGCGGTGCTGGGGAATGTTAAACCGCTGGCCCTGGGTGTGGGGGAAGCCAGAAGTAGTGTCTGGTGACTCCCGTGTGTAAATCCTCCTGCCATGGTGGATCTCAAGCTACCTATGTGACTTCATGGAGCACGGAGTTGGCAGAGAAGCAGTCAGTCAGGACCCACGTGAGCTGGCTGTCCATGCACAGAGGCCATAAGACCATCCCCATTTTCCATAGAGAGCAGCAAGGCTCAGGGGGGAAGAAGTGCTCCTAGAAATCAACCATCTTCCTCGCTTCCCCTTCTGGTTAGGGAAGAAGCCTGCTCTTTGCAGCCTTCCACAAATGGGAGGAGAGGGCTGTAACAGCCACTGTGGGGATAGCCACCCTCCCAAGGGTCCATCCCCTCAGTAGGTGTTTCCTCCTTTCAGGAACCGGTGATGCCAACCCTGCTGTGTCTGAAGATGCCTTATTCAGGGACAAGTTGAAGCACATGGGAAAATGTGAGTCTAACCCATCACCCCCAGCCCTTTGGAGACAGGCCCCGTGGCCTGCTTGGGGAGGCGGGGAAGCCACCCGGAATTTTTAATGCAGCTGGCTCTCAGTGAACCTAAATGACATTTTAATCGCAGGCTGGCTCCCTTAGCCTTCCTGCCTCAATTCCCTCTCCAGCCCAGTCTGGATACAAATTAAGTTTCAAATCCTCTTGAGCCAGCTGTCTGCAGAAAAATGATGTGCTATATATCCCCTCACCCGTTTTAGTGTTAATATTCTCTGGGCTTGAGGAGGCTCGGTCTGATTGTGCAGTGGCCTTGGCTAAGCTCATGTCTGGTGGGGCGATGTGGGGCAGGAGGGCTTCAGGGTTCTTCTCACAAAGTGCTGCCGGCCTTGAATGGCCCTCCCATCCCCCCGAACCTCCCCGACACACACAGACCAACAACCTTCTGTGAAAGAGGCTGGATCCTTTCAGGCTGCATTTCAGGGGACAGCTCGGATTAGTCATGGAAATCCTAGCACCCACCGACCCCTAGGGGAGGGGTGGGAAGGCGGTAGAGTCAGGAAAGGCAGCCCAAATGAGTCTCTGTCTGTCACAGCTGGGGAAGGAATACCCGGATCTTGGGATCTTGGGCTGCAGCGTCTGGGCCTGGCTCTTGGTGGCCTGTGCTGCCCCTGCAGGCCAACCCGAGATGACAGCCTCGCTCCCCAGGTGGCACCCGCATCTGAATTCCAGTCACTTCCCTAGGCCCCGCCCCCATGCTGGCCTGCTTCCACAAAGGGGCAGATGGAGGTCCTGCTCCTGGCCTCCCCCAGATCTAGGGGCGATCATCTGGGAGAATGACTCACAGGCCTCTCTGCCTCTAGCCACCCGGAGGAAGCTGTTTGAACTCGCCCGGGCCTTCTCCGAGAAGACCAAAATGAGGAAATCAAAGAGGAAACACTTGTTGAAGCATCAGTCGTATCCTTTCCGGTCTGGCACTGGATGGGGGCAGCGGATGCGAAGGGCCACTCAGTGAGACCCCCGACTGGACTTTCCTAGGCTGTGCCTTTCCCCAGGAGTGGGACCCAGCTCTGCCGGCTCCCCGCCCCCAAGGGTAGGCTTGCCAGCCAGCAACTGTCCCTCCCCGCCAATTTCATGTGCCGGGGACCAGGCCTAGGGAGTGGGAGTTGCCGAGTGCCTCTTACCTTCCTGTAGGCTTAGAAGTTGTCCTATCACTTAATTTTATTTTGGGTCTGGGATGATCTGTATTTTGGAGAAAAGAAAATGGCTCTATTATGGAAACAGCAACCCTTTGCCTAGTTTCTCTAGTTGTTCTGGTCTGTGGACTCGCCTACCTGCTCCTTTTGGTGCTGGGCCTGCCTTCACACTTTCTGTTTCCTGTAGAAATAAGACTTCCCACATTTTCCCCCTAACGCTCATCATGCTATTGGAGGCCCAGGGTGCCAGAGACTGCACAGCCAGAGAGCAGCAGGGAGAAGGTTGCTCCTCTGTCCTCAGAGATGGGAGCAAGGTTAGGGTCAAGGCCTGGCTGCTTAGCTGACTCCAAGAACATGAGTAGAGTAGGGTAAGTATTGGGGTGCTGGGGGTCAGGCAGGTTGGAGGAAGCATTCTGAGCTTGGAGGGTTGGGGCAGGCAGTAGGTAGAACGGGGCAGACTATGGCAGGACCCAGCCATCCTTGGGGCAGTTTTCCTGAATGGCCTGGCAGGCTGGGGGCTGCCGCATCAACAGCCAATCTCCTGGACGACGTGGAGGGCCATGCCTGTGGTGAGGCCGGAAGGGAGCCCTCAGCTCCAAGTTCCTGATTGCCACCCTTCCAAGAGGAGATCCTGGGTGTCTCATGGGTGGACCTACCCTGGGGGGCATGTCAAGGGGTGGTGGGCAGGCAACCCGAAGACAGGACTCTCTCCACTTGGCTCTCATTGCCTCTCCCTCCCATCAAGCCCTAAAAGGTGTCCCTAGGGGGCTCTAACTAGACCTCTACCTACAGCTCAGTGCCAGTCACTGCTTCTGGGGAAATTCCCTAGGGTGGGGGGCAGACAGGCCTACCCATATGGGGGCACCTTATCTTGGGAACCAAGCCCTGGGTAGCTTCTGTTTCTGGGCCCAGAGGCTTTTCAGTGCTCACCACGTCCCCTCCAAAGGCTACATGGGCCAGAAGGCCCTGCCTCTGACCCTACCAGACCCATGGCTGAACCCTGGTCCTCATGTCACAGAGCAAGGGAAGCCCTTTGCAGGTCAGGAGACATCCAGAAACAAGGACTATCAGGCCCTTGGAAGTCATGTGGACATCACACTTCTCCATCCCATTTTTTTTTAATTTAAAAAATAATTTAAATTTTATTCATTCATTTATTAATTTGACCAGACACACACACACACACACACACACACACAGAGACAGGGAAAGTGAGAAAGCAAACCACCAGGCCCAGGACTCCAACCATGGTCAGCCATGTGGGAGTGACCAGTGCCTTAACCACCACGCCACCTGCTGATTCCCTTCTCCATCCCATTTTATAGAGGAGGCAACTGAGTCCCAAAAAAGAGAGAAGAAGTTGTCCAAGGTTTCCAAGCCCAGTGGCAGAGCCAGCTAGCATGTGTGTGTCCTGTTGCCTCTCTCACCAGACCCCTGTGTTGTCCACCTGGGGATCAGCATGTGCCCCATCAGACGGAGGGGGCAGACAGTCGGGTCAGCTCTCTTGTCCAGGCTAGGGACATGCCTGAGTGAGACCCTACTGGGCGGAGGATGAGGCAGCTTCCCTCTGCTTTGCAGATGAAGACTTACGAGGAAGGAGGCAGGAAGTGCCCAAGATGGAGGAAGCCCTAAGAGAAGGACAGTAAGAGGTAAGGCCCAGAGCCACAGCTGCCAGGGTCTGCCAAGGCCAGGATCCACCACACCTCATGGGTCTCCCCAGGGATCTAGATGTGCTGGGCTCAGGCAGCTGGGACACACAGGTCCGCAGTCTCTTCTTTCATAGTCGTGGCCGGGGACACGGGGCTCTGCATAGAAACGAGTCTTCTGCCTTTATTTTTATTTGGTTATCTATTCACTTGACAACAGATAATCACACCTGCCTATGACAGATGCTGGGAACAGGAAAACAAAATCAGCTTTTGACCTTGAATTATTTACATCCTGTTGAGAAGACAGTCCAGGACACACATAGCACACTAGAGAAGACAAGCTAAGAAAAGCATAGGCGGCCTCCCCAGCCGTGCACACACCATGTGGCCAATCCCTTAGTTAGGGCCGGTGGTCTGGGCTCTGCCACAACCAAATAAGGGAGCACTTCCTGGCAGGAGCCCTGAGCCCGGGGCTGAATTTCCTCCTGACTCCCTGTGCCCCTGGGGGAGAAACAGGGCATGCCAACAGAAGCCTCTTCAAGGACTGTCACCCCACCCCTCACCCAGCCCTTCCCCAAGCCGCTGTCCTGGGCCCAGGGGTCAGCATCCACAGACTTTCTTGAGCTGAGACGCGGCAGGTGGGGCCTGTTCCAGACTCTGGCGAAGTGATGCTCCCCCGGGAAAGCCAGAATGGAGGTGAGATAAACCTGGGCTCTGAGGGCGCTGCACAAGGGAATACAGGTGCCCCGCATCAACAGCCAATCTCCTGGACGACGTGGAGGGCCATGCCTGTGGTGAGGCCGGAAGGGAGCCCTCAGCTCCAAGTTCCTGATTGCCACCCTTCCAAGAGGAGATCCTGGGTGTCTCATGGGTGGACCTACCCTGGGGGGCATGTCAAGGGGTGGTGGGCAGGCAACCCGAAGACAGGACTCTCTCCACTTGGCTCTCATTGCCTCTCCCTCCCATCAAGCCCTAAAAGGTGTCCCTAGGGGGCTCTAACTAGACCTCTACCTACAGCTCAGTGCCAGTCACTGCTTCTGGGGAAATTCCCTAGGGTGGGGGGCAGACAGGCCTACCCATATGGGGGCACCTTATCTTGGGAACCAAGCCCTGGGTAGCTTCTGTTTCTGGGCCCAGAGGCTTTTCAGTGCTCACCACGTCCCCTCCAAAGGCTACATGGGCCAGAAGGCCCTGCCTCTGACCCTACCAGACCCATGGCTGAACCCTGGTCCTCATGTCACAGAGCAAGGGAAGCCCTTTGCAGGTCAGGAGACATCCAGAAACAAGGACTATCAGGCCCTTGGAAGTCATGTGGACATCACACTTCTCCATCCCATTTTTTTTTAATTTAAAAAATAATTTAAATTTTATTCATTCATTTATTAATTTGACCACACACACACACACACACACACACAGAGACAGGGAAAGTGAGAAAGCAAACCACCAGGCCCAGGACTCCAACCATGGTCAGCCATGTGGGAGTGACCAGTGCCTTAACCACCACGCCACCTGCTGATTCCCTTCTCCATCCCATTTTATAGAGGAGGCAACTGAGTCCCAAAAAAGAGAGAAGAAGTTGTCCAAGGTTTCCAAGCCCAGTGGCAGAGCCAGCTAGCATGTGTGTGTCCTGTTGCCTCTCTCACCAGACCCCTGTGTTGTCCACCTGGGGATCAGCATGTGCCCCATCAGACGGAGGGGGCAGACAGTCGGGTCAGCTCTCTTGTCCAGGCTAGGGACATGCCTGAGTGAGACCCTACTGGGCGGAGGATGAGGCAGCTTCCCTCTGCTTTGCAGATGAAGACTTACGAGGAAGGAGGCAGGAAGTGCCCAAGATGGAGGAAGCCCTAAGAGAAGGACAGTAAGAGGTAAGGCCCAGAGCCACAGCTGCCAGGGTCTGCCAAGGCCAGGATCCACCACACCTCATGGGTCTCCCCAGGGATCTAGATGTGCTGGGCTCAGGCAGCTGGGACACACAGGTCCGCAGTCTCTTCTTTCATAGTCGTGGCCGGGGACACGGGGCTCTGCATAGAAACGAGTCTTCTGCCTTTATTTTTATTTGGTTATCTATTCACTTGACAACAGATAATCACACCTGCCTATGACAGATGCTGGGAACAGGAAAACAAAATCAGCTTTTGACCTTGAATTATTTACATCCTGTTGAGAAGACAGTCCAGGACACACATAGCACACTAGAGAAGACAAGCTAAGAAAAGCATAGGCGGCCTCCCCAGCCGTGCACACACCATGTGGCCAATCCCTTAGTTAGGGCCGGTGGTCTGGGCTCTGCCACAACCAAATAAGGGAGCACTTCCTGGCAGGAGCCCTGAGCCCGGGGCTGAATTTCCTCCTGACTCCCTGTGCCCCTGGGGGAGAAACAGGGCATGCCAACAGAAGCCTCTTCAAGGACTGTCACCCCACCCCTCACCCAGCCCTTCCCCAAGCCGCTGTCCTGGGCCCAGGGGTCAGCATCCACAGACTTTCTTGAGCTGAGACGCGGCAGGTGGGGCCTGTTCCAGACTCTGGCGAAGTGATGCTCCCCCGGGAAAGCCAGAATGGAGGTGAGATAAACCTGGGCTCTGAGGGCGCTGCACAAGGGAATACAGGTGCCCTCTCACTTCCACGCAGGCAGCGGCCCCACCTGCCCCTTGGCCGACTTCCTAAGAGGTCTTCTAGCCCCTGGCATCCTCCCGAGGCTTTCCTCACCTGCAGAGCTATCCCCCACTCCCCACTTCTCCGGAATGCCTCAACAGAACCAGCCAGGGAAATACTGCTGCTCCCATGCGATGCTTCTGGTAGCCCCCCTCCTTCCCACTCGTCCCCAGGGAAGATGGGTCCTGTCCAAAGCCACCTGTGTATGGGAACTTTGCTCATCATTTATTTTTTCCTGACACTTGCAGCTCCTTCCTCAAGGTTTCATCCTCCTCCTCCTCCTCACTTTAAAAATTAGGAGGCTCTGGTTAAGGCCCTGGACTTCCACATGGCTGACCATGGTTCGAGTCGTAGACCTAGTGGCTTGAAAATCACACTAGGCATGTATGTGTGGGTGCCTGAGAGGAGAATGGAGGCGAAGGGATTGCAGTGTGGCCATCCCCCCCCCCGGGGGGGTGACTTCTCACTTTCCCTGTCTCTCCCAGGAGTGCATGCATGCACCCTATGACAAAAACCTAAGCAAACCAACCAGGGAGCTCTTGATATTTACAAAAAGGTGGTGTCCTTTAACTCCTACAGCTGGCAGCCCCCCTCACCATCTCTGGATTGACTTGGGAGGTCACGTGGCAGCTCCAGGACCTTGTCCTGCTCTGTCTCGTCCTTTTGTGCATTCTCCTGGTGCTCTTTTCCACACATCATGCCCATTGTCTTTCTTGGAACTTCCATCCATTGGCTCCTGTGACCTCAGGAACCCTGGTTCTCCTTCTTCTCTTCTGGGTTCCTGTTGCTCCTCCCACTCCCGAAATGCCTGCTCTCCACCCATATAGCTTCTTCCCCCTGGAGTTCCACCCGCTCCATCTCTAACTGCCGAGTGTCTGCTGTTCTGCAGGTTGCACTCATCCTAGGAGCTCGGATGGGAGAGGTGACAGTAGGCAGAGTTCTAAGGCTGATCTGGAGTCCCTGGAGAAAGGAGAGGGCACCTGTCTTGGGGAATTTCTGTCCAAAACTATCTCTGTAGGAACCAGTGACCAGAGGAGACCACTGGGCTCCTGTGAAAATGACTTCCACCCGTTTTCCCCCACCAGATGCCAGCCACTCCTGGAGATGATCCGACGGTCAGACAACCGGAGACAACACCGGCACCCAGCTGAAGGGCCCAGCTGCCGCCGGACAGATGGTGCTTGCAAATCGAGGCCCAGATTCTCCGGCCACAGTCCAGCCCAGCCAAGCCACTGCCACTTTCCATGGGACTTAGAACTTCGGAGTTGATGTCCTGTGATTGGAGGAAGGACCTGGGGCCCCTGGAGGCAGCAGCCAGGCATAGCGGCCTTTGTAGCCAGGCTTTCCACAGAGAACAAGTGTAAATGCAGGAACCACCCCCTTTCTTTACAAACAAACAAGAAACCAACCCAGGGACCTGGCAGATGTTGGAGTAGGCAACAGGGCAGGATGACCCTACCAGTGGAGCCTCTGTCTCCCTCCCTTCCCCTCCCCTCCTGTGAGGCCACAGACCCGGCCTAGTCCCCTGTCCCACCCCCACTCCCTCTGGGCACCTTGCTTCCCAAGGTCTCCTGCCTCTCAGACTTTCCCTGGTTGCCTGAGCCTCCACACAACCCTTCACTGAGCTCTGGTGGGAGAGCTCAAGTCAGTCACTTGGTCATCCTGTGAGGAGTGATGGGTCACTCCAGAGGCCTCTCTGCTGTCTGCCCTGCCTGGGTTACTCCAGCTGCTTCTCTTAGGGGCTGGTATGACCCCCAGCAGCCTCCCCTTCACCCAGCAGGATCTGGCTAGGCAGGATCTTCAGTTTGGATGCAGACAAAAGCCAGCTCCGGAGTCCCGCCATAGTGGGGCTCCCAGGGGCTCGGGCTCCCAGGGGCTCTGCCTCCCTGCTTAGACTAGCTGTCCTGCTGTCCTCTAGGGTGGCTTCCGGGCGGCCCTGATAAGACGCAGGGCTGAGGAGCAAGGTGAAGCAGCTGCCAGCCTGGGTCGGGGCGCCCAAGGCAAAGGGCTTGCTGGGGGCCCCCCGTGCTCAAAGCCAGAAGGTGATCTGGAGGGAAACTCCGATTCTACCAACCACTGCCAAGGGGAGGGGGCGCCCGGGTCTCTCTGGCCCCTCCCCAACACGGGAACGCGCGGATCTTGCCCGAGAGCCGGAAACCTGGGCAAACACGGGGCTTCGAGGCTCTCGGGGCCGGGGCTCCGCGCGGGCCCGGGAGACTGGGAGAAGGATCCGATCTTTGGAGGGGCCGTGGGGGCCCCAAGTCGGTGTGGCGGCTGCCGCACCTCGTACCCTCCGCGCTCCCGCCGCGACTCCGGGCCGCCCAGCTTCCCCTCGCTCCGGAGACCCGCGACCGCGGGGGGGGCCAGGACGCGCCGTGGTCGCTGTGGAGCGTGACCAAGTTTGGAAGCGCGCGCAGCGCCCGGGCGCTGGGGCTGGGCCGCGGGAGGAGGAGGGCTCGCTGCGGCCAGACCCGTGGTCCCCGCAGGGAGGGAGAACACCCCTTCCCCAAGGCGCTCCCGGGGCCGCCAGCCGGTGCAGACCGGGGCAGAGGAGCGGCCTCGGGGCTAAGGCCTGACCCCTCTCCGCCGCAGGACGCAGCGCACGGCGAGGGAACCCCAGTCCGGTGTCTGTGTGTGTGGCGTTGTTATTCCCCCTCCCTGTGTGGGTTTTTTCTTGGAGTCGTTTCATAGGAATTCCTGTAATAAAGACTTGGTGTTCTCTTGGTGCTCTGATGTGGCCCGCGGTGTGGGCTGGACCCTCCCTCCCCCTCCCTCCTCCCCGCCCCTGGAAGTGTTTGGCCCCTGGCATCCCAGGGCCACCCGCCTGGCAAGCTCCCACTACCCCGCGGCGTGTCTAGAGCCCAGAGGGCCGAGCCCTCCGCCCACTGCACTCACGGCGTGGCTCAGGCTGCCGCGCCGCCACCTTGCCGACCTGCAGGCTTTGTCCTGCGCTGTGGCTTTCCTGTTTGCTCTGGGAAAGTAAACCGCTTGCTGATAGGCAAGGGAAACATCAGAAAGCCAGTGTGTTGCGAAAGCTGCAGACGGTCACCTCCTTAAATAAACAGAAAGCTTCTGGACTAACGGGCCCGGCCACCGACTGGAGGCTGCAGAGATATGCGGGCAGACTTCAAAGGGACTCAGAGATCTTCCCATTCCTGCATCTCTATCTTCCCTTCGCTCTCCAGCTCCGCGTGGCTGGGGGACCTCCCACGAGGGACTGGAACTCCTTTCCAAAAGAGGAAGTTGGGGCTGTTTCCAGACAGGGCAGTTCTCAAGGTTAAAAAGTTCTTCCTCATGTTGAGCCAAAGGCCCCTGTGTGGCTTCCAGCCACACGTCTTATTCCTGGACTGTGGGTCACCAGGGCCAAGACTCCCTCTCTTCTCCCTGATGCCATGTTTGAGCTCAGGGGCCTGGTCATCTCCTGGACAAACTATTCCTGTTCCTCCCTCCCTGTTGCAGAAAGATTCCCCACCATCAGGGGCTGGCCCCACCCCCACTCAGAACCTGGTGGCCTCTAAAGTATCTTAGGCAGGACAGCTTAGGAGGCCCCACGTGTGCTCTCCTGGGCAAACCAAGATTATCTCCGGTGCTGGCTCTGGTCACCATGGCCTGACAGGAAGACTGCAGTCCCTGCAGCATAGCACACCTGGAAATGCATGAGAAATGCCTATTTTGGGGCCAGCAGGTGGTACGGTGGTTAGAGTGCTAGACTCCCACATGGCAGACCACAGTTTGAGTCCTGGACCTGGCAGCTTGAAAATCACGCTGGGCGTGTTGTATGCATGCCACAAATCCTAGGAGGTGAATGGAGAACAGATTGCAGTGTGACCATTCCCCCTGGGTGTGTGTGTGGGGGGTGACTTCTCACTTCCTCTCTCTCTGTCTCTCTGGCAAGTGCCTATGCTCTATGGCAAAAGCCTTAGGGAAAAAAAAAAAAAAGAAATGACAATTCTCAGCCCCAACTCGGGTCTACTGAGCCTGATACGAGGGAGGATCCCAGCAGACTGTGATTCTGAGTCACACTAAAGTTTGGGACCCATGACACTAGGATAGTCCTGAGTACTGGCTGCATGGAAGTGCCTGAGGAGCTTTAAAAATAATTTTCTGGGGCCAGCAGGTGACGTGGTGGTTAAGGGTGCTGGGCTCCCCCATGGCCAACTGCAGTTTGAGTCCCAGACCTGGCAGCTTGCTTTCTCACTTTCTCTCACTCTCTCTGTCCCTCTCTGGTCAAATTAAAATAATAAATAAATAAATAAATATAAAGTTTAAAAAGTCATTCTCTGTACCTCAAATTAAATCACAACTATGGCATTTTTTTGGAGAGATTTTTGCTATAGGGTTCATGTCTCTTGCCAGAGAGACAGAAAGCGACTGATCACCCACGGGGGGATGGCCATGCTGCGATCCCCTCTCCATTATCTACTTGGGATCTTGAGCACGAATGCACATGTGCCTGGTGTGAGTTTCAAGCCTCCTTGTCTGGGATTGGAACCATATTTGGCCACTGGGAATCCAACAGCTTAACCATTGTGCCATCTGCTGGTCCTTAGCAGGTTTTTTTTTTTTTTTTTTTAAGCGCCCCAGGTAATTCAAATTTGCTATCAAATCTGAGGACCAACACATTAGGCAGTCTGTTAAGTGATTCATATTAGCCCAGTTGATCTTGCCCAATAATGATGACTTGGTGGGTGATGAAATAACAATTGAGAAAGGTTGAGTAACTTACCCAAGATCACAGAGCTAGAATGGCATAGAGCCAGATAAGGTTCCGGGGCGGCCTGCCTCCGAAAGCTGTGATGCGCCTTCTCTCCCCTTGCTGCTCCCTGTGCTCTGGTACCAGCAGCATCCCCATCATCTTGGAAGCTTGTTAGAATGTGTATTCTCAGACCCCACTCCACATCGACTGAATCTGAAACTGGGGTGCATTTTCACAAGCCTGCCAGAGGATTCCGATACATGCTCAAGTTTGAGAATCAGTTCCACAACTTTGCTACTCAAACTTTGGCTTGGGGACCAGCAGCACTTTTATCTGGGCGCTTGTCAGGAACAGCCTCTTGGGCGCTGCCCCAGACCTACTGAATCAGAATATGCACCTTAACGCACTCTTCAGAAGGCTCGTGTACACACGGAAGTTTGAGAAGCACTGTTCTAGAATACTGGTTCTCAAATTTCCTGTATGGGAGAATAACTTCTGATGCACGAGTCCTAGTCCCAAAGATTCAGATTTAGTTAGTTTGGGCTTTAGCCTGAGAATCAGAGTATAAGATTTCAGGTGATGCTAATATGCAGCCAGGTTTGAGAACTGTACACCATTTTGCCTGTTGGTGTAGACGAGAATGGAAGCCATTGCAATGAGAGAGAAAGAGGGAGAGAAGAGAACGCAATTTAACACGGAGTGCAGATGAAGAAGCCCCTGCTTGAAGATGAGCCCTGACTCCCTGTAAGGAGGGTGTATAGGATGTGGAAGCGGGGACCAGAGGACTACAAATGCCACTCCTGGGATCCATAAAGTGGTACTTGCAGATTTATCTATGGAAGAATGCTGAACTGGATTGCAGGTAGATAAAGGAACAATATCAGGTAAGCTAGCAGGTGGCATGCTGGTTAAGGTGCTGGCCCCCAACATGGCCCCAATGGCTCCACCATTCGAGTCTTGGACCCACCCAGTGACTTGAAAAAGGACACACGTGTGTGAGTGCCCCACATCCTGAGAGGAGAGGAGAGGAGAAAGGATTACAGCGTGGCCATCTCCCCGGGGGGGGGGGGGAATGATTTCTCACTTTTCCTGTCTCTTTCCAGAGAGCGCATATACCCCATGGCAAAAATCTAAAAAAAAAGGGGGGGGGCAGCCGGTGGTGTGGTGGTTGAGGTGCTGGGCTCCCACGTGGTCAACTCTTGGATCAAATCTCAGACCTAGAGGCTTGCTTTCTTCCCCACACCATCTCTCTCTGGTGAGTGTACGTGCCCTATAGCAAATTAAAAGTAATAATAATAAATAAAATGCGGAATTCATTTTTAAAAATTTAAAAGAGGAACACTGTCCAGTGTTAAAGAGTGGGGAGAATGTGGTTAATGGCAGCTTTCAGTATATAATGTCTTAAATATGCTAATTACCCTGATTTAGTCATTACGCGTTGTAGTCACATACTGAAAAATCTCACGGTAACTATTGTCGTGTTAATACAGATAATTAATTTGGAAACATGCTGAGGGACCATTAGATGGCTAATGGTTAAGTTGCTGGACTCCCAGATACCTGGCTGCAGTTAGAATCCCGGACCCGGCAGCTTAAAACTCACACCAGGTGTGTGTGTGCCCAGGATTTCAAGAGGAGAATGGAGGAGAAGGGATTGTGGCGTGGCCATCCCCCCTGAGGGGTGATTTCTCGTTTTCTCTCTCTCTGTTTCTCTGGTGAGCACAAGTGCCCTATAACAAAAATCTCTTTAAAAAAAAGAAATGCTGGGGACCAGTAGGTGGTGTGGTAGTTAAGGCCATGGACACTCCCACTTGGCTGGCCATGGTTCAAGTCCTGGATCTGGTTGCTTGCTTTCTCACTCTGTGTGTGTGTGTGTGTGTGTGTGTGTGTGCGTGTGTGTGCACGTGTGTGTATCTCTCTGGTCAAATTAAAATAAGTGAATTCATAGATAAAATAAAAAAATATTATTTTTAAAAAGTGCTGAGCCTGGCTGTCAGGAGTCTCATCCAGCTGGTACCCATTTCTCTTCAGAAGCTTTGGTGTCCCAAGAGCTCAGCCTCAACTTGAATGGGAATCACAGGTTTGAAAAATGCTGTATCAGAAGGAGTGGCCTGAACATGAACATGTTGGGAGTCTCAACTCCTCTCTGTTCTCTGGAACACCTGGTTGGGGGCACCTAGTTGGGGGTAGGGGGGAGAACAGGAGAGTTTGGTATGAAGAATGCAGGAGGCAGGCAAGGCGTGGAGTGATGAAGAGGGTAGTTCTCTCTCTTTTTTTTTTTTTTGGAGAGGTTTTCGCTATAGGGCATGTGCGCTTGCCAGACAGACAGAGAGAGAGAGAGATAGAAAGCGAGAAATCACCCCTCAGGGGGGATGGTCACGCTGCAATCCCTTCTCCTCCATTCTCCTCTCGGGATCTTGGGCACGCACGCACATGCGCCCAGTGTGAGTTTTAAGCCACCGGGTCCGGGACGTGAACTGCGGTCGACTATATGGGAATCCAGCGACATAGTCATTACGCTAACTGCTGGTCCCTGGTAGTTCTCTACTGAGTACTTACCGTATGTCACTTTACATACGACTCTACCTGATCCCCACAACGACAGTAGGAAATCAGTACTACCACCATCATTTCACACAGAGATCGGGAAACTGAGGGCAACCGAGCTCCGGAGCTGATGCCTGAGACGTGTGCTGGGTGCGTGGAGAGGGTGGAGGGTACGTGATAAGACTTAGCACCCTGCATAGATGCAGTCTGTGGTGCACAGAAAGGGTCCGCATGCTTAAAAGCATCTCCACACTGATCTGTGATCCAACAGGGTGTCCAGAACTCTCCTATTGGTATTCTTTGTCAGGTTTTTAAGTCTCTTATTATTACCATTAAATGGCAAATATGCTATTGAGAAAGAAGCACATCAACTCCTTATGTCCATTGTCAAAGCACAGATGAATTTGTTGGATTAGTGGGCCAGGACAGCTGGAGGAAGAAATGGAAATTTCTGGAGGTGATGGTGGTGGTGGTGGTGGGAGGGGGACACAGATAGAGGCTGTGTATATCTACTGCCACCTGGTGGTCATCTTGCAGAAGTGGCAGTCACAGGCCACTAAAAGACCCAGCACCGTTTTTCCAGGACTGTGTGCACACCTGTTTAGCCCGAAGCCAAACAAACAGAAAGGAATTTACTCTTTTTATGTGGGCCATATGTTTTACACATTCAAATAATCAAAATTTCTTCTTTTTTTTTTTGACATAGGGGGCATGTACGTGCCAGAGAAGGAGGGAAAGTGAGAAATCACCCGCAAAGGGGACAGCCACATTGCAATCTCTTCTCCAGTCTTCTCTTGGGATTTTGGGCATGCATGCACGGGTGCCTGGCATGATTTTCACATCACCAGGTTCAGGCCTCAAACTGTGGTCTCTCAGGTGAAATCCAGCACCACAACCACTACGCTACCTACTGGTCTCAAAGTTTTTATCTTAAAAGGGCTGCTAAGACTATATAAGCTTCAGGTCTCACAGAACCATCATGTACCTGTCTGGAGAGCTGAGGCCTTGAGTTGGTTGTTATTTTGAGGGAGTAAAGAGTCACAATTCTTTACTGGGCTGAGAGAATTATTCCAGGGACTCTAGGGTGAGTACAAACCCAGCACAAGCCTGTCTTTCTATGACCTCACTCCTCACTATTCAGAGTGTGGTCTGTGGACACAACGACTGCTCTCCTAGTTTCCCTGGAAAAGTCCTGGCCCAACTTGGGCAGGTTGGTTACCATGTCTGCAGAGTAGTAGCATCACCTTGGAAGTGTTTGAAATGCAGAGTTTCAGGCCTCACCCCAGACCTACTGAGTCCGACTCTGCATTTTCCAAATCCCCAGAAGGTTCATGTGAACATTGAAGGTCAGGTTGCTGAAACTTTCATGGGGAAGGGAGGGCCCATACCCACCCTGTGACTTCTGCCAAGGGCTCTCATCTTTGGTAGGCTGCAGGACCTATAGTAATGCCAACAGGCCTTCCAACCCTAAAAGGCCCAGGTGGCTCATTTCCTTGGCTACAAAAGGAGCCAAGGTGATATTGACCTAGGGCAGGTGTGAGCATTTGGTGCTTATCTCGGCTTTGCCTTACCTGGATTCTTATTGGAGGCAAGACCCTGTTTGGTGAAGAAGAGTGGGCAGCTGTATGAAAGGTCTTGTCAATTGTTAGGTGGGCATTAACTGTAGGACAATTGTCAGGTGAGAATTACTTGTAGGACACCGAGAATTACTTGCTCAGAAACATAGACTGGGGGCCAGCAGGTAGCACTGCAGTTAAGGCACTGGGCTCCTACATGGTCGACTGCAGTTCAAGTCTGGACCTGGTGGCTTGAAACTCACACCAGGTGTGGGTGCATGCATGCCCGAAATTCCAAGAGAATAGGGGAGAAGGGATTGCAGTGTGGCCATCCACCTAGGGGGTGATTTCTTGCTTTCTATCTCTCCAGCAAGCAAACATGCCCTATAGCAAAAATTTCTCTCAAAAAGAAAAAAGGAAAAGAAAAAGAAAAACAAAGAAACCCCACTGAGTGGTCAGAATTAATCACAGAATATTATCATCATGCCTATATCAGTTACCATACGGCAGACACTATTTTTTTGAGATTTATTTTAATTTTATTCATTCATTTTTTAAAAATAAACTTGACGAGAGAGACACACACACAGACAGAAACAGGGAAAGTGAGAAAGCAAGCCACTAAGTCCAGAACTTGAACTGTGGTTGGCTACGTGGGAGTGTCCAGTGTCTTAATCACCATGCCACCTGCTGGTCTACACACTGCTTTTTATTAACCTTTTTAAAAAAATTTGCCAAAGAAGACAACAGTTGGAGTCCCATGTAGTCAATCACAGTTTGAGTCCCAGACCTGGTGGCTTAAACTCACGCCGGGTGTGTGTGCATGCGTGCCCAAGATCCCGAGAGGAGAATGGAGGAGAAGGGATTATGGCGTGGCCCCATCCCCTTCCCCACCCCCCTGGGGTGATTTCTCACTTTCTGTCTCTCTGTCTCTCTCTTTCTGGCGAGCGCACGCACCCTGTAACAAAAACCTCTCAAAAAAAAAAAAAATTGCCAGAGAGCATGTGCACTCATCAGAGACAGACACAGAGCGAGAAAGCACTCCTACCCCCTGGCGGAGTGTGGTCATGTTGCAATCCTTTCTCCATTTCTCCAACCTATTGGGATTTGGGGCACACACATACATGCTCATACTCGCTGTGTTTTTTCACACCACTTGGGCTGGGATTATGAACTGTGAGTCGACCACATGGGATCCGGCTCATTTAGCCACCAGGTCAGCCCCACACTGTTGTAGCACTTGGTAGATGTTAACACTGACTCCTCGTGGCTCTATGTAGGTGCTATGACTATCCCCATTTTACAGACAAGGAAGCTAAGGCCCGGAGGATTGTAAGTGAGATCTATTCACCAGTGAGGCCCAGTGGACAGCCAGCAGCGGAAACAGTCAGGATGCCTGGTGCATGGTGGGGCGGAGGATCGTTTTTATTTAGCCACAGCTTCTTCCTACCAGTGTATCTGGAGAAGGCCTCAGAGGAGAGCTAGGCTGGAAGGCAGGGAGGGCCGGATGTGGGCAGGCAGTGAAGAAAGGCCTGAGATGGCTGTATCCTCATTTGCTCTAATTGGGCTTCATTCATCCATGCAGTTCACTAGAAAATTCTAAGAGCCAAGCACCAGCTGGGTGTGCGGAGGCAGCGATATGAGGCCCAGTTAGACAAGTAAACAGAGTTACAATGAGTTGTGAAAGAGGTGAGCCTTGGAGGGGCAGGAGCAGGTCTGGGGGCACTTACCCTGTCTGGTTGTGTGCTTGGGAGCTGAACAGACTTTTGAAAGGAGGGAAGTGGGTGTCTCAAGGAGGGTGCTCAGCCAGGGGAGGTATGCAGCCCACAAGCCTGGAGAAAAGAGAAGCCCCCTCCCGCTTCGGCACCGCCTTGCCCTTCCTCCTAGTCCCTGGGTTCAGTTGGTCTATCGTCCTCACACGGTGTGCCCCATAAGCGCTATTGTTCCCTCCCACTTTCTCTTTTTCTTCCTTTCTTCTTTCTTTCTTTGTTCTTTAAGGTTTTTGTCATAGGATGCACATTCTGGCTGGAGAGAGAGGCAGAGAGAGAGGAAGAGTGGGGATGGCCATGCTGTAATCCCTCCCCCATTTTCTTCTTGGGATTTTGGGTGCACGTGTACATGCACACAGGGTATTTTTCAAGTTGTCTGGTCTGGGACTTGAACCACCAGTTGGCTATGTGGGATTTAGCTACTTCAACCACTATGCCACCGGCTGGCCCTGAACATGGCTGTGGGGGAGTTTGCATGCTTCATTGCCCGATCTGCAGGACTGTCAGGACATTACTTAGTACAATGGGTAGTTGAACAGTTGAATGAGAAACTCCAGGTTCCTGGAGCAGTGTGTGGCCTGAGTGCCCAGCCCCTTGCAGCCCTGAAAAGGCCATGGTCCCTACTCAAGAAGACAGGAAACCTCAGAAGTCCATTCTGCCTGTCCCCAACCGCCTGCCCAATGGCTTCCTCCTGTTTTATGAATGAATGCTTCTTGGTGCGCACTTCCTGATGCAGACTCAGCGGGTTCCTACCACTCTGGTCCCTGCACTCTGCTCATCAACACTCTGCCCTCTAGGTCGCTGAAGCATCAGATATGACACTGAGAAGAGGAAGGAACTACCCCAAGATGATTCAGAGAGAGAATTTCTACCTTGTAATTCCTCTCTCACTGAGAGAGGGCTCCCCTCCCTGAACTTGGAACACATCTTTCTAATTCTTTAGCAGCAGAGACAGCACTAGCCTAGGGCACAGGCCCTGGTGAGAGAAGCAAAGTGTGTCTTTAATCTGCACTGGCAGATAGCTCTGGCTTGGACAGAATTAGACAGTTATGGTGAGGCCTGAGAAGACTATAGTTAGCTGGAGCAATGTTTGTGCTCCCCAGAGCAACATTTTCTGGACCTCCCCAGGACTGGGAGACTGGAGCCTCCACACTTGACCCAGGGGCCAGAGTTGCCCTCTCTCTTGCCAGTTCCAGAGGGTTCCTTCGTAGCAGTGAAACCCACTGTTCAATTTAGCCCTGGGTCTCAAATAACTGTATGTTCTGCTTCTAGGGCCAGTTTTGGTTGACCCCAACAGCTCACCAGTCTTCACCTTTAGGCATAGTTTAGGAGGCATTGTGGAGTCCTGGAAAGGGTCCAGCTGGACTGCAAGCCTGGCTCTATCAGTTGCCTGTCAGACAAGTTACTTAATCTCCTGTGGCCTTGTTTTCTCATTTTATAATGAGGATAATAATAGCTACCTTGTGGGTAGGTGGGTGGGTGGATTCTGGGAGACAACACAAACCAGTAGTAACTGCTCAACAAACAGTCCCTCCCTGCTAGGCACCAGCCTCCCTTAGAGTGGGTGGGTTCTGGGATGCCTTGAGGCTCTTTCTTGCTGACAAAGCTAATGGGTTCCCAGGAGACACTGGGTGCCCTGAGGTGCAAAATATGCATTGGATCAAAAAGTTCAGATATGAATACAAACTTCTTACAAGGAAGAGAAAGTTCTCTCTGCACCCCCCACCTCCACAATTCAATCTGAGATACCTATTGTTTGGTCTTGGGTGTCATTCCTCAAACAGACACAAAGGGACACCATTTCTTTTCTTTACAGGTTTGGAGCTCCCTGAAGGCGTTGTCTGCAACTTCCTTTCGGTTTAACCATAAGTTATGGTCATTAACCTAGATAAATATGACATGGATCTAGCGCTTTCATTTTAATAGGTGCATAGGATCCTCCAGAATATACGAATTGTAAACTTCCAGGCATTTCCCATTTGATCCTCCCCCAACAATGCTGCAATGTCTAGCCTTGCACAAATTATCATCATGGAATTACACTTTAATTTCTATGGTGTACATTATCCGAAATACCAGCTCTGGGTCAAAGAGTTCGCTATGCACAGTTTGTTTTTAACAGTTGATCACTGAGAGGTTACTTTGCCAAGGTTTTTGCGTTTCTTTCTTGGAATTTGTGTATTCCGGACACTTTCATTTTTCAAGTTCCAAGGAGGAGTTAGTCAACTACGCCTCCGCGGAGGAAAGCCCAGTTACACGCAACATTCCTCCTAACGCTGGTGCAGGTGGCGCTTCAAGGACAAAGGTTTAAGCGGGGAGCGCTACGCAGCTGGGGACGGAGGACCGAGGGCCGGGGTCCAGTCTGACCCTAGGCAAATGACTGCTCTCCTCGGGCCTCGTTTCCTTCTGCGTCGCCTGTGACTCTGATCCCAAGCAGGCTCAGTCCGAGGTTCAAATCTCTGCCTTTATTATTCCATTGCTGGCTCGCCCAGGGCAGCCGGCTGCATCTCACCTCTGCTCTCGTCAACGCGTCCCCTGCGCGCAGCCCTACCTTCTCCAGAAGAGTGAGCTCAATAATGCCAGAAAGGGCCAATTAACCGACCCTCAATCCCTCCCCTATAGGATCGGTCATTTATTACTCCTGCTCGGCTGTGGCTCGCTCCCTCCCTTCTGGCTCGGCAGTCGAGTGTTCTTGTCTGAACCGGCAAGAAACCCCCTTCGGCTCATCATTTGCTTCTGCCTGGCGCCGCGCTCTCATTAAGGCCGGAGTGTTCGCTCAGCGATCCTCGGCTCGGCCAGCAACTTCTGGCCCTTTATCTGCTGCCGCTACTTCCCGGTCCGGGATCGGCTAGTCGC
>NW_006159921.1:2248664-2261977 GCF_000334495.1 Tupaia belangeri chinensis
GGTCCGTGGGGCAGCCCATGGCGGGCAGCCGGCTGGAGACCGTGGGCAGCGTCTTCTCTCGGTGTGTGTGCCGGGACGGAGTGGGCGGGGGTCCCCTGCAGGTCCTGCTCATCCTTGCGTGGGGTGAGCAGGGCGAGGCCGCCTGCGGGGTGCGAGTGTCCGAGCCGAGTGAGGTCCGCGCGCGTCTCCTGGCTCGGGCTAGCTGTGCTCGGCGTCGTCTCTGTCACGTTGAAGATTGCACACTCCCGCCCTTGCCGAGTGGAGGTCTCCAAGCGGAGGAAGGGAGGGAGAGCCTGATGGGCCATCTTTCCCGAACGTCACCGCGTGCATTCTTCAGTCGGTTTCCCTGTAGGTGGGGAGCGTCTCTGCCCCGTTCTCCTTCCCCTGTTAATTTGTGGACTGCCTGAGACCTTGGATGTCCCAGGCAGTGCTGGACTGATTTGGGGACATTGGTTGGGTGTCATAACCAACTGACCTTCGTTCTTTCCTCTCCCTCAGGACTCGGGACCTGATTCGATCTGGGGTGTTGAAGGAGAAGCCCCTCTGGTATGACATATATGACGCCTTTCCCCCGCTGAGAGAGCCTGTCTTCCGAAGGCCCCGCTTGCGATATGGCAAAGCCAAACCCGCCATCCAGGACATCTTTTACGAAGAGGATCGGATTAGAGCGTGAGTGTACAGCCCAGGGAGAGGACCAGAGGCAACAGAACCTCAGAAGGAAAAGTTTGGGTAGCAGTCTGGTAACTTAAGCCAGGGGCTTGTCCTGTGGAGATATATAACCGGGCTGATACATCTAGCCAGGTTAGGGGGTCAGCTCCCCACCCTTCTGGTAGGAAAACAGAGGTTCTGAGAAGTGGAATATGGAGCCCAGCAACTACGAGATCATTGCAGATAATTATAGCCCTCTTTCTGCATGCTGCTTTGTGCCAGGCATTGTGCTAGGCCCTGTAGAAACGTCATCTCATTTTCTCTGAGGTCTGAGCTCTAACACTGTAACATGGGTGTGCTTGTCTCCATCTTATTTGAGAGTCTTCAAGGTGCAAAGATGTTAGCTAACTTACTGTGGCTGCACAGGAGGGTAGCAGATCTGAGAATCAATCTGTGACTCCACACTTAGGTTGGTCATTATGTCTGCTCCAGGAGCAGAGATAGGAGGGCATAGTCTATGGATCTAGTAGTTGGAATCTACGAAGCCACTGAGACAGAAGTATGCTTAGATGTCCAGGGAATTTGAAATTGCTCATCACTAGGACCAGCAAATGGCATAATGGTTATATTGCGGGATTAGATCGAGTCTCAGACCTGGTGGCTTGAAAATCATGCTGGATGCGTGTGCCCCAAGAGGATAATGGAGGAGAAGGCATTGCAGTGTGGCCATCCCCCTGGGGGTGAGTTCTCACTTTCTGTCTCTCTAGTGAGTGCACGCACCCTATAGCAAAAATATCTCTAAAAAAAAAGTCATCACTGAAATTTGAGGGAAAGTGCTTGTGTTCCTTATTTCTTTAGTATCTATTTTCTCTTTTATTAGAAAAGTAGTACATTTATTTGTATTTATATTATTTGTATTTGGCCCAGCCCCACTGGTGCAGGCCATAGGACACTGCTGTGCTATGCTGAAACCACATGGGAAGCCAGGTTTGGATCCCAGGTCTACCTGCACACCTGCATGCCTGTGTGCTGGCTGCCTTGGAGGGAGGGATAGAAGTGGGAGTAAAAGGATCATGATGTGGTGAAACGCTGTCAAGGGAACCTCTCTGTCTTTCACTCACAGAAGAAAGAAACTTAAAAAAAAAAAAGCTTATTGTGGAAAATAGAGGAACAAAGCAAGTATAAATACACCCATAATCCCACCATCCGGAGATAATGGTTGGAAAACAAACCCTGCTACTCACTCAGCTGCATGACTATGTACTTTTTTTTTTTTTTTTTTCTTAATTTTAGAAAGGTGTGTGTGTTTGCTGGAGAGAATGGGCAGGGGGGTTAGTGAGAAAGTACCTTCCTTCCTCATGGGGGATAGTCACGCCTCAGTCCCTTCTCCATCTCTCCTTCCTTTCAGGATTTTGGGCGTGCATATGCATGCACATGCACCCAGCATATTTTTCAAGCTGTGGGGTCCAGGACTTGAGCTGTATGGTCAGCCATGTTGGATCCACCTCACTTAACCACCAGGCCACAGACTAGACTAGGCAAATTACTCTCCTTAAGTTTCAGTTTCTACAGAGTAAAATATAATAGCATTAGTACTTTCTAGAATTATAAATGTTAAATAAGGTAATGCATCAAAAATTTTTAGTTTAGTGCCTGGCACAAAGTAAGCCTTCAATAAATGTTAACTAATATTGTCATTATTAATAACATTTGGGTCTGTTTTCTTTCATTCTTTTGTACATATGTATGTGTGTGTATATATGTCATCAGTAACACATGATACAAATAATTTGTGTCCTTTCTTCTACTTAACATTATCGTGAGCATTTTCTCATGTTGTTACACATTTTAGAAACTACATTAACCTTTTGGGTGGCATGGAGGTTAAGGTGGCTGGATCCCACATGGCTGACTTTGCAGTTTGAGTCCTGAATCTGCTGGCTTGAAAATCACACAGGGCATGTGCTATCAGGCAAAATCCTGAGAGGAAAATGGAGAAGGGATTGCAGCATGGCCATCCTTTCTGGGGGATGATTTAACACCTTTCCCCTCTCTTCTATCTGTCTGTCTTAGGCAAGCACATGCATCCTAGAACAAACTTAAAAATTTTTTTTTTAGCCTATGAACGCTCTATATTTAACAATTTAACACCTTTCCCCTCTCTTCTATCTGTCTGTCTTAGGCAAGCACATGCATCCTAGAACAAACTTAATTTTTTTTTTAGCCTATGAACGCTCTATTTAACATTTTCCCTAGTTTTGGACATTTATGGTGTCTATATAGTATTAGCTATATTAGGGTGAATTTCTGTTACTTGAATTAAGTTAAACAGTGTTAAGTTTTTAAAAAATAAATTTGCTATAAGGCTTGTGCTTTTGCCAGAGAGAGACAGGGAGGGATGGGGGTGAGGAGTGAGAAAACATCCCTGGCGAGATGGCCACACTGCAATCGTTTCTCCATTCTCCTCTTAGGATTTTGAGCATTCATGCACGTGTGCCTGGCATGTTTTTAAAGCTGTCGGGTCTGAAACTTGAACCCTGCACTTGGCCATGTGGGATTCATTCATCTTAACTACTGTGCCCCCTGGCTGGCCCCCAGTGTGAACATTTTTCAAAAAAATTATTATGCCAGAAAAAGACCACTGTCTCAGTTTGGGCGGCTACAACAAATTATACTAGACCGGGTGGCTCATAAACCACAGACATGTATTTCTGGTAGTTCTGGAGCCTGGGAAGTCAGATCATGACAGCAGCAGTAGGTTCTGGTGAGGGCTGTCTTACTGATTCAAAGAGGGGCAGCTCCCTGTTGTGTCCTCACATGGAGGAGAGAAGGGAACCAAGCTCCATCTTGTCTCTTATGAGGGTACTGACCCATTGTGAAGGCTCTACCCATGACCTAAGTTCCTCTCAAAGGTCTCATCTCTAAATACCATCACGCTGGGGATTAGGGTTTCTACATAGGAATTTTGGAGGGGACACAGCAACCACCAAATAGAAGAATATGCAGAGAATATAGGCAGTTCATAGAAAGGGAAATTTAATTTGCTTTTAAAAAACCTTTGCTGGTACCTGCAGGTGATGTGGTGATTAAGGGTGCTGGACTTCCACATGGCCAGCTGCAGTTGGAGTCCCGGACCTGGTGGCTTGCTTTCTCACTTTCTCTCTCTCTCTCTGTCCCTCTCTGGTCAAATTAAAATAAAGTTAAATAAAGTAATTTTTTAAAAACAAAAACAAAAACAAAACTGCCAAAAGGTATGTGCATTAGTCAGAGGGTGACAAAGAGGGAAAGTATCCTCCCATGTGGTCGTGCCACAGTCCCTTCTCCATCTCTCCCTCCTATCTGGATTTTCTTTAAATTTGAAAAGATACCCAATCTCTTTCATAAGAAAAACAAATATGGGCCAGCAGGTGGCATGACAGTTAAGGCATTGGATCCACATTGCTGACTTCGTGGTTCAAGTCCCAGACCTGGTGGCTTAGAAAACATGTTGGGCATGTAGTTCCCAAAATTCTGAGAGGAGAATGGAGAAGGGATAGTGACGTAGCTATCCCCAAGCGTGATTTTGAATTTTCCCTTGCTTTCTGTCTCCAGTGAGCACCCTATGGCAAAAATCTCCAAATGAATGAATGAATGGACGAATGAATGAATGAAAAAACTATGAATTATAATTTTTCACCTATCAAATTGGCAAAGGTGACAAAGTTGGAAAATAGGTCCAGCCTTGTAGCCTAGTGGTTAAAGGAGCCAGATTTTGTGTGACCAACTGCAGTTTGAATCTTGGCCCTATGGGCTTGAAACCAGTGGTGTGTATGTGTGTGTGTGTGTGTGTGTGTGTGTGTGCACGCACGCGTGTGCAGGCACTCAAGCATGTGTGCCTGCCCACAGTCCTGACAGGATAGAGCACCGTTGGGGTGGTGTTTTATCTCATATCCTTTCCTTGTCTCTGGCAAGCCCACATGCCCTCTGGCAATACTTTTTTTGAAGGGAAAACGCAGAGCAGTATTTACTGTTCTTTGGGTTAAAAAATGTGGCTGGGAACAGAGGATGATAGATGCATGAATGAGTGCGTACATTTCTGGGTGGAGGTACAGTTTGAAACTGCTTACTGTTGCTTCCTGGGAGGAGACTGGGGCGGTTGGGGTGCAGGAAGTGGGGAGCGTGTGACTCTTCACTGGACTCCCTTTTGTACCATCTGATATACTTATCATTTGCGTGCGTTACTCACTTAAACAACAAATCTGTTGGGCTTATGCTCTGTGGTTCATACTGTGCTTAACTCCTCAGAACCTAGCAGTTATTCTTTATTCCCCTTACTCTGCTCTCAGCCACAGTCTACAACTAGATATTTATATTGTGTAATTCATATTTCCTAGGAAATTTTATTCAGCCTATGGATCTGGTCAAAAAGCTTTTGATCTGTTCAATCCAAACTTCAAGTCTACCTGTCAGCGGTAAGCCATTTTCCAAGTCCTGGGTTCCTTTGAATTAGTTATCAGTTTGAGAAATTAGTTGAGTTCCACCTGAGGAAAAAGGTGCTTCTATAGAAGATCTGTAAGGGGAATGCTCGACACTGTGTAACAGCATGTCTTGATGGTGGTCCACAGAGCTAAGGTCTGACTGCTTGGGATTCCAGGTTTGTGGAGAAGTACACTGAACTACAGAACCTCGGAGAAACAGATGAAGAGAAGTTATTTGTGGAAGCAGGGAAGGCTTTATTGGCAGAAGGTGTCATTTTAAGACGAGCAGGAGAAGCGAGGACCGTGAGTGTTTCATTGTTAAGATTGCGGTAGGAATAGTTGCCTGTTTGTCAGATGTTAAAGGGAGGCTTGGTTCTTTCCCCCATCCTTGGCTCATGTTCTTAAACTCCAGATCAATAAGCATTAGTTGGGTGTACTGGAACTCTATGGT
Organism: Tupaia belangeri chinensis; assembly: GCF_000334495.1. Classification (NCBI taxonomy): domain Eukaryota; kingdom Metazoa; phylum Chordata; class Mammalia; order Scandentia; family Tupaiidae; genus Tupaia; species Tupaia belangeri. Next base: position 2,254,221 of record NW_006159921.1, read on the forward strand.
AACAATTAGTATCTAGAAAGTGGATTATCATTAAGGTTTTGAAATTATGGTTCTGTAGAAATTTGTATCATATTTACTATTTCTTATCATGGAATTTGCCCTGAGATATTAGTGCAAAACTTTTCATTCAGTGACAGAATGTACCTTCTCATATGACTTCAGCCAGTTAACTGAGTGAAAGATGACCTCTGTGTGACGTATTCATGTCTGGTCTTTTAAGCAACAGGAAGGCAGTCACACTTCCCGGAAATCTGAACAAATGAGTGAGAGACCCCAAACAGCACCGGAAGAACACCAGCCTCAGAAAGAAGTTCCACAGGACCAGCGTGTGCAGACACCTGGCGAACAGTCGGAAGGTCGCTCACCTCCCTGAAAGGCCCGCACACTGGTACACCAACAACCGCCTGTGCTCTCCAGATGAAGGCTCGGCTGTTTCTAACTGTATGACTGTCTCTGGACATTATGTTTGCTTTCTTTCAGTTCCTGTTTCAGAGTTGTGATAAAGCTCAGTATCATGGTTTGAAAGAAGCAGTTGTGTGAACTTTTATGTTAGGACATTATTAAATAAAAAATTCGCTAGCAGCTTATAAAATAAATTCACTTCGAGAATATAAATAACACGAGGAAACCTTTACAAAGCTTGTTTGAACGGGACTCATCTGGGTAGGTTTGCTCAGACATTGTGTTGACATGTGGGCTGGCTGTATTTGATTCTCTGGTATGTATCTCTTCTCTGGATTCATCAGACTTCTTTTTTTAAGGGCTTATTTATTTATTTATTCAATGAGAGAGATAGAGAAAGAGAGGGAAGAAGAGAGCAGGAGGAGAAGAGGGAGAGAAGAGGTGAGGGAAGCAACATAGGCACCCCCTATAGGATCTTCATGCTGTGATCCACTCCCAGCTTCAGCCAGGCCAGATAGGCACACGTGTGCTCCCCGCTTGGGCAGGGAGGCCCTGGGACATGAACCCAGACCTTCCCATATGGGTCCAGTTATATGACTATTGTGCCACCATCTGACCTGCTGTCAGACTTTTGCCTTGCACACATGGGTGTTCCATTTACTGTTTCTGCCTGCAGATAAGGTTGGTACTTTTTGGCTATAGAACTGTTGACCTTCATCTTGAGAGGCCAAGCTGACTTGTGCTTGGTGCGAAGAGCAGTCTTGGACAAAGGCCAAAATTATTACTAATCTCATGGACTGAGTGTGCTGGAGACAGCATAGACTTGTGCATAGTAGGTTGTACAGTAAATATTTGTTGACCGAACGATTACACCCAGCCAAAGGCTGACTTCAAATGCATCTCTGTAGGTAACTGGATTGCCAAGTGGGAGAGGAGGGCAGCTAATTTAAATGACACCCTCCATTAGCACCCACCTGTCTCCCTGTGCTGCCGGGGTGTGCTTAGAAGTCCTTAGTTGTCCTGCCTTCATTTTTTCTGTTTTGCTAAATTAATGATATACTCCTCTGAGATGTGGCTTTGTATTTGTGATTAAGCCAGTGGTTTTCAACTATGCCTACTAAGCTGTTTCAGAAATTCCTTATTTTAAAACTCGTGTGTAGCTTTTCTGCCAGATCATCCTTTGTGTTTGGTCTCTTCTCTTTCCTGGCAGGCTATCAGGCAGCGTCTGCGTCTCAGCCTGTACCATCCTTGCATGCGGGTGCTCATTCATGGAAGTGAGTGAGCCTGTGAGGCAAAGTGATTCTCAGCCATGGACGTCTTCCCCAGCCTTCATGCTGCTTTGCAACTACTTATTTATGGGGAATACTTTATTTCTAGATGAGATAAATCCATCCATTCAAAAACATTTGGCCAGATTTTGGCAAAAGGACTTAACACACAGGTAAAGAAAATGATCTTGGGGCCAGCAGGTGGTGTGGTGGTTAAGGGTGCTGGACTTCCACATGGCTGACTGTGGTTTGAGTCCTGGACCTGGTGGCTTGCTTTCTCACTTTCCATCTCTCTGTTTCCCTCTCACTGTCTGTCTCTGATCAAATGAAAATAAATAAATAAAATCATTCTTTTTTAAAAAAAAAAAAAAGAAAATGATCTATTTCTCAGAGAAACAAGGATCATTCATCTCTCTAAATCTTATGTTCCTAGGTTTTATGTATCTCTCTCTTTTTAAAAAAACTTTTAAAACGTATTTATTTATCTATCTACTTATTTATTATAATTTTCAAGCCGCTGGGTCTGAGACTTGATCCATGGTCAGCCATGTGGGAATCCAGCATCTTTTTTTCTTTTAAAGGAGAGATTTTTGCTATAGGGCGCCTGTGCTTGCTGGAGAGACAGAGAGATAGAAAGTGAGAAATCATCTCTTAAGGGGGATGGTTACACCACAGTCCCTTTTCCTCCATTCTCCTCTCAGGATTTTGAGCAAGCACGCATATATGCCTGGTGTGAATTTTAAGCATCCAGGTCCAGGACTCAAACTGTGGTCGACTGTGTGGGAGTCCAGTGATGTAATCATTACTCCATCTGTTGGTCCCAAGAGAATCCAGCATCTTAACTACCATACCTCCTGCTGACCATTTTTTAAAAATTTATTTTTATTTTGCTATTGGGTGTGCATACTCACTGGAGAGAGACAGAAAGGGAAGGTGATGAATCACCCTCCGGGGGTGGGGGGGATGGCCACACCTCAGCCCCTTCTCTATTCTCTTCTTGGGATTTTGGGCACACACACACGCACTCGCCCAGTGGCAGCTTCTTGGGATTTTGGGCACACACACACGCATGCGCCCAGTGGCAACCGGGTCTGGGACTCCAGCTGTGCAGTGAGGTCCAGCCATCTTGTTTTTTTTTTTTTGAGAGATTTTTACAATAGGGTGCATGCGCTCACCAGCCAGCCAGCCAGACAATAGGGTGCATGCGCTCACCAGCCAGACAGACAGACAGAGACAGGAGAGAGTGAGAAATCACCCCCCAGGGGGATGGCCACGCCACAATCTCTTCTCCTCCATTCTCCTCTCGGAATCTTGGGCACGCACGCACACGCGCCCGGCGTGAGTTTAAGCCACCGGGTCTGGGACTCAAATCACGGTTGACTATGTGGGAGTCCAGCGACATAGCCATTATGCCAACTGCTGGTCCCAGGTCCAGCCATCTTAACCACCATAGCACTCGCCATTTTTTCAGTTAGTACGTCTCAACGATTCTGTGTATGGATGCGTCGTGATATGGATGTGTTGTGATTTAATCATTGCCCATTTGGGACACCGTTCATTGTTTCTATGTTTTACTGTGCTGGAAATAGTCTAGTGTATCTGTGGGATGCTGGATCAAAGAATAGCCCACTTTCAATTTTGTTATTCTCCTCCATAGAACATGTGCTGAATTATACACTTACCAGCAGTGTCTGTGAACACCTGCTTCAGAGAAGGGAGAGAACTATCCCTTAGAGTAAACCTCTAGACTGAAAAAAGCTGTGGTCACTTGTCGACTTTCTTAGGTTGGATCTCAGTGACCAACACAATGGAAGGCATGAAGCTTTCTTGGACTCTTATTGTTCAGGACTATTACCACAGTTTTGGTAAAGCCATCATCAACTTGCCAGAGCATTTTTGGAGAGGATAGAAGTCTGACCTCATTCTTGCCTTTAAAGAGCTTAAATCTAATTGAGAAGAGTGACTTGTAAAACAGCAGGATAGACAGGAATCCTTTTACACTGTGATATGGAAGTGTGGTGAGATTTGCGGGGTGAGAGGTCAGCTCTGGGCTGGTCTAAGAACACTGTACAAGAGAGCCTGGGAGGGCAGCTGGGAGTGAAATGTGTTTCTGCTGTCAGGAGCGTGTGCCCTGCCCCCGTGGTCCTTAGAAATCCTCCCTTAGTGCCTTTCCAAATGGTGCCTCAGCTTGGAAACGTTATGTACCGTTCAGGTGGCAGGTCGCCTGCGTATTGCTCTCACAAGGCGCTTCACTTGGGTTGTTATGCCTGCTTTGTTACTGGTTCTCCTGCCCATGCACTGTGGCCTTCTTTCAGGTAGTAGCTGTCCTTTCCCTATGAAGAGTGTAAACTACTGGCTGTAGTTGCACATGCCGAGGCCACAGGGAGGCCCCCGTTGGATTCCTGGCCCACCTAGAAGCCAGGTGCAATGGTTCATGTCCGTGATCTCAGTTGCTCCAGAGGCTGAGACAGGAGGGTTGCCACATAGTAAGCCCTTGCCAAAAAGAAAAGTAACTGAGGGTAGGAATTCTTGGTCTTTGTGTCTGCTGAAGCATTGAGCAGCCCTTCAGGAACAGACCCTTCAGTGGGTTTGCCGAGCCAAAGAAGAGGAAGGCAGGTGTTGAGGGTACAGTGAGGTCTGCACAAGACAAGTCTAAAGATCGGAGTTCTAATTCTGGACACCCCAGTTTTTGCTGGTGTAATCTTGTGCCTGTCAGTCTCCCAGCCTGTAAAATAAAGACAGTGTTGACTGCTTCGGCTTCCAGTTGTATTATGAGCATCAATTGAGATAATGAATGCAAATCTTATTCATAGTATATATGACATACTATGGAGCTTTTATTACTATTTTGAGTAGTGGAAAACCAGTTTGAACAGATAGGGATCAGATTATGGCTGTCTTGACAACTACATGAGTAAATTCAACTGGGTACAGGAAAGCGTGAGCCGGGAAGAAATGTGGTGAAAGCAGCCATGTCAGGTTGAAGGAAGATTCACTTGGAGTGATCTAAAGAACAGGGTTAGGGCAGCGGGCAGGAAGGGAAGAGAGAGGAGGCAGTGATTCCAGGGTCCCACACCTGTGTGACCAGAAGGCCAGCAGCAGCACTAACCGACAGCCAAGTGAGGGAACAGCTCCAGTTCTCAACCTACTGAGAGGAGAGGTGACAGAGCAGTGTCCAAGCGGCAGGTACAGAGATGGGGTTAGGCCCGGCGCTGCGGTGCAGTGGTAGTGGAAGTGCCCTGCCAGGCTGGACGCCATGCGACAACCATGGGTTTCGATCCCTGATTTAGCCTGAAAACCGGTTTGTGGGTGGGTCCCCAGGATCCTAAGGAGCTGGAGATCTGGGGAAGAAATCACATGACAAGATCTTGCTGAAGGTCAGTCTCTCATAAAAAATAAGAAATGGAAAAGGGTGTCTGGGAGAGAGGGAAGAAATCCTGGTATAGGAGCAAGAGAATGAATGAACTCTCCAGGGGGAGTACAGAGAGACACAGGATATTGGGGGCCGACCAGGGGGATGCTCTTAAAGGATAGCAAGAGAAACTGACACCTTGCATCTTTCATGACCAGCAAGAGAAACTGACACCTTGCATCTTTCATATCCTTTTAAATAGGTGTTTTTTTAGAGTTCCATCTTTGCTTTTGTTGCAATGACCTGATCTTTGACTGGACTGGTATCCTTTGAAAATCTAGCCCAGTTCTTTTTGTATTTTTGTATAATACTTAGTGTCAAATTCTCTGGTAAAGACAGTGGTAATGCAGAATAATCTGCCTCCAAGAGAGTCCTGATTTTGTTAAAATGCTACCTTTCTCCCTAAATAAATAGTGTCTTGCCACTTTAAAAAGTTCAGCAGATTGCTTTTAAATAGTTGTTCAAGTGGGATGATAAGATGTTCTCTGAGCTAGCACTGGCACCTCTCGGGATGCCGGGGAATCCAGACGTGCCACGCTGCACTTGTCAGGCCTCATCCCGCTTTCCCAGGGTCTCTCCCTTGACCAAACCTGCCCCAGTTTGGGGCGTCAGGGTACATGACACGATGTGGTGTTGATAGTGAAAACAAGCTAGCCCTGCCTCAGCAAGGGGAGTGCAGGCGGGGTGGGAAAGGCGAGTCCAGTGGGATGAGGCTGGGGTCTGAGGCTGTTGTCATCCTGCTCTCTGTCCCTGAACTTTAGTCCAGAACAGCTGAAAGATGGCACACTGGCTAGCGAGGGGCGCCCGTCTCAGCCTGGGATCGTGCTTAGTGAGATGAGGTGCCTGAGCAGGTTTGGTGAGCGCTTGGTTGAGGTCACCTTGGTTGGCAGAGGAAGGGCCCCTGCCTTCCTGTGGAAGAGACAGGAAATGGCTTTCATGTCATTCCTAGGATGGCGCAGTGTGGCAAGCAGGTCTCTGATTGGATGGGCTGCACACCAAGGCAGTTTCTGGGCTGCCGAGCCGGACAAGTGGTTATTGCTGCAGCACAGAAATGGAAAGGTTGCTAGGGGAGAGCGAAGGAGGCAGGAAGTCAGTGTTATGTCCACTGCAAAATGTCGCTGCCACCACCCTCCAATGTGCAGGAAGTTTTGCCAGTTGCTGGCTGGCAGTGGAAATACCTTTGACTGATGCTTTTTCTGGACTGCAACTTCACTAAATGTCAGTCACCACCTGCCCTTCTAGTTGCTCGGTTCTTTTAATTAAAAGATGGTTCTAAGCAATATGCGCTAGTGGTCTATTTATTATTTATCAAGCATTTTCCTTCCAGCAGTTAGTGAAAGGTCAGTGGCTTCAATGGATGCTTTGTTTTTGGTGAGAGGCTTAGATGAAAAAGATACACAATCAGTTTCGGCTCCCTCCTGTTTGCTCATGAGCAGGACGCTGTTTAATAGTCATGTGGCATTTGGCATCGCAGGCCTCGGAAACACTTGGAAAAGTGTATGTGCATCCCTTGCTGCTGAACATTTCTCCAAAAGTAAACATCAGGTTGTGATTATGGTTAATAATGAGATATTGATTGTTTGAAAATGTCATTGCCGGGGCGCCGTTGCCTCCAGCACCACTAGATGGCGCTGCACTCTCATGCCGTCGTCACCGTCACCGTTCAACTACAGTCGTTTATTTCCTTGCCTCGGGGTACCTTGCCTTTCAAGGTTGGCGAGTGCCCTTGTAAAATAACGTTCTGGCTGAGATTTAGGAAGCCGAGTTCCTGGGGTGCTATTGGGATGGGGCAGAGAAGGGAGGGGACAGGCCACAGGACTAATGACAAAGGCCTGAGGGGAGCCAGCACTGTTTGCACCATAATGGGAAGGGAGAGAAAGGAGCCACTGGAGTCCCCGGAGACTCTGCTCAGAGCACAGCTTCCTAACCCCCTCCAGTCAATGACACATCTGCGGATTTGCTGTGGAGGACACGGAGAGATGTGCCGGCTGGGAGGCAGCAGCGCCGAGCAGTGGAAAAAACCCAAGCCTTGGAGGAACAGACCTGGGCATGAAATCCAAATCTGCCGCCTTGTCTCCTGGCAGTAGTGGAGTTAGCACCTTGAGCCTCACCCAGTTTCCTGTCTGTAAACCAGGAGTAATAGCATCCACCTCATCTCTCAATAGTCGTTGTAAGGATTAAATGGGAGCATGAACAAAGTTCTCGGGCATGGCTGGCCTTCACTCCCACTGCCTACATGCCCTCAGCAACTGTTGATTTCCCCTGGGGGGGCAGGAATGTGCATCGGATTGCAGCCGAGAGGGAAGCAAACGTGGCACTGCCCCTTTCCGCCAGCCACCCCTGTGAGCACGGAGCTCTCAGTCTCCCCACCCCTGTAGTTGCTGTCCCCTCTGGTACCAAATAGGCAGATACATAGAGAGATGCACATTTTAAAAAGGTGAAGAACGAACCCAAAGAACATTTTGGGAACTCATCCACTCTTGGAATCTACCCAGTGCAGGCAGGTTTCACTGAAAAAACTTGCTTTTATGACGGGGCCATGCAGGCAACACAAGCTGGTAAGGATGCTGCCTCCCATTCTAAGGCAGGGCCTGGACTGGGAAGAAACTGAGGCAAGGCCCAGTTTACGAGCTCTCCCTTGTGTCCTTGTACTGGCCGGTATTCAATTTCTCTGC
>NW_006159921.1:2262368-2266723 GCF_000334495.1 Tupaia belangeri chinensis
AAAGAGTTTCTCATCTATGTGCTGTTGACTATGAAAAACTGCTAATAAAACATCCTGTGTTGTCTCCTGAGCTACAAGATCATCTTCCTTTCCCATATAAGATCATAGACTCACCCTCTATTGTTGTAATGTATAGACAGTCCATATATTAACTGTGTCTTTACTTAGCAAGACAAGATTTCTATTTAGGTCTTTGCAACCAGCAACGTTATCACCCTGGCCCGGGACTAAAGTTATCAAACATCCTGCAAGCCCCCTCTTTAAAAGACCCTTCCCAGTAATCAAGATCTAAGAAGAAGATACAACAGACAAATGGACTTCCTCATCCTGAGAACTGTGATTGATTTTACCTGATCTGACAAGACAAACAGCATGTTTTATAATTATTGCTTCCATGCTTTGTATACCCTGTTCCTTAAAGTAAATTTTTTACTACCCCTCACCCTCCTTACTTCCTAAGCCTCCCTCAATAAATAAACATGTTTCAATAGCCACGGCGCGGCAGCCTGGAGCTGGCTCTGGTTGTGGCCAGCTGAGAACATGCTAAGGAACAAAGAGGTCTCAGTCTAATTTGTTGTTTCTGATCACCCGTGTCGCCTTCCTGTGTACGAGCCACCCTCCACTGCCGAGGCCGGACCCTGGCACTTTTAGTTAGTGATATTGTGGCATGAGTGTGTGTGTGTGTGCGCGCGCGCGCAGAAACCAGTCTGGGTGGCCCTCCACCTCATCTTTCCTTCCACATTGCTCTCCCGGCCGGCCGGCGTGCACGTTTCTGCTTTCCTTCTCACCGCTCCACCCAGGTTATGGGGAAGGGCAACTACCAGAGACCCAGCCAAGGAAAATGCATCTAGCCCCAGAGACACTGTGCCTGGGGCCTGGGCAGTAGTTGGGGCAGGAGTTTCTGGAACTCCTGGTCTGCCTCCCTGGGAAGGGCATAGGGTGTGGGAAGCCAGGGCCGAGGTGGCGGGCAGGGTGTGGAGGAGGCCTGGAGAACCAGGAAGGTCTATTCATGTCCTTCCCACTATCTCATGCTCCTCTCCCTCCGTTTATCCTGGTGGGGCTGCAGACGTTGTGGGACCCCTCTGCCTCCTGCTACCTGGAGCTTTAGGTTAGAAGCGCCCAAGAGTAAGGGTGCCACCTAGTGGGCTACAGAGGAACAGCTCTGGTCTCTCCTTCAAGTCTTAGCCAAAGGAACTGGGTGTGAATCCTGGGTGGCACTCCTATGTGGCCATGGCTTTGGACAAGTTATGTAACCATTTAAAAAACAGTTTTTAAATTTTGTTCGTCGTAGCACTTGAACGTGAATGAGAGAGAGAGACAAAGAGGCACCCTCAACAGGGTCTCGTCATGCCATAGCCCCCTTTTCCTGGCCCTGCAGCTTGTTGAGACCCCAGGCACAAGCACGTTTTCAAGCCGACTCAGGGGTCTGAGCAGTCGTCCTGTGGCTTCCAGCACTGCAGTTCAGTTTGCTCACAACTGCACCACGCTGGGCTCCCCATAGCCATTTTGAACCACGTTTAGCTCCAGCATAGAACCTGGAACCTAATAGAGTCTTGGAAGTCTATTTGTTGAGTGAACAAATGAACAAACGAGTGATTTCCCTGTCTTGAACATGGAGATAATATCAGTACCATGAACTTTTGGGGGGTGACAGACCCGAAGAGAGAGACAAAGAGGCACCCTCAACAGGGTCTCGTCATGCCATAGCCCCCTTTTCCTGGCCCTGCAGCTTGTTGAGACCCCAGGCACAAGCACGTTTTCAAGCCGACTCAGGGGTCTGAGCAGTCGTCCTGTGGCTTCCAGCACTGCAGTTCAGTTTGCTCACAACTGCACCACGCTGGGCTCCCCATAGCCATTTTGAACCACGTTTAGCTCCAGCATAGAACCTGGAACCTAATAGAGTCTTGGAAGTCTATTTGTTGAGTGAACAAATGAACAAACGAGTGATTTCCCTGTCTTGAACATGGAGATAATATCAGTACCATGAACTTTTGGGGGGTGACAGACCCGAACAAGATGCTGGCCGTGGCAGTTTTGTAAACCCCAGCCTTCTACAGTGACACATAAAGATGCTGGGAAGTGGGAAATGGCTGTGGGCTGATGGTGACGGTGCTGGACTCACTGAGGCGGGGCCTGGGGACTTGGGGGATGAGGAGCAGCAGGCGAGGGCTGACTGGTGGAAAACTCCGCTTCCTAGCCTCTGCCTGCCACGGAAATCTGCAGGAAACGCGACTGTTCTTCCGCCCCCTCGGGGTGCTCCGTGTGAACCCAAAGCATGCTCAGGGTCATCTCTTGAATATTAAACACACAGAAGGGAGATCCTAAGCGTTATTGCCAGCTGCCCCTGGCTCCCGCCAAGTGAGGTGAGATGGCCCTGCTGCATCCCAGGCACTGCCATCACCACCCCCCCTCCGGGAGTTCATTGCCTTCCCTGGGCCTGGCTTCCCACAGGGACCCAGCCTGGCAGATGTGTCACTTCGGCTCTTCAAGGCTTCGTGGTCCCCACGGGAATAACGTCAGGGACGACTGACTTTCTTACCATTACTGCCAGAAGCCACAGGCTCCCTGTCCTCCCCTGCACCCGGTATCTGTTTTAACACCTGGAAAGGAGTGCTCAGTTCCCAGGGGGTCCGGTCACCTCAGGGAGTGTGCCTGAGCCACCTCTCCTGGTTCCCTGCTTGGCCGCACTCATGGGGCCCCTGAGGTTGGAACAAGAGGCACTGGGTTTAACCTCAGGAAAATTTATTTTTTTGAACTGCCAGAGGGCATGTTTACTCACTAAAGAGGGAGAGGAAGACTGCACAATACCGAGCACCCCCCAATGGGGTGCGGCTGTTTCACAATCCCTTCTTGATTCTCCATCCCAGCAGGATTTGGGGTCAGCACGCACATGGACCCAGTGTGTTTCTTGAGCTGTTGGACCAGAGCTCCAGCTGTGACCAGCCATGTGGGATCTGGCTCCCTCTGTACAGTGCTAAAGCACTGCTCTGCCCTCCAATTTAAAGTCTAAGAAGGGGCAAAGCAGGAAAGCACTGCTCAAGAGAAGCCAGATCCCAGACCATGACGGTCAGAGTTCAAATCCCCAGCCCAGTCAACCTCAGACACACTGAGCACAAGTGTAAGTACCAAGATCTGAAGGGCTGGAGGACTGGAGGACAGGAATCTGTAAGTACCAAGATCTGAAGGGCTGGAGGACCGGAAGATGGGAATTGGGGCATGACCAGCTCCTATGGAGGATGCTCATAACCATCTGTCTCTTGTTCTCATATTTGTGTGCATGTTTTATATCATGAATAAAGAATGTTTTTAAAAAGTCTAAGAACGTAAAGCTTGTTTTTGGTAAAACTGCCCCATCCCAACTTTCCCACTTCGCATGTGAGAGGCCACATGAGTAGTTGGGGTGGTACCCTGAACTCCAGGCATGCGGAGGGCCCCGATGTCCCACAGCTCCCCGGCATTCTGGCCGTGTCTCTCCTGGCATACCAGGCAGCCTCACCCCAAGGCAGGGTGTTCTCAGGGTTGGCACCATTTATTTCTTCCCTTTTGATTACTGACGTGCCTAGACTGGCTTCTTGAAAGAACCACTTTGAACACCTGAAAGGTCTAAGAAGGTCAAATTTAGGAAAATCTCATCTGCAGGACTTAGGTCCCCGGAGCCCTTGGCCACTTATAATTAATATTAATGAAAGGCAGATGACAGATGTTTATTGCTCAACTGACTCACATTGCCAAACCCCGCAGGGTGACTTTAAGATCTAAAGGACTTGAATATACTTTACTGTCATGTTGAAAAGAATAAAATGTTCAGGATATAATTGAGATTTCTTTCTTTTTTTTTTTTTAACTCTTCAAAGTTTGTTTATCTCTTTCAAGGAGTGTGTGCTCACATGCATATGCATATGAGAGAGAGAGAGACAGAGAGAGAGAGAGAGAGAGGCCAGCAGGTAGCATGGTGGTTAAGGAACTAGACTTTAATATGACTGACCGAGGTTTGAGTTCTGGACCTGGTGGCTTGCTTTCTCACTTTCCCTCTCTGTCTTTTTCTGGTAAGTGCACATGCCCTATAGCAAATTTAAAAAAAAAATTATTTTGTTTTTAGAATTACTTTATTTAACTTTATTTATTTACTTATTTAAATTTGACCAGAGGGACAGAGCGAGAGAGAAAGAAAGAGAGAATGGGGGAAAGTAAGAAAGCAAGCTGCCAGGTCTGGGACTTGAACCACTGTCAGCCATGTGGGAGTCCAGTGCCCTAACCACCACACCACTTGCTGGTTCAAAATAAATAACTCTTAAAAAAAAAAAGAGAGAGAGAGGGACCAGCAGATGGTGTAATGACTACCTCGCTGGACTCCA
>NW_006159921.1:2266742-2291885 GCF_000334495.1 Tupaia belangeri chinensis
CTTAAACTCACGCTGGGCGCATGTGTGTGCATGCCCAAGATCCCGAGAGGAGAGTGGAGAAGGGATTGTGGCGTGGCCATCCCCCCTGGGGAGTGATTTCTTGCTTTCTGTCTCTGTCTTTCTGGTGAGTGCACGCGCCCTATAGCAAAAACCTCTCAAAAAAAAAAAAAAGAAATAAAGAAAAAAAGATACACACCTAAGGGCACACCTAACAGGACCCTGGGCCCCAAATCCACTCCTGTTGTCACCCGGTTACTCAGGATGTCTCTGGACCCCTGTGGGTTGGCCGTACGGGGCATTATATCTCACCGTTGCACTGTTGTCTTCCCCTATGTTTCTTAAACACGAAAACCTCATGATCTCTAGGCATGTGTGCTTAGAAAAAGAACCGAGGTGCCAGAAGGTAGTGTGGTGAAGGCACTGGACTCCCACATGGTCAGCCATTGTTCAAGTCCTGGGTCAGTGGCTTGAAAACCACACTAGACGTGTGCGTGTGTGTCCAAAATCCCAAGTGGAGAATGGAGAAAAAGGGATGGCGTGTGACCATCCCCTGGGGGGTGATTCGTTCTCATTTTCCCGCTTTCTGTCTCTCTCCAGAAAGCACATGCGCCCTTATGGCAGAAACCTAAAACAACAAAACAAACAATGACAAAATAAACTGGGCCAGTGCCATTGCCTAGTGGTTAAGGGAGCTAGATCTCACATGGCTGGTTATGTGGTTGAATCCCAGACCTGGCTTGAACAACACAGCAAGTGCATGCATGTGCGTGCCCAAAATTCCAGCAAGATGGAGAAATAAAGGAGAAAGGATTGCGATGTGATCGTGCCCTGCTGGGGGTTGCTTTCTCCCTCTTTCTCTGTCTCTGGAGAGTGCACATCATCTCTGACAAATCAAAAATTGTGGAAACAGGGAACCAGCAGTTAGCATAATGGCTATGTCGCTGGACTCCCACGTAGTCGACCGCGGTTCGTGTCCCGGACCCGGTGGCTTAAAACTCACGCCGGGCGCATGTGCGTGCGTGCCCAAGATCCCGAGAGGAGAATGGAGGAGAAGGGATTGCGGCGTGACCATCCCCCCTGGGGGGTGATTTCTCGCTTTCTGTCTCTATGTCTCTCTCTGTCTGCCTGGCGAGCACACGCGCCCTACAGTGAAAATCTCTCCAAAAAAAAAAAATTGTGGAAACACTCATAAAAGTAGGCAGAATAGTGTAATGATTTTCTGTATGTACAAATATAGATTTAACCATTATTAATATCTTTCTGTACTTGTTCACCTATACTTTTTCTGAAGTATTTTAAAGTCTAGACATGAACTCTCTCATTCAAGGCTTCAGCCCATGTCTCCGAAAGATAAGACCTTTCCTTTCTCTTCTTTTTAAAAAAAATTAAAAAAAAAGAATTATTTTTGGGGGCCAGCAGGTGGCATGGTGGTTAAGGGTGCTGGGCTCCCATGTGGCCAACTGTGGTTCAAGTCTTCAAATGAAAAATAAATAAATACAGTCAAATTTTTAAAAATAAATATTTTTATAATTTCATCTCATTATTATTATTATTTTATTTATTTGACAAGAAAGAGAAACAAAGTGAGAAAGCAAGCTGCCAGGTCCAGAACTTGAACCGTGGTCAGCCATGTGGGAGTCCAGCGCCTCAACCACCATGCCACCTGCCAACCCCTCTTTTTTAGTTTTGAAAATTTCGCTATGGGGTGCTGTTCTTCTCAGAGAGCGACAGAGAGGGAAAGTGGGAAAGCAACCCTCAGGGAGGATGGCCACACCACAATCCTCCATTTTCCTCAGGATTTTGGTCATGCACGCACACGCACACACATGCACACACATGTACACACACCTGCATATTTTTCAAGCTCCTGGGTCTGGGACTCAAACTGCATGGTCAGCCGTGTGGGATCCAACCATGCCACCTACTGGCCCAGAAGACGTTTTCTTACATCAACACAATGTCATTATCAAATTAAGTCATTACCTTATACTTAGTCCACCTTCAGATTTCTCCTACATTCCTCTGGATGGACTCTCCATGCCTCCTACTCTGACCCTATTTGGGGTGGAGCTAACTGCTTTGAAGCATTTCTGCATTTAGCATTTCTGGTGGTACCTTCATGTCTCCAAATAACCACTGCCTACCCCTATTTCTTGCTCTCCCAACTGCAGTCATTGTCTCTTGACTTTCTGCTATGATGCAGGAGGATTTAACTAACTTAGATTCTTCCCTCCAGTGTGCTGTCTTTCCATTTTAATTCCTCTGTGTAGTAACACTAAGTTTTTGTTTCGGGTTGAACTGTGTCCCCCCCCTCCCCCCCCAAGTTGAAGTCCTAACTACTGAGCCTGTGAATGTGGTCTTGTTTGGAAGCAGGGTCTTTGCAGATGTAATGAAGTTAAGATGAGGGTGTACTGGGTTATGGTGGATCCTAAATCCAATGAGTGTTGTCCTGATAAGTGGCGGCATCTGTGAACAGACACACACACAGAGGGAAGAGCCCAGTAAAGGCAGACTCAGAGACGAGTGAGGCAGCTGCAAGCCAAGGAACGCCAAGGCTGGCTGGCTACCACCAGAAGCTGGAAGACGCAAGGAAGGACCTTTTCCTGGAGCCTTCAGAAGGAGCTTGGCCCTGCCAACACCTTGATTTGGACTTCTGGTCTCCAGAACTACTTGGCCCTGCCAACACCTTGATTTGGACTTCCTGGTCTCCAGAACTGTGAGAGGATAAACTTCTGTTGTTTGAAGCTGCTCAAACCCAGGCAGCTGCTCCAGTAGCCTAAGTTCTCTTGGGAGCTCTGTATAATATATTCGGGCTGTCAGAAAAGTCAAGACACACTTTCGCATAGGAAAACAGAAAAATGCGTTGTTACTTTTCTGGTGACCAGATAGGTTTTTTTTTTAAAAAAAGAATTGTTTTATTCGACTTTATTTATTCACCCATTTTAATTTGACCAGAGAGGAACAGAGTGTGAGAGAGAGAAAGAGAAGGAAAGTGAGAAAGCAAGCTGCTAAGTCCGGGACTCGAACTGTGGTCAGCCATACAGGAGTCCAGTGCCCTTAACCACCATGCCACATGCCAGCCCCCAGATGATCCAATATTTATATTTCCATCTCCTGTGCTATAAATTATCTCTTGACTCCCTGCTTGTAAGATGAGGATAAAAACCAAAGGTGTAAATAGACAGCTGGAAGGACTCGGGGCCAAGAAGTGAGAGTGTGCAGTAGGGCTGGACAAAGGGCGGATGGCTTCTGCCCCCCGGGGTTGTTGGCAGCAATGGCCTCCCTCTTCTGAGCCAGTGGAATGCCTTGATGGTGCGTCAGTAGCCCTGGTCCCAGAGCTGGGAATAGGACTTTGAAGGAGAGTCCTGCCTGGGGTAAAGGTTACCTCTCACCCCTGGGCACCAGCACCCAAGAGCTGCCTGCTTCCCTTTCACTTCGCAAAGACCTGTTCTCTCTGGACATGCCCCAGATGCTGGCAATAGAGACGGACCCCTCACAGAGCAGCTTCACAGAGTTCATGTGAAGATTAAATGACTCAATAGATAGAAAGCATTTCAGTTGTTCTTGGTACATGGAGTGTGCTATGTATGTGTTGACTGTTGTTATATTGGGTTGTTCGAAAAGCCATGATGCATTTTTGCGAAGAAAAAAAATAGAAAGAATACATCACGACTTTTCTGACAACCTAATACATTTGTTTTCCTGCTGGTGGGCATTCAAGTTGTTTCCAGTTTTTTGCTGTCTCCAGCACAAAGGGAACATTATACCACTTCTTTGTGCACCTGTGCAAGAAAGAATTCCCCTGAGCCAGGGCATACTCTTCAGAATGGGATTACTGGATTGTAGGGTGTGTCCTTCTAGATGCTGCAATCCTCCAGCCTCCATAGGTTTTTGTCATGGGGTGGGTGCCACCACGCCTGGCAGTCATTCTCGAGCGTTCTGAGGGAGGCCAGATTGCTCTCCAGGATAGCTGTACTCCACACTCCCACCTGAGTGCACGAGTGTGCTCATTGCTCCCACCTTTGCCAATTCTTGAAGTTGTTTTGTGCCTTACGTTTGCTTAAACTTGTTTAATCTTTCTTCCCTTTTACTTGAATGTTACCATCAATTTATGTTTATTAATTTTCATCCTACTTGTATATATTTCTTTTTTAAAGTTTTTTAATGATTATTTTATTTAATTAAAAAATTATTTATTTTATTTTATTTATTCATTCATTTTATTTTAATTTGACCAGAGAGAGACAGAGAGAGAGAGAGAGAGAGAGAGAGAAAGGGAAAGTGAGAAAGCAAGCCACCAGGTCCAGGACTTGAACCGTGATTGGCCATGTGGGAGTGCCCGGTGCCTTAACCACTACACCACCTGCTTGTCCCCTATTTTATTTAATTTTTTAATTTATTCATTCATTTATTTTAATTTGACCAGAGAGAGACACAGAGAGAAAGGGAAAGTGAGAAAACAAGCCACCAGGTCCGGGACTCGAATCATGGTCGGTCATGTGGGAGTGTCCAGCGCCCCAACTACCATGCCACCTACTGGTCCCCATCCTACTTATATATATATTTCTGTAAACATCATTTGATCTATTCTCCCTCCCTTTTTTTTGAATGAAGCAGCATATAAATACATAAAAGTTAGACAGGAGTCCCACAGAATGATAAATACAAACTGTAGGGCTGCCTACTACTCCAGGCCTGGATCCAAAGGCCTCCTGGCTCTCAGAATTGTTAAGGTAGCTCTCAATAGTGGCCAGCATTTTTCAAGTGCTCTGTGTATGTCATATTCTGTCTCACAGCATCCCTGTGAAATAGGACTGCTGTTCTCAGAACCTTCATGCACAAGAGGCAGTTTGATGTCAGAGTCTGTTTCTAACCATGGGCCCTGCTATGGGTGCTATGTGGGAGTGAGTCGGATTGCAGGGTGCACAATTCCAGGGGGTGCCATTTGTACAGACTGCAGTGTGAGTGGTGCCCCCTGGGTTTGTGCAGTCCTGGCCTTCTGCTAAGAGCTTAACAGAAATGCTTAGAAATGACAGCCTCAGCAGGGTAAACCCCGCTCACTACACAACGAGGAGCCTTCCTACTCTGGATTTATAGGCCTTTCCTAAGGTCATGGTTCTCCATGTTTTAAAAGCCTATCGATAGGAGAGCCCTCCCACCTATATAAACATTTGTTTAGGAAGGGAGAGCCTGTGCCCCGACACCAGCCATGTAAGGGCATGGGCTCGGCCGCTGTTCGTGGCTTTCTCTCTTGGCCACCGCAGACTTATTGAGCAATATATTATGAGTGTACCTCACTCTGATGATGTGTTATGGATAAATCATTAAGGAGGCAGCTCGCCGCGGTGATGTATTGGTGTAATAGATCATCAGAGTGAAGTCTTCTACTGACATACGGGCTGGCTCAAAGGGTGGTGTCATTCAGGGGAGAATTAGCCCAGCAGCAGATCTGGCTTAATTACAGGATAAAAGGTTTGTGAATGATAGGCTGAAGTCTACAGCACCAGCATTTTGATTCTTGATGTAAAAATATAATTGGGCTTCCTGAGAGAATTTTTGATTATTTTCAAACAGCCTTCTGCTTTATCACAACAGCACAACTTGCCACGTGGCTGCAGGGGTATCTTTTATCCGGGGGGTGGGGGGGGGATCTCTAGGCCCTTTCCAGATCTGAATTATTGTCCTCTTTTCAATTTGTAGGCCACAGGATGAGTTAAGAGAGGAGGCCTGCCTTTCGGGCCTTCAGAATAATGTCTTTAGCAACCAGCCCACTGGAATGGACTGATTTATTCAAATCATCATTATTGAAGGTGGCGGTTCTCAGCTAGTCAAGTGGATCTGTGAGCATGTGCAGGGGACAGGGGATGGTCTAGGGGATGATCTGTTGAGAGTGTGTCTGAGGACATCAGTGCCTTAGGTTAATGATGTTTATCAAATGTTTAACAAGCGCCGAACATTGTGCTAAAGACTTTGCATGAAAGAGTTAATTTCATTTAATTCACATAACAACCTGTGAGACAGGCATTATTATTTTTTGATTATTCTAACTTTCTAGAAGAGAAAGTGAGCTGTGGGAAAAACCACAGTGACTCTATCTTTTTTTTTTTTGGAGAGGTTTTTTTTTTTTCTTTGCTATAGGGTGCGTGCGCTTACCAGAAAGTCAGAGAGAGACAGAAAGCGAGAAATCATCCCCCAGGGGGAATGGCCACGCCGCAATCCCTTCTCTTCCATTCTCATCTCGGGATCTTGGGCATGTGCGCACACGTGTCCGGCATGAGTTCAAGCCGCCGGGTCCAGGACTCGAACTGCGGTCGACTATGTGGGAGTCCAGCGACATAGCCATTATGCTAACTGCTGGTCCCAGTGACTCTATCTTGAAGCTAATTTACCATCTTGACCAAGAATAATGTCTCTGTGTATCCCCAAGTTCCTTGGCTGTACTCCCAAGGCTCGATGTAGCCTAAGTTGTTACAGTAAACACGCCCACTATCCTTATCCGTGGAGAAGCGCACCCACTGACACACAGAATCCTCTGTTCCTCAGATGTCTCCCTGCATTGCTCTCCATTGCCATCCTCCCTTAATGTCTATATAATCACATACTTTCAGGTGGTAGGGTGCTACAGAGCTACTCATCTGGCAGCTGCCTAAGACCTTGCTTCTATCTATAAGTTCCCTTATCAAACTCATTGTTAAGCTGGCTTTATCTGGGCTCCTTCTGGGCCTGCAGAGGTCATTTCTCTTACATGACCTCACCTCAAAACACCAGCCATGAGTGGGCCTTATCAGCCAAAGTTGCACAACTTTCAGTGATAGAGCCAGTGAGTCTGATGCTACAGGTGACTCTTACACACTTCCCTTCTTGCCCCCAACACCTTCTTTACTTTGAGGAACTTAACCAGCACTTCTGTGAGTTGTGATCCTATTAGCACAATTAAAGATGTGTTTATTGACATATTGATTTTGTTTAAGATGCACATGCCAAACCTCAGGTGTTACCTAAAATTTATGAACAGGATTCCAAATCTGTTCTGAGTCAGTTACTTCTTGAGAAGCTTATAGGATGAGACTTGTTTGCAACCCTAGGGCAAATTATTTCGACCAACTTTCCCACTGGGAACAAGTGGCAAAAAACATTTTCTGAAATCTTAAATAGTATTAGATTGCTGAGAAGACAAGATGAAATGACTAGGTGAACAGGGAAGCGAGACTAGGAATCAGAGAGGTAAATGAGCTCAGAGGCTACTTTTGCCCTGAGAGTATTTACTGAAACTGGCTGGGGAACTTTTTTCAATGGGCTGCAATCTATCTGGAAGAGGACAGAAATGCTTGAAGCCAAGAGCCAGTCCAAGAAGATGAGTTCCCCTCCACAAGCAGGGATATATCCTTGGAGTGAGGGCAAACTAGAAATAGAACTTCATGTAGAATTACAACCCAAATTCTTTGGGGTCATCAGAAAAGTTCTGATGCATTTTTGCATTGAAAAACATAGAAAAATATGTCATGACTTTTCCAAGGACCCAGTAGTTACCCAGGAAATGTCAGGTCTTGGACTTGGCTTATGGTGGTCCCAGACTGATACTGCTCCAACACATTCCAGAAGCAGATCTTCTCTGGGCATAGATGTTTTTACATGA
Source organism: Tupaia belangeri chinensis (assembly GCF_000334495.1). NCBI lineage: Eukaryota > Metazoa > Chordata > Mammalia > Scandentia > Tupaiidae > Tupaia > Tupaia belangeri. The sequence goes on from NW_006159921.1 coordinate 2,274,379, forward strand.
GGCTTGATCTTATTTTTAGAAATAATTTTAAAAAAATACTGGACTATGGTCAATCATAACCAGGCAGACAAGGAAACTAGACTCCATGAGTACGAACCAACAAAAAATGGACAATGGAAGATCTATAAAGACTTTTGACATTGATACCATCACACTACAGACAACAAATGATTCTTCTTGCTTATTAAGTTCTAAGAAATAAAAAATAAGGCTGAAGATAGCTTCAGATAACAGGAAATGGTTTTTAAAAACTTGTTATAGGACAAATATGCAGCTATCTATCTGCTCTTCTTGCCTCCCATCCTGCCTTCTTAAGAAGAGGGAAATCTTGGGAACCAGCAGTTAGCGTAATGGCTATGTCACTGGACTCCCACGTAGTCGACCACGGTTCGTGTCCCGGACCCGGTGGCTTAAAACTCACGCCAGGCGCGTGTGCGTGCGTGCCCAAGATCCTGAGAGGAGAATGGAGGAGAAGGGATTGCGGCGTGACCATCCCCCCTGGGGGGGTGATTTCTCGCTTTCTGTCTCTATGTCTCTCTCTGTCTGTCTGGCGAGCACACGCATCCTATAGCGAAAAAAAAAAAAAAGAAGAGGGAAATCTCACTTGGCTTAGTAAAGAAAAGACATTGTCCTGGCTTCAATATGTTCATTTTCAACAAAGATCAAACACAGAACTCCCTTTTGGCTTTTCTTTTTTCTTTTATATTTTTAAATAGAGATTTTTGCTATAGGGCACACATGCTTGCTGAAGAGACAGAGAGAGAGAAAGTGAGAAATCACTCCCTGGGGGTATGACCATGCCGCAATCCCTTCTTCATTTTCTTAGAATTTTGGGCAGACAAGCACACATACCTGGTGTGAATTTCAAGCCACTGGGTCCAGGACTTGAACCATGGTCAGCCACATGGGAGCCCAGTGCCTTAACCACTATGCCACTGGCTGGCCCCTCTCTTTTGGCTTTTACTTGTGACTCTTTAAAAAAATTATAACTTGAATTTTGTTATTAATATGAAAGTAAGAAATGTCTTTAAACATACTGAATAAAAATTTAAAAACAAAACACAATAGACTAGAGAGAGAGAGAGGAAAAGGGAGATCTCTCCTCCCAATAGGGAGTGGTTATGTTACAATCCCTTCTCTTCCATTTCTCCACCCTGGCAAGATTTCTCCTGTTGGGATTTTGGTACACACGCACGTGGGCCCAGTATGTTTTTCAAACTGCCAGGGCTGGAATTCGATCCACATGGTCAGCCATCAGACCAAGAAGTCAGCCTAATTATAGTTTCTAAGAACAGCCTTACTGTATCCAAGTGGACTGGCATTTTACATTTTGCTTGTATTTCAATCTAGGAAGACTCTATGTTGAGGTTGATCTCCTATGTATAACTAGTCAGAAATACTTTCTTACCATGGAAAGTTGATTAAACTAGGCCCTTGGGGACTGACTCAGGGCTGCTCGACTTGGACATTTCAGTGAGCCTTTTTTTTATAAATAAGCTACTTATTCTGGCCTCTAAAATCAAGGCCATCTCCTTGCGAAGGGTAAAAATTCAGGTGACATAAGATTGATAATTCTGCATTGCAGAATTTATTAAAAATGTCCATATTAAAAATTGAGTTGTCTGTCAATCAATCAGTCTGTTTCCTACATTTTTCTTTGTTGTTTACTAAGAATACTCTTGTATTACACTAAATCCCCTGTTCATAAATAACAATAGGCCTTCCCCTTCCCTTTGGAAGGACAAACTTGGTCATGTTCCTTCAAAGAGATCCCAGGATTTGTCCTTGTCTTGCTATTCATTGTTATTATTTACAAGTTTTCTCAGTCATAAGGAAGAAAGCACATGAGTGGGTAGTGAAATGTGGTATAGGCTGTATTCTGCTTTTCTTGGGAAATTTCCTTGAACCCTGAAAGGAGGACAGGTTGGAAACAACCAACCTGAGAGTCAATCTAAGGCTCAACTCTTGGTTGGCGTATGACTGTGTAACTGCTAGGGGCTCTTGAGCCATGGAACTGAGTCAGTATCATTTGGGTTTCTCACTATCTTGGCCTGTAACTTGGGCCATGTCTGAGGCTGGGTTCCCTGGAAACAAACCCTGAGATGGAAAAGTGCAAGCAGAACTTAAGTAAGAATGGTCTCAAAAGACAGACCTATGAGGGGGCAAGGAAAGCAGGACCAGGGAGAAGGAAGGAGAAGCTGTCCCACAATACCATAGAAACCTTGGCTAATCCCACAGAGAGCTCTGGAACTGAGAGGACCCAACAGTTATCCTAAGATAAGAAAGAGCCTCTTATCTTATCAGCCAGTCATTGGCCAACGCCATCTCTTAGGATAAGATGTGCCTTGGGTAAAGCAATTTCCAGAGAGGGATAAATCTCCAGAGTCATCAGCAGCTTGAATTATCAGCAGCAGGCAGATGGGCATGTGAAGCCTTGCTGGGGCATACAGTGTAAGAGGCAGGGCTGCCTGTACCACAGCCTGAACCTGCTATACAGCCCTTTCCTGCTCTAGGTCCCACTTAAAGCTTGTGTGTTTCCCAATGAATAGTTTAGAACACTGTCCCAAAGCGTGTACTTCGGTACCTCCCAACCCCAAAGAGGCCTACCAATATTGAGCTTCCTGATGGGTGGTGGGAATGGAGGCTCTGGAGCTCTGAACCTGGATAGCTCTTTGGAGTTCTTCTAGAGTGAGACTGGGTATTTGCATCCAGCTTCAGCCAGTTGTTGGCTGTCCCCTGGAAGGGGTATAATTTTGGGCAGGGCAGTTCCCTGTGGCCAGAATAATACCCAGTGAGGGATGTAGCTGTGAACTGTCATCAGCTGATAGTCTCAGCAGCTAGAACAGGCATGGAGGGTGTCTGGGGGTGGGGGACACCACAGTGTACACTACCTGAGATCCAACTCCAGGGCTGGCTGAAGGTGAGGGCTCAAATTTAAAGTCACTCACCTTTAGAGGCCATGTGAGTGCAGATTCAGTTCTTGCCTCCTTCACCTTAGTCCTAGCCTGTCACACCCCCGGAGGAACCTAATACCAGGGAGAAATAGTAAAAAATTCAGACTGACCAGGATGAACCTCTCAGTCACTATGAAGACAGTATGGTCTCTTTCTAAAAGTGGTGGAATCTTGGACAACACATTCCTAGAATATTTCCTTTCACTTCTCTGCAGGGTACAGGGAAGGGTGGACACTAGGAAAAAGCATTATCCATGACTACTGCTAAAAAAAGCTCAAAACACATTTCTAACTTACCTGATAGTCTATGACTTTGTCTAAGCCCACGGGGCCTGTTCCCCATGATCTTTGTTATGGAAATGAACTCAATGCAAGGAGTTCGAATGAGAAGATTCCCAAGTTTCCTTCTTTTGTTGTAGCATCAAAGACATTGTCTGATCCGGACCCTGCTGGTCTGCTTTCAAGGGGTGGGATCACCATGGAAATGCCAGGTCTCACCTGCATGAGGGAATGGATTACAAAATGGTCAAAAGAGAAACCAACTATACTATCTTGGGAGAATAGGAGGTGGTTGGAGGCCACAACTCACAGGAAAGTAGGAATCAGAATCAGAGCCCATCAGGAAGAGAAATCAAAAGTTAAATGCAGAGCAGGCTGAGTGGACAGAAATGTAGGTGTAGGGACAGGATCATTCCTGGACCTATCCTGAGCATGCTAATTGTGGGCCATGGCGTCTTGGGTATGTATGGGCATCCCTGGAGAATTTATCTGCCTTCTTACCCCAAAAATCTTTTTTAAAAGAATTATTGGGAACTAGCCGTTAGCGTAATGGCTATGTCGCTGGACTGCCATGTAGTCGACCGTGGTTCGCGTCCCGGACCCGGTAGCTTAAAACTCACGCCGGGCGCGTGTGCATGCGTGCCCAAAATCCCGAGAGGAGAATGGAGGAGAAGGGATTGCGGCGTGACCATCCCCCCTGGGGGGCGATTTCTCGCTTTCTGTCTCTCTGTCTGTCTGTCTGGGGAGCACACGCGCCCTATAGCGAAAACCTCTCAAAAAAAAAAAAGAATTACTTAATCAATTTATTAATTTTAATTTAACCAGAGAGAGCTAGAGAGAGAAGGAAAGTGAGAAAGCAAACCACCAGGTCCAGGACTCAAACCATGGTTGGCCATGTGGAAGTCTAGCATCTTAACCATCATGCCATCTGCTGGCTCCTTACCCAAAGAATCTTGGACAGTCTTTTCCAATTTAATATATATAGCTAAGGCAATTCTAATCAGAGCCTATTAAAGTTTTTATTTATTCATTTTTATTTTTATGTTTTGCCTTAGGACGTGTGAGCTCACTGGAGAGAGACAGAGAGAAGGAAAGTGAGAAATCACCTCCTGGGAGGGCTGGCCATGACGCAATCCTTCTCCTCTAGTCTCTTCTCAGGATTTTGGGCACATGTGCACATGTGCCTGGCTTGATTTGATTTGCTTTGCTTTGCTTTGCTTTGCTTTTCGTTTCTGTTCTTTTCTTTTCTCTTTTCTTTTTTCTCTTCTCTTCTCTTCTCTTTTCTTCTCTTCTCTTCTTCTCCTTTCCTTCCTTTCTTTCTCTTTTTTCTTTCTTTTTCTCTCTCTCTCTTTCTCTTTCTTTTTTCTCTTTCTTTTCTTTTTTAAGAATTATATATTTAATTTAATTTCTTATTTTTTATTTTTAAGTTTACTATAGGACACATGTGCTCACCAGAGAGAGGGAAAGTGAGAAAGTAGGCCACCAGGTATGAGACTCAAACTGCAGCTGGCCATGTGAGAGTCCCTCACCTTAACTGCCATACCACCTTCTGGCCCCAAGCCGGCATGATTTTCAGGCCACTAGGTCCAGGACTGTCGCGATGGTTGTCCATGTGGGAATCCAGCGCTTTAATCACCATGTCACTTACTGATTCCAAAGTGTTTATTTTTAACTTGACAACTTGATAATGAAGTTCAACGGGAAGGATAAGGCATGAGAATAGCCAATAAAAATTTGAAACATAAGAATGTGATATAGCTACTATCTATTAAATGTATATAAAACAATAGTAATTAAAATAGCATGAGACAGGCATAGGAATGGGCACTTAGATCAGGGAGTACAATAGGAGGTCTAGACGATACCTGTGTGTGTATGAGTAGTAAGTGTATGCATATATAGCATTGTCCCTGAGTGAAGTGAGTGAAAGACAGTTTATTGCAGAAATTATGTTGGGAATAGAATTTCAGGGGAAATTTAAATTCAGTTATCTATCACGCCGGGCGCGTGTGCATGCGTGCCCAAAATCCCGAGAGGAGAATGGAGGAGAAGGGATTGCGGCGTGACCATCCCCCCTGGGGGGCGATTTCTCGCTTTCTGTCTCTCTGTCTGTCTGTCTGGGGAGCACACGCGCCCTATAGCGAAAACCTCTCAAAAAAAAAAAAGAATTACTTAATCAATTTATTAATTTTAATTTAACCAGAGAGAGCTAGAGAGAGAAGGAAAGTGAGAAAGCAAACCACCAGGTCCAGGACTCAAACCATGGTTGGCCATGTGGAAGTCTAGCATCTTAACCATCATGCCATCTGCTGGCTCCTTACCCAAAGAATCTTGGACAGTCTTTTCCAATTTAATATATATAGCTAAGGCAATTCTAATCAGAGCCTATTAAAGTTTTTATTTATTCATTTTTATTTTTATGTTTTGCCTTAGGACGTGTGAGCTCACTGGAGAGAGACAGAGAGAAGGAAAGTGAGAAATCACCTCCTGGGAGGGCTGGCCATGACGCAATCCTTCTCCTCTAGTCTCTTCTCAGGATTTTGGGCACATGTGCACATGTGCCTGGCTTGATTTGATTTGCTTTGCTTTGCTTTGCTTTGCTTTTCGTTTCTGTTCTTTTCTTTTCTCTTTTCTTTTTTCTCTTCTCTTCTCTTCTCTTTTCTTCTCTTCTCTTCTTCTCCTTTCCTTCCTTTCTTTCTCTTTTTTCTTTCTTTTTCTCTCTCTCTCTTTCTCTTTCTTTTTTCTCTTTCTTTTCTTTTTTAAGAATTATATATTTAATTTAATTTCTTATTTTTTATTTTTAAGTTTACTATAGGACACATGTGCTCACCAGAGAGAGGGAAAGTGAGAAAGTAGGCCACCAGGTATGAGACTCAAACTGCAGCTGGCCATGTGAGAGTCCCTCACCTTAACTGCCATACCACCTTCTGGCCCCAAGCCGGCATGATTTTCAGGCCACTAGGTCCAGGACTGTCGCGATGGTTGTCCATGTGGGAATCCAGCGCTTTAATCACCATGTCACTTACTGATTCCAAAGTGTTTATTTTTAACTTGACAACTTGATAATGAAGTTCAACGGGAAGGATAAGGCATGAGAATAGCCAATAAAAATTTGAAACATAAGAATGTGATATAGCTACTATCTATTAAATGTATATAAAACAATAGTAATTAAAACAGCATGAGACAGGCATAGTAATGGGCACTTAGATCAGGGAGTACAATAGGAGGTCTAGACGATACCTGTGTGTGTATGAGTAGTAAGTGTATGCATATATAGCATTGTCCCTGAGTGAAGTGAGTGAAAGACAGTTTATTGCAGAAATTATGTTGGGAATAGAATTTCAGGGGAAATTTAAATTCAGTTATCTATCTGGTACCATAACTAAAATAAATCCCAAATGGATTAAAGATATAAAAATAAAGTTTTAAATGTAAAACTATAGAAGTACTAGAAGAAAATACTGGGCTCTCTCTTTCTCTCTCTCTCTCTTTTTTTTAAAGATACAAAACTCAAAAACAGCAAAATAAGAATGACAGTTCTGACTACATAAACAGACAATAATGACAACTTCTGTATGGTGAAAAATACATGAACAGAAGTTCAAGATAGGACCAGTCCTGTATATATTGGTTAAAGGAGTGAACCCCACATGGCTGACTAAGGTTATAATCCCAGCCCTAGCGGCTTGAAACACACTAGGTGCATGTGTGTGCATGCCTAAGATTCCAACAGGATGGAGGGCTGGAGGAAAAGGGATTGTGGCATGACCGTGCCCTATTGGGAGGAGGATGCTTTCTCTCTCTTTCTCTTTCTCTCTCTGTCTCTCTCTCTCTGGCGAGTGTATGTGCCCTCTGGTAAATTAAAAAAAAAAGTTAAAGACTAGAAGAAAAACTTTTTAAGCTTTTTTTTTTTTTTTTTTTGCCACAGGGCAAGTGTTCTCGCTGTAGAAAGCGAGAGACAGAGAGAGACAGTGAAAAGGAAAGTGAGGGAACCAGCAGTTAGTATAATGGCTATGTCGCTGGACTCCCACGTAGTCGACCACGGTTTGTGTCCCGGACCTGGTGGCTTAGAACTCATGCCGGGTGCGTGTGCGTCCGTGCCCAAGATCCCGAGAGGAGAATGGAGGAGAAGGAATTGTGGCGTTACTATCCCCCCTGGGGGGTGATTTCTCGCTTTCTGTCTCTATGTCTCTCTGTCTGTCTGGTGAGCGCATGCGCCCTCTAGTGAAAACCTCTCCAAAAAAAAAAAAAAAAGGAAAGTGAGAAATCACCCTCTCACCTCCAGGGGAGGTGGCCATGCCACAATCCCGTCTTCTCTGTTCTCTTGGGATTTGGGGCATGCATACACATGCGCTTGGCCGCCGGTCTGAGATTTGAACTGCAGCTGGCCATGTGAGAGTCCAGTGCCAAACCAACTATGCCACTTGCTGGCCCCGTGGAAGAAAAAAACAATTTTTTTGAGAGATTTTTGCTTTAGGGCCCATGTGCTTGCCAGAGAGACAGAGAGACAGAAAGTGAGAAATCATCCCCCCCCCCGCCCCCGCAGGGGGATGGCCATGCCACAATCCCTTCCTCTCCATTCTCCTCTTGGGATTTTGGGCATACATGTGCACACACATGCACCCAGTGTGAGTTTGAAGCCACCAGGTCTGGGACTCAAACCACTGTTGACCACGTGGAAGTTCAGTGCCTTAACTACCTGCTGGTTCCAGAAGGAACTACTTTAAGCATATATACTTAAGAAAAAGTTAATATGTATATTGGGTCATCAGGAAAGTCATTCTGCATTTTTGCATAAGCATAGGAAAATACAGCATGACTTTCCTCACGGCTTAATAATATACAAAGAGCTGCTACAAATCAGTAAGCAGGAGAAATAGCATAGATAATGAGCAAGGATGACAAACTGCAATTTACCAAAGAGTACATGTTAACTTGTAAAACTTCAAATGATGTTCAGTCTCAGCAACGATTAAAGCAAGATAAAACAAAACCAAAATGAGATATATTTTCCCTATCGAAGTTGCTAAAAATGAACCAGATTGCCAGCTCGTAGTGTTTGGAAGGATACAGACAAAAAGGCATACAGAGTTCGATAAAATCGAAACCTCCTCTATGTTTTTGAAGAAGAATCTGCCAATTGGCAGTGAAGTTTAAAATATATTTATCCTTTGAGTCGGCAATTATACTTTCAGGAATTTTTCATACAGAAACCTTCCTTCCAGGGAGAAGAGTTGTATACTTCTCATTTTAAGGATGGCACAGACAGAAGAAAAAATGGCTCAAAGGATCCTGCCACACCGAGGTGATGTTCATGGTTATCATTGGGGAGTGAGATAGAGGACAGTTGGTTTTTTGCCATAAGGTGTGGGTGCTCGCCAAAGAGAGACAGAGAAACACAGAAAGTGAGAAAGCACCCCCATCTCGGGGGGCTGGCCATGCCACAATTTGTTCTTCTCCATTCTTCTCTCAGGACCTTGGGCAGGCAAGCACATGCATTGGCCCTGAGTGTTTTTCAAGCTGCCCAGGTCTGGGACTCCAACTTCGCAGTCAGCCACATCGGGTCCAGTCACTCCAACCACTTGTGCCAACTGCTTGCCTGAGAAGGGTTGATTTTTATTTTTAAAAAATAATTATTTAATTTGACTTATTTATTCATTTATTTTAATTTTACCAGAGAGAGACATATGCAGAGAGAGGGAAAGTGAGAAAGCAAGCTGCCTGTCCAGGACTCGAACAATAATTGGCCATGTGGTAGTCCAGCACCTGAACCACCACACCATTTCCCTGCCCCTCAGAAGAGTTGACTTTTGTTATTATTATTATTATTGAGAGATTTTTGCTATAGGGTGTGCGTATTCACTGGAGAGACAGAGAGATAGAAATCAAGAAATCACCCCCATGGAGGGTGACCATGCTACAGTCCCTTCTCCTCCATTCTCCTCTCAGGATCTTGGGCATGCATACACACACGCCTGGCATAAGTTTTAAGCTGTTAGGTCCAGGACTCAAACCACGGTCAATTAGTGGGAGTCCAGCAACGTAACCATTATGCCATCTGCTGGTCCCAGATTTTTTTACTTTAAATATTTCAGTGGGTCAGCAAGTAGAGTTGATTAAAGTGGCTGGATCCCACATGGCCAACAGGAGTTTGAGTCCTGGACTGGTGACTTGAAAATCACACCAGATGCATCTGTGTGTGTACCCAAAATCCTGAGAGGAGGATGAAGGAGAGCGCATTGCACTGTGGTCATCCCTCCTGGGGGGTGACTTATCACTTCCCTTCTTTGTCTCTCTCTGATGAAAGCAGCAACCTATAGCAAAATCTAAAATAAAAGAAAAAGAAAAAACAGTAGTCAAGATTTTTAAGAGAAAAAGAAAGAAAACCTTAACTACCCTTTTCATATAATTATTGTTACTTGATTTTTCTTAAAAAGCCACTTCAGATATTTTGTGGAATGGTTTGGGATTCATACAACAAAGATACTGCAACTTGAATATATAAACAATACTCACCAGAATATCCAGTTTAGGTTAAGTTTTCTTTTCTTTTCTTTTTATTTTTTTGGAGAGGTTTTTGCTATAGGGCACGTGCGCTCGCCAGACAGAGAGAGAAACAGAGAGACAGAAAGCGAGAAATCACCCCCCAGGGGGGATGGCCACGCTGCAATCCCTTCTCCTCCGTTCTCCTCTCGGGATCTTGGGCACGCACGCACACGTGCCCAGCATGAGTTTTAAGCCACCGGGTCTGGGGCACGAACCGCGGTTGACTACATGGAAGTCCAGCGACATAGCCATTACGCTAACTGCTGGTCCCAGGTCAAGTTTTCTATAGTTGAGTTGTAGCCTTCATATGCTGTGTGTGCTGTATGTATAATAGAACACAGAGAGGTCATTTTAAAAATCACTATACACATTTATGAATTAGCTCAGTGGTTCAGTGGCTAGGTTTCCAGAAACAGAATTTGATTGGTCTGCGTTGGGTCAGCTGTTCACTCCTGGGCCACTCAGCTCCTACTGGAGAGGGTGGGGTCAGGGAAGGCAGAGTGTTTGCAGACTGAGCAGGGGGTTCTCCTCTTCTTTCTTCTTGCTGCTTCTTCTAGGCTTTCATCTGGCGTTTCCTACCCTGGTGTTGATTGACAGACTGCACAAGACTGCTTTATGGAGCCCACAAGTGTGCGGAGAGGCGAGCCTCGGGGGAGCCTAGGGCAGGAGTGCTGAAGGCAGACACTCTAGGTTGGAAAGGACCAGCTGGTTTTGCCAGGTCCCTCCTCTGTGAGGCTGAGTTCTCACTTTAGGTCAGGGCTGGGAAGAAGATGCATTACGGATGAAGAGAACCCAGTACCTGCCTAGTGTGAAGTAAGGCCTTCAATTCTCCTTTATGAGAGCCTGGCTTCTCATTCAAGGAATGCTCCAGAACATACAGAATGTGGGAGCCTTGGAGTTGCCACAGCATAGGCCTTGTTACTGCAGAGGCCATTGGCAAAGGCCTCCTCAGCTCTGCAGACAGAACCAGGGCCCATCCCAGCTTGTGAAACACTGTTTTCACATCCGGGCTCCTCATCTCTTCCCTGACCTTGGAGTTCAGCCCCCAGGGCATCTTCTTATAGGCCCAAGCTTCCTGCTCAGGCCCATCTCCCCTCACCACAGGCCTCTCCACAAACCCACTCGGATATGCACTAATGCCATTATCTTCCTGAAATTAAAATCAAGTCTCAACCTATAATGTTTCACAGAGAGGGAATTGGGGTTATATATTCCTGCGTTGAGCGGATTCTATTTCAGTCATAGCATTTAATTATGATTGGTATGTTAGTGCCCACCGGAGCATAACAAATTGTCATTATGTTATTCTGCTGAGTCTAATTTAATTGGCAAGTTGTCACAAAAGCAATTATCCATCATTTATTTTGTTGCCATAACCACATCGAGAAGAGCACCTGCTGTCTGCGAGGAGAAATGCACCACACTCTCTCAGCCCTGGATCCAGGCCACTTAGCTGACACAAAGACATTGCTTCCCCTTCTGATTTAAAAATATGTTCCTCATTTCCTGCTGCGGTCTCATGAATCCTCCTGGGGGAGCCTCAAAGTGCCAAAGGAAATTCGTGGGCTGAAAAGTTGCCTGGGGCCGCACTGGAGGCGGTAAGGTCTGCCCTGCTCTGTTGGGGTGTGGGTGGGAGGCAGACCCCGTGGAGGGTCTGGACTGATGGGGTCAGGCTGTCCTCCGTCAGCTATTTCAGCTGCCATCTCGGTGATGGATTTATAAATATTTGTTGCTCTTTCCCCCAAGCACGCTGCGCCCTGGAAGCTGGCTTGGTTGGCCATTTCACAGAGTGAGAACCTGAGGCCTGGCAACTGAAGGCACGAAGTCTCGAGGGAAGTCTGGGGAAGAGCCAGGGCTGCAGTTAAGATCTCCAAAATCCAAAGGCTTTTCCCATCCTTTGGATCAAGTAAATGCAGGTAAAACCTTGAGACCTGCTGGAGTTCCTGGCTGTGCTTCTGGTGCCAGAGCACATTCTCTGTCCTCCTAGGGGCTAGGGCCCCATTACTCATCGGAGTCATGGTAGGCTCGTAGGAGGGAAAAGAGCAGAGGGAAGAGGAAAAGGGAGAGGGAAGGACTCACAGTGCCTCCCCAATCTCCCTGGAGCCTCTGATTCCACACTGTTGGGAGGCCCTGTGGACCCCATGCCAACCCAATCTCTTCTCTGTGCAAACCCATATTTCTATACCCAAGCACATAGAGACTGAGCATCAAAATAAAACAAAAACAAAGCCAGGAGGCCAGCACTGTGGTCTGGTGTTCAGGGAACCAGATTCCACCCATGCAGCCAACTGAGAGGTTTGAATCCCAGCCTTGGAGGCTGGAAAAGAATTCTGGGCACCTGTGTATGCATGCCTCAGATCTCAGCAGGACAGAGAAATGGAGGAGAAGGAATTGTGGTGCAATCGTGCCCCCCCGGGGGGGGTGCTTTCTCTCTTTCTGGTAAGCATGTGCACTTTCTGGCAAAAAAAAAAAAAAGCAATAACATTAAAAATTTTTAAAAATTTATTCATTCATTTATTTTAATTTGACTAGAGAGAGAAAGAGAAAGTTAGAAAGCAAGATACCAGGTCTGGGACTTGAACCATGGTAGGCCATGTGGGAGTATCTAGTACCTTAACCACCAAGCCACCTGCTGGTCCCTGTAATAACATTTTTTAAAAGTTCATTTATTTCTCCTATGAATGAGAGAGACAGAGAGAGAGAGAGAAAGAGAGGCAGAGAGATAAGCATCCTCAGTTTCACCTGACCTGGATCCTGGGCACCTGCATGCACTGGAGGAGTGGGGTGTCCCAGGATGTGAACTCTGTACCTTTTCCATGTGGGTCCAGTTGCATTACCATCTCTTCCCCTACAAGACTTTTGTGAATGAAGAAGCAGAGGCAAGCAAATTTGTCACATGATCATTTTCTTCCACAAAACCAGGAAGATAGTCCTGAGGGAAGATGAAGCCTGTCAGTCTGCCTCTGTCCTGTGGCTGGGAGCAGGTCGAATTACTGATCTTGTTCCTACTTCCATGATGCTCTTCTTCTTCTTTTTTAAAAAAGAGATATTTTATTTATTTATTTATTTATTTATTTATTTATTTATTTAATTTATTTTAATTTGAACAGAGAGGGACAGAATGAGAGAGAGAGAGAGAGGGAAAATGAGAAAGCCACCACTAGGTCCAGGACTCGAACTGTGGTCAGCCATGTGGGAGTCCAGCACCCTTAACCACCACGCCACCTGCCTGCCCCCTGTGATGCTCTTCTTAGCACAGTCAACAAGTGACTCAATAACAACAAAAATTAAACAATGAACAAACAAAACTGTGAAACACTAATGAAAACCAAACCAAGAAAACCCCCCCAAAATGAAAAACACACCACCATATTGCAAACGGGAGGAAAGAACCAGATCTTTAAATAAACCAGCTTTTCCCTCTAGGTCAGCCAGCTACAATTCCCAGGCTACCTATTTGGGGATACTGGAAAACTACCAACTTCCTGAACACAGACAGATCATCTCCTGCAAATCTCTTTTATTTTTTTAAAGTTTGCTCTGGGCCATGTTCGCTCACTGGAAGGAGACAGAGAGAGAGGGAAAGTGAGAAATCACCCCCCATGGGGGATGGCCTTGCCACAGTCCCTCCTCTATTCTCCTCTGGGGATTTTGGACTTGTGTGCACATGTCCAGCATGTTTTCTAAACTGTCTCTGGGTCTCAAATCACACAGTCAGCCATGTGGGATCCAGCTGCCTTAACCTCTGTATCACCTGCTGGCCCCTTAGAAAATCATCTCTCATGGGACCAGCAGGTAGCGTAATGGCTATGTCGCTGGACTCCCATGTAGTCGACTGCAGTTCGAGTCTCGGACCCGGTGGCTTAAACTCACGCCAGTCGCCTGTGCGTGCGTGCCCAGGATCCCGAGAGGAGAATGGAGGAGAAGGGCGTGATTTCTCGCTTTCTGTCTCTCTGTCTGTCTCTGTCTGTCTGGTGAGCGCATGCGCCCTATAGCAAAAACCTCTCCCAAAAAACAGAAACAAAAAACCCTCTCATTATAATTGCTGATAAAATAAGCTAGAAAGGTGTCCAGTTCCTCCCTCCTGCACCAGCACTATCCCTAAGGAATGTTCTTTGTGGCTGTGGAGAAGTCACTCTTGCTACTATGGCCCAGTGTCCAGGATCTGGACTGGTCATGGGAGACCCCACTCAAGTCTCAGGGGCCAAAGTTACATAAATAATATTGAAGGCACAGAAAAAAGTTTAATGTGTGTATATGTGTGTGTGTGTGTGTGTGGGGCGTCTATGCATATGGTCCTTGCTGGGTAGAGGTTATTGTTCTCTACATCATGGTGGGTGTATAAATTAGTGCAAAACATGAGAAGTAAATTGGTTAAGTGATTGAAGAGCCATAAAAATTGTGGTTCAACTGGGTGGGCCAGGAATCGAACCCAAGCCTCCATGTATCTCAACTGAATAGCATAGCATCTGCCAGAGGGGTCTGCCACGACAGGGTCTCGGCTAGGTTTTTTTTTTTTCTCGCGCGTGTGTTTTGTTTTGTTTTTAGATTTTTGTGTGTGTGTGTGTGTGTGTGTGTGTGTGTGTGTGTGTGTGTGCTTTCCTGAGCACAAGAGAGACAGACAGAGGGAGGGAAAGTGAGAAATCACTCCCTGGGAGGATGGCCACGCCATGATCCTTCTCTATTCCCCTTTTGGGATGTTGTGCACTCACGTTCACATGCCCAGCATGATTTTTAAGCCGCTGTATCTGGGATGCAGAATCGCACAGCTGTCCATGTGGGATCTGGCTGCCTTACCTCTATGCCACCTGCTGGCCCCAGCCTCAGCTAGTTTTCAATCACTCTGAGATCAGGGGCCTTGTTTTAATTCTCTCACCTCCAGCACCTGGCACAGTGATGTGGAAGGAAAGCTCGCTAAATTTGTTCTCGTCTCACTTGATTTCCTAACGATGTGAGACCCAGGGATAGCAACGTGGGCCCTGCTCTGGGAAACAACTAGACCTTTAAATAAACCAGCTTTTCCCTCTGGATTTTCTCTACGGGCACTAGGGCAAAAACCTGCGGCCACCATAACGTGAGTAATGGCATTAGAATGGAATTACAGGTAGTATTACAGCTTGTGGGTGGATCAAGCCAGGCTATTCAGAGGAGGTGATGTTTGAGCTGAGTTTGGAGGGGTGAGTGGCAGTGAACTAGAAAAAGGGCTGTGGGAGAAAGGGTCTATTCCAAGAGGAGGGAGACCATTGAAAGCAGAACAAAGAGACTGGGCTCTGGAAGAGCAACCCACCTCTCTCTACCAGATACGGGTACTGCAGGTCAAGCGTGATGAACGAGCTCTGGCGATTCGCTGAGCAGCATTATACCATAATCAATAATCGTGCATGGCGCACTTAAAATGCGTGAATGGGGTAGATGCCATGTCAAGTGTTCTTACCACAATAAGATAAAGCAAAATAGGCCCAGCCGCTGTGGCAGTTGTAACCCAAATGCCCAGCAAGGCTGAAGGCCATATGGCCTATCGGGAGTTTGGATCCCCAGATCAGCTTGCAAACATGCCAGGCACATGTGCGCATGCCCGGGATCCTGAGCACTGGAGGGCTGGGGGAAGGGGATCACAGTGCGATGAGACCTTGTCAAAGATGATCTCTCTCTCTCTCTCTTTCTCTCTTGTGCATGTGCTCTCTACCATGTTTCATAAAAAATTAAAATAGAATAAAATAATTGATCAGAAGGCAAAAAGAGTATTCTCAGTGCCAAATGCTGTCCGGCTTGGTTTTCCAGCCTTTCTGCATGAATGTTCTGCTCTGGTTACTTCAGCTTCCACTATAGTCACAGCATGCTTTTTCCTCATCTCGCATCTTTACCATTAGGCAGAAAAAACTACTGAAAGCTAACATTCCCAAATGAAATTGACAGAGAAGTTTCAAAAAACAATGAAGTCTCACCATGCCCAAAGACTAACGATAATACTTATGACAGATGAGAACTAATATCCCTATATATAACCTGATAAGAAAAAGACAAAACTTAACAAAACATGGACAAAGGACATGAACAAACATTTTACAGAGAGAATACCAGCAACCGATAAGCATATGAAAAGACATTCAGCTCTACTTGTCGGCCAGGGAAATGCAAACCAAAACAACAATTAATACCATTTTCACTCATCAGATTGGCAAAAATGGAAGATTGATAACATCCAGTGTTGTCAAGTGTGTGGGTAAACAGGGACTTGCATACATTGCTAATGGGTATGTGAATTACTAAACCCTTTTGGGAAAGCAATCTCAAGGTGACTATTGGAATTAAAAACGAACACATCCTTTGGCCCAACAACACGGATTTGGGGAATATGCCCAATGGAAATAGCATCAGTGTACATAGACATATGTTGTTGTCATTGTTTTTTAAGAATTATTTGTGGGGGGAACCAGCAGTTAGTGTAATGGTTATGTTGCTGGACTCCCACGTAGTTGACCGCGGTTCGCGTCCCAGACCTGGTGGCTTAAAGCTCACGCCGGGTGTGTGTGCGTGCGTGCCCAAGATCCCGAGAGGAGAATGGAGGAGAAAGGATTGCGGCGTGACCATCCCCCTTGGGGGGTGATTTCTCGCTTTCTGTCTCTATGTCTCTTTCTGTCTGTCTGGCGAGCGCACGCACCCTATAGCGAAAACCTCTCCAAAAAAAATATAAATAAATAAAAAAAATTAGTTGTGGGGCTGGCAGGTGGTGTGGTGGTTAAGGGTTCTGGACTCCCACATGGCCTACTGCAGGTTGAATCCCAGACCTGGTAGCTTCCTTTCTCACTTTCCCTCTCACTCTGCCCCTCTCTGGTCAAATTAAATAAATAAATAAAGTGAAACAAAATAATTCTTTTAAAAATAAGTATTTGTTTAATTTTATTTATTGTTATTATTTTAAAAATTGATGAGAGAGACAGAAAGCAGGAAGTGAGAAAAGCTGCCAGGTCCAGGACTCGAACCACAGTCAGCCTTGTGGGAGTCTAGTGCTTTAACCACCACACTACCTGCTGGCACCGAGACATGTAGTGTTTACCACAGGATTGTTTCTAGTAGCAAAAACTCGATAGAATCAGAATTGTCTATCAATGGAGAAAAGTTAAATTATGGAGCATATATATTATAGAATGTTATGGAGATATTGAAGAATGAATTAGATTCTGCAGCCAAGCAATGTTATAGTGTGTGAGGTGGAGAGAGAAACACCATGGAAAGGGGCGTGTATGCAATTACGTAATCGCGGGAACCAGCAGTTAGCGTAATGGCTATGTCGCTGGACTCCCATGTAGTTGACCACGGTTCACGTCCCGGACCCGGTGGCTTAAAACTCACACCAGGTGCGTGTGCGTGCGTGCCCAAGATCCCGAGAGGAGAATGGAGGAGAAGGGATTGCGGCGTGACCATCCCCCCGGGGGTGATTTCTCGCTTTCTGTCTCTATGTCTCTGTCTGTCTGGCGAGGGCACGTGCCCTATAGCGAAAACCTCTCCAAACAAAACAAAACAAAGCGATTACGTAATCGCAAAGAAAGATGCCGAAGGCTGCTTACTACAGGATGTTAGCAGTGATTTTCTGGAAGGATGGGAGTCTAGGACGAGGAGAGGTCTGAACTGAAAAAGTCTGTATTGTTTGACTTGTTCCAAGGAACACATCGTTTTTGTAACTACAAATATTAATACCAGGGGAAAAAATAGTACCAAGGACAG
>NW_006159921.1:2291916-2295421 GCF_000334495.1 Tupaia belangeri chinensis
CAGCAGGGTCCTCCTTAACAGGGAGGATGATTGACCCTTTCTGGCTTCTTTTCTATTCAAATAAGCTAATGAAACAAAAATGAGATAGTTTTCTTTTCCTTAAGTGGGTTTAGATCTTGGGGCGAACCCAGTATCATTTACATAAGCAGTGACCCTCTCTTTATGTCGGTGAACTCCTGTAATAAATTAATTAGAGCTATTCGGCTTCAACCTGCCTCCCCGAGGCCGGCCTTTCTTTGGGTGCCTGCTTCTGTCTGACCCAGGCTCAGGGCGAGGAGGGTTGTTAAGTCCGGTACACAGGAGTAGCAGGGCGAGCCCAGTGTCAGCTCCCGCTCCGGCTTCGACGGTGTTTGAGCACGTTCCTCACGACTCCCAGGCTGAGCTAGTTAAGTATCTGCCTGATTGACCGAGAAGAATGCCATTTGCCTCTCAGCTCCCTGCTTCTCAGGCACGCTGGGGGAAACCCTTTCTTCTGAGCCCGAGTTGCTCCGGAGGTCACAGTCCCATAGTCACCATGGCAACTCCCTTCAGGGTATGACCAAGGGGGCTGAGGACAAGCATCAGAAACTTACCGAGGGGCCCCAAGAGAAAGCGCCTTTCACAGAGAGCAATGTCAAAGTCTCAATTATTCGGTTGGTGTGTGGGGGCACTGTTTTGTACAGGATGTGTTATTTCTGAAAAGTTGCTGTGTGTCCTTTTATTTTTCATAAAACTTTATATTTTAGACACGCAAGTGGAATTTCCTATTTTTTTTTTTTTGAGAGATTTTCACTGTAGGGCGCGTGCGCTCGCCAGACAGACAGAGAGAGACATAGAGACAGAAAGCGAGAAATCACCCCCCAGGGGGGATGGTCACGCCGCAATCCCTTCTCCTCCATTCTCCTCTCGGGATCTTGGGCACGCACGCACACGCGCCCGGTGTGAGATTTAAGCCACCGGGTCCGGGACATGTGTGGGGGCACTGTTTTGTACAGGATGTGTTATTTCTGAAAAGTTGCTGTGTGTCCTTTTATTTTTCATAAAACTTAATAAGACACGCAAGTGGAATTTCCTATATTTTTAAAAATAATTATGTTATTTTACTTTATTTACTTATTTTAATTTGGTCAGAGAAGGATAGAGTGTGTGTGAGAGAGAGAGACAGAGGGAAAGTGAGAAAGCAAGCTGCCAGGTCTGGGCCTCAAATAGCAGTCGACCATGTGGGAGTCCAGTGCCCTTAACCACCACGCCACCTGCCAGCCCCAGAATTCCCTATGTTAAGTACTTTGTTGTGGATTCTTTTACTAAGTGCATAAAACCCCTTTTAGTGCAAGCATAGATGTTTCGACATCAAGTAATTTTAAAGTTCAGCATGTCCATATTTTTAGGTTTGGAAATAGGGGATAAAGTGAGTGAGACAGGAGGAACTTTGATGTTTTGGGTGCTATCTGATGCCACCTTAAGGTTAGGTCCAGCCTCCCTGGCGCAGTCACTAGTGTCCCGTACTCAGTGCTGGAAACCACACAGCTGACCAGGGCTTTGGTCCCTAGCCCAGTTAACCTGAACATGCTGAGCTGTGCATGGGCCTGAGACCCTGACAAGCTGGAGGGTGGGTGGGAAGGGGATCGCAGCACAAGGAGATCCTCCCTCCAAAGACACTCCCCACCACCCCTCTCTTGTGCACTTGCATGCACTCTCTGTCATGAATAAATGAACAAACTTCAAAAGAAGAGCCTGGGCCAGACATCCCAGATCAAATGGTTTATAAAGGAACAGATCTCAGGAGAAATCTGTAAAACGGGAGAAGCAGGGTAGGGAAGGGCAAGAAGCCAAAGGTCAGAGTTCAGGTCCCAGACTCAGCCTGCTCCCATAGAGAGAGTGAGCTCCGAGTATAAATTATACCTTGAAGTGTACCAGCTCGAATCCAAGAAGACAGGCTTTATACTCTCAACTTAGTCAGCTGTTGGCTTCAGGTTGCCCAGGGTAAATGTAAAATTCGCAGAGTGAAGCAGCTTTGGTGCTGAAGGTCAGTCTCTGGGAGTCAGTGTAAGCTGTTAACAGCAAAGTGTACACAGGTGGGGAGTAGGCAAGGGAGCTGCTGGGGGTTTCTGGGAGACCTAGAAGGGGTTCAGCTGTATCTACCATAGGCACCCAGTAGGGTGTGCAGACTCTGAGGCTCAACCTTAACAGAGTGTCAGTGAAATGAGTTCACTGGGCAATAAAGCAATCATACTACGAAAAGACTGAGATACAATGAACCACAGTGGGATTAAAATAGATATCAATAATAAGATAGCTGATAATAATTTTCTCGATATTTGGTAATTAAACAGCAATGAAATGATCCTTGGGTCAAAGAAGTAGGTGATAATGAAAGGAACGTATCAGAATATCTGGGATACAGCTAAAACAAAGCTTAGGAAGAACTTCAGAGTTTTCATTTTAAATATTTATTTATTATTATTTTAAAAATTTGATTAGAGAGAGAGGGAAAGTGAGAGAGCAAGCTGCCCGGCCCAGGACTTGAACTGTGGTCAGCCACATGGGAATCTGGCACCTCAACGACCTGCCAGCCCTGAGAACTTTAGAGTTTTTTTTTAAAGAATTATTTATTTTATTTTATTTGTTATTATTATTTTTAATTGGAAGAGAGAGAGAAAGGAAAAGTGAGAAAACAAGCTGCTAGGTCCGGGACTTGAACTGTGGTCAGCCATGTGGGAGTCCAGAATCTTAACCACTGTATCACCTGCTGGCCCCAAACTTTAGAGTTTTAAATGCTGATATTGGGAGTAAAGGTTTAAAATTAACAACTTAAGCTCCCATTTTAAGAAGCTAGAAAAAGAAAAGCAAATTAAACTCAAAGTAGAAGAGAGAAGTTATAAAGATGAGTATAACAACATTCAATAGAAAACACATTAAAGAAAATGGAAGTTATTTTAACAAATAAAGTCATAAACCTTGAGTCAAAGTAATCAAGAAAAAATAGAGAAGACAGGGGCCAGCAGGTAGGATGGTGGTCAAGGCACTAGATCCCACATGCTGGACTGTGTGGTTCAAGTCCTAGACCCAGTGGGTTGAAAGCGAGCGCTTGACATGTATAAGTGCGTGCCCCAATCCTGAGATAAGAATGTAGGAGGAGGGATTGCAGTGTGGCCTTCCCCTCTGGGGTAGGATTTCTCTCTCTCTCTCTCTCTCTCTCTCCCTCCCTGGTGAGTGCATAGCAAAACAGGAACCTTACTATGTAACCTACATCCATTAAAAAGATAATAAAGAGGGACCAGCAGTTAGCCTAATAGCTATGTCGCTGAACTCCCGTGGTTCGAGTCCCAGACCCAGTGGCTTAAACTCACACTGGGCGCGTGTGCGTGTGTGCCCAAGATCCCGAGAGAATAAAGGAGAAGGGATTGCAGTGTGGCCATCCCCCTGGGGGGTGATTTCTCGCTTTCTGTCTCTCTGTCTCTCTCTGTCTTTCTGGTGAGCGCACACGCCCTATAGCAAAAACCTCTCCAATAAAAAAGATAATAAT
>NW_006159921.1:2310744-2340836 GCF_000334495.1 Tupaia belangeri chinensis
CGTTAACAGGGAGGATGATTGACCCTTTCTGGCTTCTTTTCTATTCAAATAAGCTAATGAAACAAAAATGAGATAGTTTTCTTTTCCTTAAGTGGGTTTAGATCTTGGGGCGAACCCAGTATCATTTACATAAGCAGTGACCCTCTCTTTATGTCGGTGAACTCCTGTAATAAATTAATTAGAGCTATTCGGCTTCAACCTGCCTCCCCGAGGCCGGCCTTTCTTTGGGTGCCTGCTTCTGTCTGACCCAGGCTCAGGGCGAGGAGGGTTGTTAAGTCCGGTACACAGGAGTAGCAGGGCGAGCCCAGTGTCAGCTCCCGCTCCGGCTTCGACGGTGTTTGAGCACGTTCCTCACGACTCCCAGGCTGAGCTAGTTAAGTATCTGCCTGATTGACCGAGAAGAATGCCATTTGCCTCTCAGCTCCCTGCTTCTCAGGCACGCTGGGGGAAACCCTTTCTTCTGAGCCCGAGTTGCTCCGGAGGTCACAGTCCCATAGTCACCATGGCAACTCCCTTCAGGGTATGACCAAGGGGGCTGAGGACAAGCATCAGAAACTTACTGAGGGGCCCCAAGAGAAAGCGCCTTTCACTGAGAGCAATGTCAAAGTCTCAATTATTCGGTTGGTGTGTGGGGGCACTGTTTTGTACAGGATGTGTTATTTCTGAAAAGTTGCTGTGTGTCCTTTTATTTTTCATAAAACTTAATAAGACACGCAAGTGGAATTTCCTATATTTTTAAAAATAATTATGTTATTTTACTTTATTTACTTATTTTAATTTGGTCAGAGAAGGATAGAGTGTGTGTGAGAGAGAGAGACAGAGGGAAAGTGAGAAAGCAAGCTGCCAGGTCTGGGCCTCAAATAGCAGTCGACCATGTGGGAGTCCAGTGCCCTTAACCACCACGCCACCTGCCAGCCCCAGAATTCCCTATGTTAAGTACTTTGTTGTGGATTCTTTTACTAAGTGCATAAAACCCCTTTTAGTGCAAGCATAGATGTTTCGACATCAAGTAATTTTAAAGTTCAGCATGTCCATATTTTTAGGTTTGGAAATAGGGGATAAAGTGAGTGAGACAGGAGGAACTTTGATGTTTTGGGTGCTATCTGATGCCACCTTAAGGTTAGGTCCAGCCTCCCTGGCGCAGTCACTAGTGTCCCGTACTCAGTGCTGGAAACCACACAGCTGACCAGGGCTTTGGTCCCTAGCCCAGTTAACCTGAACATGCTGAGCTGTGCATGGGCCTGAGACCCTGACAAGCTGGAGGGTGGGTGGGAAGGGGATCGCAGCACAAGGAGATCCTCCCTCCAAAGACACTCCCCACCACCCCTCTCTTGTGCACTTGCATGCACTCTCTGTCATGAATAAATGAACAAACTTCAAAAGAAGAGCCTGGGCCAGACATCCCAGATCAAATGGTTTATAAAGGAACAGATCTCAGGAGAAATCTGTAAAATGGGAGAAGCAGGGTAGGGAAGGGCAAGAAGACAAAAGTCAGAGTTCAGGTCCCAGACTCAGCCTGCTCCCATAGAGAGAGTGAGCTCCGAGTATAAATTATACCTTGAAGTGTACCAGCTCGAATCCAAGAAGACAGGCTTTATACTCTCAACTTAGTCAGCTGTTGGCTTCAGATTGCCCAGGGTAAATGTAAAATTCGCAGAGTGAAGCAGCTTTGGTGCTGAAGGTCAGTCTCTGGGAGTCAGTGTAAACTGTTAACAGCAAAGTGTACACAGGTGGGGAGTAGGCAAGGGAGCTGCTGGGGGTTTCTGGGAGACCTAGAAGGGGTTCAGCTGTATCTACCATAGGCACCCAGTAGGGTGTGCAGACTCTGAGGCTCAACCTTAACAGAGTGTCAGTGAAATGAGTTCACTGGGCAATAAAGCAATCATACTACGAAAAGACTGAGATACAATGAACCACAGTGGGATTAAAATAGATATCAATAATAAGATAGCTGATAATAATTTTCTCGATATTTGGTAATTAAACAGCAATGAAATGATCCTTGGGTCAAAGAAGTAGGTGATAATGAAAGGAACGTATCAGAATATCTGGGATACAGCTAAAACAAAGCTTAGGAAGAACTTCAGAGTTTTCATTTTAAATATTTATTTATTATTATTTTAAAAATTTGATTAGAGAGAGAGGGAAAGTGAGAGAGCAAGCTGCCCGGCCCAGGACTTGAACTGTGGTCAGCCACATGGGAATCTGGCACCTCAACGACCTGCCAGCCCTGAGAACTTTAGAGTTTTTTTTTAAAGAATTATTTATTTTATTTTATTTGTTATTATTATTTTTAATTGGAAGAGAGAGAGAAAGGAAAAGTGAGAAAACAAGCTGCTAGGTCTGGGACTTGAACTGTGGTCAGCCATGTGGGAGTCCAGAACCTTAACCACTGTATCACCTGCTGGCCCCAAACTTTAGAGTTTTAAATGCTGATATTAGGAGTAAAGGTTTAAAATTAACAACTTAAGCTCCCATTTTAAGAAGCTAGAAAAAGAAAAGCAAATTAAACTCAAAGTAGAAGAGAGAAGTTATAAAGATGAGTATAACAACATTCAATAGAAAACACATTAAAGAAAATGGAAGTTATTTTAACAAATAAAGTCATAAACCTTGAGTCAAAGTAATCAAGAAAAAATAGAGAAGACAGGGGCCAGCAGGTAGGATGGTGGTCAAGGCACTAGATCCCACATGCTGGACTGTGTGGTTCAAGTCCTGGACCCAGTGGGTTGAAAGCGAGCGCTTGACATGTATAAGTGCGTGCCCCAATCCTGAGATGAGAATGTAGGAGGAGGGATTGCAGTGTGGCCTTCCCCTCTGGGGTAGGATTTCTCACTTTCTCTCTCTCTCTCTTCCCCTCTGGGGTAGGATTTCTCTCTCTCTCTCTCTCTCTCTCTCCCTCCCTGGTGAGTGCATAGCAAAACCCAAACCAAACCAAAACAAAAAGAAGACACAAATTACCAATACCAAGAATGAAAGTAGGAACCTTACTATGTAACCTACATCCATTAAAAAGATAATAAAGAGGGACCAGCAGTTAGCCTAATAGCTATGTCGCTGAACTCCCGTGGTTCGAGTCCCAGACCCAGTGGCTTAAACTCACACTGGGCGCGTGTGCGTGTGTGCCCAAGATCCCGAGAGAATAAAGGAGAAGGGATTGCAGTGTGGCCATCCCCCTGGGGGGTGATTTCTCGCTTTCTGTCTCTCTGTCTCTCTCTGTCTTTCTGGTGAGCGCACACGCCCTATAGCAAAAACCTCTCCAATAAAAAAGATAATAATAAAATAATATAAACAACTTTGTGCTAATTAATTTAAGAATTTAAGAGAGATGTACAAGTTTTTCTCAACTCACAATTTACCAAAAGTGACGCATGAAGAAATGAAAAAAATTCTAAGAACCCTATTTGCATTAAAGAAGTAAATGGATAATTTAAACAGATATTCCTATAAAATAAACTCAAGGCCCACATGGCTTCATTGGTGAATTATATCAAATAGTAAAGAAGAAATAATACCAATATTTTACAATTTTTTCTTCTTTCTTTCTTCCTTTTTTTTTGAGAAGCTTTTGCTATAGAGTGCTTGCACTTGCCAGAAAGACAGAGATAGAGAGAGAGAAAGTGAGAAATCACCCCCCCGGGGGGATGACCACGCCGCAATCCCTTCTCCTCCCTTCTCCTCTCAGGACCTTGGGCACGCACACACACGTGCCCAGCGTGAGTTTAAACCACCGAGTCCAGGACACAAACCGCGGTCGACTATGTGGGAGTCCAGCCACACAACCATTACGCCAACTGCTGGTCCCATGCAATTTTTTTCAAAACTTAGGGAAGACTTCACAATTCATTTATGAAGATAGCATTACCCAATAAAAAAAAAGCAAAGGCATTGTAAGAAAAACCCCACAAAACTATGGAACAACATCATCTTAACCACCACACTACCAGCTGCTCCCCCCACCAATTGATTTTTAACAAAGTAGCTAAAGCTCGTGAAGATTAAGAACTTTTATTGATCAAAACACATGATTAATAGAGTGTAAGTCAGAGTGCTATCAGGAAACAGAAATCATACTAATAATATGAACAGCAACATTTAATCTGAAGAAATATTAAGAAAAGGAAAAGGTAATAACTATTTTAAAAGATAAAAGAGAATGCTAAGACGACCGCTCCGTCACCACCTGCCCTAAGTTTGTCTTTTGTGCTTTCAGAATTCAGCTTTTTGTCTTAATACATAATTATCAATTCCAAAGCTAAAGATCCTATTTGGATCCTGTTTCAAATGTATAGATTTAAAAAAATTTTGAGACAATTATGAAAAGTTAAACAATGCAGAGGGCCAGCAGGTGGCATGGTGGTTGAGGTGCTGGACTCCCACATGGTCGACTGCAGTTCGAGTCCCAGATCAATGGCTTAAAATTCATACCAGGTGCCTGTGTGTGCATACTTGAATCACAGGAGGAGAATGGAGGAGAAGGGATTGCAGTGTGGCCATTTCGCCGGAAGGAGATTTCTCACTTTTCCTCTTGCTACCTCTCTTCCTCTCTCTGGTGAGTGCATGTATCCTATGGCAAAAACCTTAAAAAAAAAACCAAAAAAAAAACCCAAACAATGCCTGGATATTTGGTGATATTAAGGACATAACTGTTGGAGGCCAGCATGTGGCATCGTGGTTAAAGTGACTAGATTCCACATGACCAACTGCACGGTTTGAGTTCTGGACCCAGAGCCTTGAAAATCATGCTGGGTGCATGTGTACATGTGCATCCCCGCAATCCTGAAAGGAGGGAGAAACAGAGGAGAAGGGATTAAGGACGTGTGACCCTCCCCCAAGGACGGGTGCTTTCTTCCTCTTGTTTTCGCTGTCTTTTTCTGGTGAGAGCACATGCCCTCTGCCAAGTTAAAATAAAACTCTGAAGTATTTTTTGGGCTAATCATGTTATGTTGATAATTTTTAAAAACATATTTTAAAATTTGCGCCACCCGCTTGGCCTGTTTGCGCCCGTCCAGTCGCCTGGGTCCCGTGGGGCGGCAGGTGCGCAGTGGCCCGTGGTGCAGACGGCGGAAGAAGCCTGTTCTGGATGTGAAGCGGCCCTTTCTGTGCCGGGAGTCTCTGAGTGGGCAGGCCGTGGGTCATCGTTTGGTCGCATGGCCCTGCTTCTGTTCGTTATTACCATACAGACATCGAAGTGCCTGACTTCTCTGACAATGGCCTCACTGAAGTTTTAGACGGTACAAGGTCTTCAGAAGAGGTCTTTCCTACTTGGTAACTGCAGCAACTGCAGTGGGTGTGGCCTATGCTGCCAAGAACGTTGCCTCTCAGTTTGTTTCCCGCATGAGTGCTTCTGCTGATGTGTTGGCGATGTCCAAGATGGAAATCAAGTCGTCTGATATTCCAGAAGGCAAGAACACGGCATTCGAACAGAGAAGCAAACCTCTGCGCGCCATAGAACCAAGAAGGAAATTGAGCAGGAGACTGCCGTGGAAGTGTCCCAGTGGAGGGACCCACAGCGTGATGTAGACCCTAAAGGAAACCTGACCGGGTGATCCTGATAGGCGTCTGCACTCGTTTTGGTTGTGCACCCATTGCAAATGCAGGAGATTTTGGTGGCCATTACTGCCCTTGCCATGGGTCACACCATGAGGATCAGTGACGATGCAGTGATTGATGACTTGGACCTAAGGCACAGGCTTCTTTCAGTCTCGGTATCATTTCAGTAGAGTCATTTGAGAGCAAGCCTTACGTGCTTCAAATTGGTTGATTTGAAATATTTAAGAATTGCCAATAATGTATTTGCAAACATTAATGTGAACTAAATTGAGTTTAATGTTGTATACTTCCAAGGCACCGTTAAACATTGTTAAGTTTAATCATACGCTTAAAAGATTCAATGTCTGATATCTATTCTAATTAAAAATTACAGACTAGTATATAAAAAAAAAGCATTTAAACATTTATATGAGGTGGACGCTTTATGGATGTAATGATGTAACGTTTGGAATTTGTTTCCAGATAATCGCATAAAAGAGGTTTGCTATGAGTTGATAATTACTGAATCTGAGAGAAAGGTGGGTTTTTTATCATACTCAGAACTGTTTCCTTATATAAGTTTTAATTTTTATTTATTTAATTTATTTTTATTTTTTAGAGAGATTTTTTGCTATAGTATGTGTGCTTGCAGGAGAGACAAACAGAAAGTGAGAAATCACCCCCAGTGGGGATGGGCACATCACAAGCCCTCCCTCCCCCTCCATTCTCCTCTTGGGATTTTGGACATGCACACGTGCATACGCGCCTGGCATGAGTTTTAAGCCACTGGGTCTGGGACTCGAACCGCGATTGACTATGATGTAACCGTTATGCCATCTGCTGGTCCCCCCAAATTTATTTTTTTTAATAGCTGCTTTTTGATGGGGCAAACAAAAGGCAAATGTGCAGAGGTGGGGTGCATGTGCAAGACAGGGAAGGGTATGAATGGGGAGAAAGTCAAAGGATTCAGATATCCAGACTCTCAGAGAAGTTGTCTAAGAAAATGAGGGGGCTTCTGAGGGTGTCCCTTTTGTTTGTTCGTTTCCTTATACTTTGCTAAGTAGTCCTTTTTGGTTTAGTAAACAGAACCGCCATAATTAAGAGGTGAGTTTTACAAGTTCTCTCAAGCAGGTTGCAAAAAAGAACCCCTGAAGCAACAATCCTTCCAGCGAGGAGCTCACCACCCTAGGGCTCTTGGGAGATTTTGCTTTTACACTAAGTGCTGGCCTTTTGAGAAAGGAAGTTGGAGCAAAGGCTCAGGTGGTATGCTGGGGCTTCCCACTTAGCTACTCCCTGGCAGGAGCTCAGTGTCTCTAAGATTCAGAGTGATGCTCACAGGTCATTTCTGACTGGTGTTTCTTCCCTTTGCAGAGGCTGCTCTTCCAGAACTTCTGAGCACTGTCATGGAAGGCCCAGCCCTGCCTCTTGTCACTGTCCTCAACTTTTGCCGGAAAGGAATGGTTTCTCATACTCAAACTCCTCCTCCTCCGTTTCTGTGATTCCCTCCTATCTGTATTCTGCAGGTTGCTGGCCAGGAACTCAGATGCCAGGTACTTCTCTTTTTTTTTTTTTTTGAGAGGGTTTATTTATTTATTTTTTTTGCTATAGGGCGCGTGCGCCCGCCAGACAGACAGAGAGAGAGACAGAGAGACAAAAAGTGAGAAATCACCCCCTTCTCCTCCATTCTCCTCTCAGGATCTTGGGCACGCGCACACAGGCGCCTGGCATGAGTTTTAAGCCACCAGGTCTGGGACGCGAACCGCGGTCGACCACATGGGAGTCCAGCGACTTAGCCATTATGCCAACTGCTGGTCCCGAGCCAGGTACTTCTGTGAGGTCTGCCTAGGACATCGAAGAACATGCAGTCTTTTAAGTGAATCAGGTCACCCAGTAAAAGATTTTATCCCAATTTCCTCTGGCTTTTCCTGTGTAAACAACAGTCTATATTTAGCCGCTATCCCATAATTGCTTCTGCCCCACCCAGTATCCTCCCTGTTTGGAGATGAAAGCTAAGGAAGCCTGGGCGTGTTGAGGGAGCAAAGACGTGTTAATATGGTTGGAGTGGCAGAATTTGAGCACCAACAGACTTCAATGAATGAAAAAATATTTTGAAAAAAAAAAAAAGACTTCCATGTAAAACTTTTCATTTAGTTGTTAAAGTAAAAATCTCTAGATGGATTTTGGAATTCGAAGACCCATAATTATTTTCTGCTTTAGAAGTGAAACACACCATTAAAGAACTTCTGAAAAATACAAAAGGGGAAAAAGAAAGACTGGAAAAGGAGGGGGGAACCCTAGCAATTGCCTTGTCACAGAAACACAAGCAACAATACATTTTCATCTCTGTTATTTTGCTATTTTTTTTTAAATGCAGTCTCCATCATCCTGTACGGATGGCTGCAGGTCATGCGTGCACAGATTTTAACGACTGTTGTTTCAATACCAGGTTAGCGCGTTCTCTTCCTAAGGGGCGTGTTGCCAGATGGTTCCTCAAGAAGAGTCTCCTGATTTTTCTCACCTTCCTCTATAAGTGGGCAGATGGGATGTTGCCATTTTGGGTATTATAAATAACACCAGAGCAAACATCTTTTTCTGTATTTGGAGTCATTTCCTTAGGATCCAACTCCAGAAGTGAGATTTCTGAGTCAAAGAGGATAGATATTTTTATGGCTCTTGACTCATTCGGACAATTTACTTTTCATGGATTTTTGCATGAACTTAAACTCCCACAAAGGTTCTGACCTGAATCTTTAATTCGGAGTGGCATTGCCCCCATGCATCACGCCTTCTGTAGAAAGTATTTTCCTGTACACCGCTGTCCGTGGGGAGACTTTATTCCTCACTAGAAACTTGGGTGGAAATGACTATTATTGCCCCCATGCACGGATGAGAAAGCTGAGTCACAGGGAGGGTATGTGATGAGGCTGGCAGGTTGGAGCTGGGATGTATTGGGAGCGGATAAATAGACCGAAGCTTGGAGGTATGGAAGAGATGGGGGAAGGAATAGCAAATGATGTCTCTGGGCATCCGGTATCCAGTCATCTGGCCCCAAGTCTTGGAGTGTCCTTGGTCTTGCACCTGTAATTTTTCTCCATCCAGTCCATCCCATAGCCCCATCCCCACCATCACCTCTGCTCTACCAGCGTCGTACCTGGTCTAGTGCAGTTTTCACCTGACGAGTTGCCTTCGACTCCCTACCCTGCTCCCTGCCCACACCAGGGATCTTCTAGGCTTCCCGGGCACGTTGTAGATACCTGTACTTAGTATTTAACACCCCAGCAGTAACTGTGACGGTGTATCTGTCTATCCAGTCACACGCTTGTTGAATGAAAGAAACAAATCACAGTCAAGGAGAGCAATGTGAAGCCAGAGAGTGTAAACCTGGAGCTCGTGTAGGAAAGGACTTTGCATTCCCAGCGTCACAGTACAAATCAAAAACAAATTAGGTTTTAGACTAAAGAAGGTGAACTCCCATGAGAGGCTAGAGATAGACCCACACGAGTCGGGGTTACTGGAAGATGAAGCTTTGCGCCTATGCCGCTGTATTGAACAATGCAAGACCTATTCTGACACGTGAAAAGTACCAAGAATATCAGGGGTAGGGTCATGGTGGCAGCTCAAGGTACTCCCTGGTCAGTAGACGTGGGGCCAGCGGTGTTGGCGGAGTTGCAACGCGAGGCTCTGCAATGCTGAACCACATGGGAAGGTCCTGTGTTTGCATCCCGCCGTCTCCCAGAACACGCCGGGTGGGTGTGCATGTGCCCGTGGTTCGGGCTGGCTGAGGCTGGTGTGGATTGTGATGTGAGGACCCTATGGGATCTTTCTTATCCTCTTTCAGAAGAAATAGATAAACTTAAAAAAAAAAAAAAGAAATGGGGAATCAGTTGAAACACCTTCTATTTGAAAATGTCTCGTTTTCCCAAGGGCGTCCCCATGTAGCACAGGAAAGTGCTGTTGTACAGGGCTGGGAGGGGGCGAGACTCTAGGGAAGGAAGGATTTATTCAGGAAGGAGATTCTGAGTCACTCTCCTGTCCATTCCGGATTCTCAGACTTTCTCGCAGTGCACATAGTTCTCCAGTTGATCTTTAGGCGAGAGAAGAAAGGAGACTTCGATTGAGACTCATCGTCCCTCCTTCTCCGGATTCTGCAGGTCGGGTGCATCTCTCGTTTTATTTCACAGTGTTATTAGGAACAGCCAGTGCCTTCTCAGACCCAGCTGGCATCTCCTGAATGTTCATTTCCCCCAATGTGTCACTGGAGCCGTAACGTGATAGAGACTGATGACATGAGGTAGCAGAGGGAAAATCTGGGGTGGGTTACTTGACAAGCGTTTCTCGGCTCTTATGATGGGGGGAAAAAGAAGGGACCAGCAGATAGCATAATGGTTACATCGCTGGATTCCCACATAGTTGACTGTGGTTCGAGTCCTGAACCCGGCGGCTTAAAACTCACGCTGGGCGTGTGTGTTTGTGCCCAAGAACCTGAAAGGAGAAAGAAGGAGTAGGGATTGTGGTGTGGCCATTCCCCCTGGGGTGTGATTTCTCCCTTTCTTGTCTCTGTTTCTTCCTGTCTCTATGGTAGCAAAAATCTTTCTTAAAGAAAAGAAATCGAACTGGCCAGAAGTTACCTAACTTCTGCAGAAGTGGGAGGGATCACATTACCTCAGAAACTTCGAGCCTTACATAGTCAACCGCAGGAGCCTGAGAAGGCTGAGGCCTTAATGCTCTGGATCTAGATATAGGCCTGCCTAATAGGCTGTTCATGGCAGACAAAGCACATGGTCACGAATTCATCTCAGAAGTCAGTGAGGAGACTGGCGCTAGCTCTTCTGCCTCCTGCTCACAGGAGGGGACTGATTCATTCCACATTCAGTCCACATTCACAATGTGGACTGATTCATTCCACAATCAACACCTATGTATTGAGCAGCTACTATGAGCCAGACGCCATACCAGGAACTGGGGATATAATAACGAACCAAACAAAGTCTCTGCTCTCATGCAGCTAGGCCTTTAGTTGGAGGAGACAAAAAGTAACCACTCAATGTGTAATGTGACAGGTGATGCTCAATGCTGTGGAGAAAAGTGCATCAGAGGAAGATGGAAAGGGGGTTTCTAGCTTATGCAGAGTGGGCAGGGAAGGCCTCTCTGCTAAGATGGGCAGATACTGAATGAAGGGGGAGAAGGAGCCCCGTGGTTGCCTGGGGTCAGAGCTTTCCAGGAAGAGAGAACCATAAGACAAAGCCTCTGAGGCAGAATCATCCCTAGCACATTCCAGCAGCAGCAAGGAGGCCAGCCTGGCCTCAGTAAAGTGAGCACAAGTGTAGGAAATGCAGGTGCAGAAGGTGCCGGGGCAGGGCAAGGGCAGCCCAGCGGACCATGAAGGACCTTCCACTCCATTCCTGGCGAGAAGGAAAGCCTTTGGAGAGCTCAGCAAAAGGAGCGACACGATTTGGCTTTCATTATAAAGGCCTCTCTGAGGCTAATTGGAAGTATGAGCAGAGGAGCACGGCTAGAAGCCGAGAGAGCCTCCAGGAGTCGACGGTGGCTTGGATTGGGGGTAGTGGTGGGGACGTCAAGGAATGGTCAGATCCTAGACACACCTCGAAGGTGAAACTGATGGGATTTGCTGATGGATGAATGGAGAATATGGCAGGAAGAGACGCAGGAAGGATGACCCCGGTTTCCGATGGGAGTAATTAGAAGTGTGCAGTTGCTGTTATTAAGAGGGAAAAGACAAGGTAGAAGAGGGGGGAAACAGCTCTGTTTGGACACGGTCAGTTGGTTGACTATGGGGCACCCAAGTGCACAATGGATGGGCAAGCCTGAAGTTAGGGAGAAGAGGAACTGGAGA
This sequence comes from Tupaia belangeri chinensis, assembly GCF_000334495.1. NCBI lineage: Eukaryota > Metazoa > Chordata > Mammalia > Scandentia > Tupaiidae > Tupaia > Tupaia belangeri. The sequence continues at coordinate 2,322,131 of NW_006159921.1, forward strand.
TGGTGGTATGGGCAGCATCGGGGTGTGGGTATGGTAGTTAACACATGTGGCTAGAAGGAGTGTAAATAGAGGGGCCAGCAGATGGCATAGTGATTACGTCACTGGACTCCCACATGGTCGACTTCAGTTTAAGTCCTGGATTTGGTGGCTTGAAAAAAATCACAGCAGGTTGGGCTGGCAGGTGGCTGGTGGTTGGGGGTGCTGGACTTTCACATAGCCAACCGTGGTGCAAGTCCTGGACCTGGTGGCTTGCTTTCTCACTTTCCTCTCTCTCGTTCTCTCACTCTGTCCTTCTCTGGTCAAATAAAATAAATAAAGCTAAATAAAATAATTTAAAAAAATCAGGCCAGGTGCGTGTGTGTACGTGTTCAAGATCCCAGGAGGAGAATGGAGGAGAAGGGATTGCCATGTGGCCATCCTCAGGGCTGATTTCTCACTTTCCCTCTCATTGTGTCTGTCTCTCGAGAGTGCACATGTCCTATGGCAAAAAGCCTCTTAAAAAAAAAAAAGAGTGTAAATAGGGAAGAGGCCTGGACACTGGGCCCAGGGCCTCCTGACTGAGAAAGTGAGCAGCCACCCGATGAGAAGGACTGGCCAGAGAGGGAGGAGAACCGGGGACGAGCAGCAGCAAGAAAGCGTCCCAAAGCAGATGGGAGGAACATCAGTGCTGCTGGTGGGTGGGATGAGGTGGCCTGAGGGGGACCGTTGGCTGAGCTGGGTAGAAGTCATGGTGACTTTGGCAAGGGCAGGTGAAGTGGAGGGGCACGAACACCTGACTGAGTGGGTTCAAAGTGAGGCAATGGAGTCACTGAGCATGTTCAAGAAGTATGGCCCCACAAGGAAGAAAAGAAACGCGGGGTGGGGGACCAGCTGGCGGAGGGCCAGCTGTTGTGCATGTTTGTATCGGAGATGTCTCGTATGTGTGTGGATAACAGATATTACCCAGCCAGGAGGGAAACATTGACAACTGCAGGACAGAATCTCTGTAAACGTAACGTTCCTCCCTTTTCGTTATTGTACAGCTTGGAGCGCTGATCAATGTGTTTCGTAATTGTTTGTGGTTGATGTTTCTGTGAATGTCTCTGGTGTTTATTTCCCCTTTAGGCAAAGTCGTTTCCCTCAAATATGCCCATGGAAATAGATTGGATCCATTTAATGATGAAAATGCTTTGAAAAAAATCAAATGCCCTAATTTGTCCAGGGGACCTTGTCAGTTATTCTCTTCTCACTTAGTCATAGAGTGTCAGCTGGATCAATAGTAACAAGCGACTATTATTGAAAGCTTAGTATGTGTTTCCCATGAATTCTCTCTGTGAAGTGTCGCGATGGTGCAGGTACTGTGGATAATCTTAGTTTAACAATGAAGAAATGGGAGCTTCAGAGGTTAGATGTGGCCAGGGTGTAGGCAGGCAGTGTGGAGCAGGTTCCGAAGCTGACTCCGTTCAAATGCTCTAAAGAACTGCTTCCAGAGAAGGGCTTGGGCAGACCCTTGGCCACTACCGGCAGACGTGGATTTACAGAGAGCGTTTTCTTTCCTCCAGGTCCCCAAACGCAGCCCTTCCTGGCGTCCGGGCTGTGCGATGCCAGCCGGGCCGGGCCAGCAGGGGGCGCTCTCCCGCCACGAGATTCAGCAGAGCCGGGCTCCAGACTTCGCAGCCGCCTTCCTCTCCGGAACCCCTAACCCTGCCCCATCGGAGCTTATTGCCGCTGCTCCTGCTGTTGACAAAGAAATTTCACAGGGCCAGGAAGAACCTCTCTGGAGATTTGAGAAATCTCCCTGTTCTGGTGAAAAGTCCTGGGACGGGCAGGACGGAGGTGGGAGGTGCTGGTCCTTAGCTTGAGGACGTTGGTGTTAAGGGGGAGGGAGGAGGGCCTAGACGAGCGGCCCAGTAATCAGAAGCCTGTGCCACCACGGTGTAGCCCAGGTCCGGAGTGGTGTGCATCTGACCTGCCGCACTCAGCCAACCTCCACTTTCTTTCCCAAATTCCTTTCTGAGCCGGCTTTTTTCTACGACCCCAGCCACTACCACCGCTGCAATGCGAATTCCTTGTTGGGAAAATCAGATTCGTGGAGCTGCAGGGACACAGGCACCGTGCTGTGGCTTTGCAGCGAGTGCCACATGAAGGGCAAAGTGGGGTGCAGGTGCTGTTAGCCCTTCTCCACCTTCCGCCGCTGCTTCTCTGAGGATACCACAGGCCCTTTGCTGCTTGCACCTGAAAAGGGGTGGGGCAGGGGTCCCAGGGGAGGGTCGGAACCAAAAACAAGCCATGTGGCAGGCGCCTGAGCCCTGGCGCCACCGCAGCTGTCAGCTGCATGTGCGTGCCCCGCCCTGACCAGAGGTCCCCATGTCGCAGAGGGCTGGCGGGGCCCAGCTGCTCCCGCTGGGAGCGTGACACTCCATGTCCTCTATGGGATCCGCAAGCCCAGACCAGGGAGTAAAGATGTGAGGGGAGAGGAGGAGGAACCCGCTGCTCTCTGGGGTAGGGGGGGTGGGGGCTTGGCCCCTGCCGACAGGCCCCGTGCTTCCTGATTAAGTCCTGCTTTTCTGCGGGGTGGCCGCTACCTGGGACCCCCAGAGGCAGCTGTGGGTGGCAGGAAGCAACCAGTGCCCTGGCATTGCCCCAGACGCAAATCTAGTCCTTGGTTTGTCAGCACAGGCTCTGCTGTGCACCCTGCGGCGAGTTCCGAATCAGGGGAGCCACCGTCCCTGGAGGGGGCAGAAAGCCCCTCCTGCTGCAGCCTCTGCGTTCCCTTTTTCCTTTCCCCTTTGGATGTGTTCAGAGCCAAGGCTAGCTGTACTTCCTGTGGGCTCCACCTAACACTCAGATGAGCTATGCAACAAGTAAACACCAGTCTCCTACTGAATGTAAGAGAAGGCAGGGGCAGCCTCACCCTTGAGGGGCTCCTAATCTAGTTGAAGAGACAAGACTCAAATACAGGAGAAGTTCTCTCTCAGGGAACTGGGTAAGTTACAGCTGCAACGACAGTTGCAGACATGTCCAGGTCCCTTTGTGATTAATTATCAAATGAATGGGCCGACAGTGGTGCTCTTCTGGGAAGAGGGAATGCTTCAGGCCTGCTTGATCGGGAAGGGCTGCACTGGGCAAGGTGGTGGTGGGAGGGAGGCCTGGGTTCGAGTCCTGAAGCTGGAGTGCACAAGACACTATAAAAACAGTTCATTCCTTTTTGCTCTGGAAAACATACAGGAAGCGCTCTTTCCAGTTTACTGCCCCTCACATGATCAGGGTGCCCAGAATATGTAATTTTATAAAAAAGAATAATCTTTTATAAGCACCTACTATGTGTCAATCATTGTGTGAACACATTACAAAGTACTTCTGGGCCTGAGAGCTTGCATGGTGGTTAAGGCACTGGACTCCCACATGGCCAACTATGGTTTGACCTGGTGGCTTGCTTTCTCTCTTTCTCTTTCTCTCTCTGTCTCTGGCCAAATTAAAACAAACAAATAAACAAACAAATAAAATTAAATAAGTACTTTTTTAATCTTAAAGAATTATTTAATTATTTAATTTATTATTTTTGAATTTGTGGTAAGGCACATGCACTCACCAGACAAACACACACAGAGAAAGGGAAAGTGGGAAAGCAAGCTGCCGGATCCCGGACTCGAACTACAGTCAGCTACATGGGAGTCCAGCACCTTTAACCACCATGCCACTTGCTGGCCCCTAAATAAGTAATTCTTTTCTAATAGTGTCAACAATACTCTTTGGAAGGTCATCCCCTCCTCTAACATCCAAATGAAGCAAATGGGGCTCAGGGAGTGTGCTTGTCTTGCCAAGGTCACGTGGCTAAATCAGGGTGATGAGCCTGGAGGAGCGCCTGCTCTATCTGACCCCAAGGCCGAGGGGCTGAGAGTTGCATAGCCGCCCAGTCCGCAGTGCTTTTCATGAGGGTTCCCATATGGATGCCTAATCTCCTGCCTTCAGGCAGATCTGAGCTTTTCTTTCTTTTTTTTTTTTTGGAGAGGTTTTTGCTATAGGGCGCAAGCGCTTGCCAGACAGAGACATAGAGATAGAAAGCGAGAAATCACCCCCCCAGGGGGGATGGTCACGCCGCAATCCCTTCTCCTCCATTCTCCTCTCGGGATCTTGGGCATGCACGCACACGTGCCCGGCATGAGTTTTAAGCCACCGTGTCCAGGACGCGAACCGTGGTTGACTACGTGGGAGTCCAGTGACATAGCCATTACACTAACTGCTGGTTCCCAGATCTGAGCTTTTCCAACTCTCCCAAAACACTGCATGGATCAAAGACCCAGTTTTGATACCATTTTCTTGTTTTATTTTTGGACAAGGAAAGAGAAGCCCAAACAAATACTGTTGTAGGAGTCCCAGTGACTCAAAGGTCCCTTGAGAGAAAATGAATGAACTTCCCCCTCCCCAGCCTTCCTGTCCATCCTTGACCTTCTTCCCCCACCCCCGTTCTCTCTGCTGATACTCATGGAGGTGACGCTGGCGAGCTCGACCCCCAGCGTCTGGAGGAAACAAACCTCGGTCTCGGTCTCCGGGTGGGGCGAGGTCAGCCTGTGCAGACCCCTCCCACCAGGTCATCAGCAGCAGAGGATTCTGCAAGGTGAAGATGTGTTCGTAGAACGTGCTTCTGACCTGCCAGCGTGGTGGAATGGAGTAGAAATCTCGCCCTTCCTTCCGCTTTGCTCTCCTGATGACAGAAACCAATGATTAACTCCCACCTCTTCTTCTCTGTTCTGATGAAATCTCTGATCCACTTGGTTCCTGTCTTAGTCTGTCTAGGCTGCTTTAATAGAATGCCGTAGACTGGGTGGCTTATACACTACAGAAGTTTATTTCTCACAAGTCTGAAGGCTGGGAAGTCCAAGATCAGGGCACCAGCAGATTCAGGGGCTTACGAAGGCCCACTTGGTTTATAGATGGTTGTCTCCTCTCTGTGTTCTCACGTGGCAAAGGAACAAGTGAGCTCTCTGGGGTCTTGTTGATCTGTTTATTGGCCAAAGGGCACATGTGCTCGCCAGAGAAAGACGGAGAGGGAGAGAACACCCCTCGATAGGGTGCCATCGCACTGTAGTCCCCTCTCCTTCATTCTTCATCCTGTCAGGACACGGGGTACACGTGCACATGCAGCTGGTGTGTCTTCCTGGCTATTGGATTTGAGCTACCATTGGTCTGTGGGAACATGGGATCTGGTTCCTCTAACCACTGGGCCATGGGGTTGGCCTGACAGGGCCTCTTTTATGAGGGCACTAATTCATAAGAGTTCCATTTTAATGACCTAGTCACCTTCCAAAGGCCACACCTCTTAATACCATCACACTGGGAGTTAGACTTTCAGCTCACAAACTTTGGGAAGGGTGTAAATATTCAGTCTATAAAAATATTGTTCCAAGCCCCTGAAGTTCAAAATGAGATACATGCTCTCCATGTGAAAATAAAGCGTCATGTTCTATACGAGTATAAAAAAGAGACACATCATCCGCTCTCCTGAAGAAACTACTGTGGCATATGGGTATGCTCTGGTGGCAATGTTAATTAAAAAAAGATTTTTTTTTTTTTTATGTACAACTGTGGTTGAAACTACATATACCTTTGTATCCTGGGCCTGTGTGTGTGCCCGAAATAGAGGAAAAGGGATTGTGGTGTGACCATTCCACATGGGGGAGTGCTTTCTCTTCTCTCTCTCTCTGGTGAACATGTGTACCCTCTCCCAAAAAAGAAGACATTTTGTATTCTATTCATTTGCTTAGCATTTCCTTCAAATTATTTATAAACTCTCTGTGAATATCACTTTAATTACTATACAATGTTATATCATATAGATGTATCATAATTTATGTAACTCCTACATGATTGGCCATCTTAGTGGTTCTAGCCTTTTGCTACTATAAATTATATCATAATGGGCATATTTATGCATAAAGAATTATGACGTTTTGGTTTATAGCCTTAGGATGGATTCCCAGAAGTGGAATTATGAGGCTAAGAGTAAGAACCTGCTTAAGGCTCTTGATACAGTTTTCCAAATTGCTTTCCAAAAGGGTTGTATTAATTTGTACTTTATTAGGAATCTATGAGAGTGTTAAACATGTCACATTTCTAGCAATCAATATACTTCTTTTAAAAAAATTACTAACTAATCAAATTTATTCCCCTTGTAAAACAAAGCATTATGGGTAGGGTCAAAGTTGTCCTTGGCCACAGCCTCATTCCGCTCTGCTCATCTCCCAGTAGACACTCCTGCTAGCTCTTGAGTTTTCATTTTTCTGGGTTCTTCTTGTAACTTGGCGTAGGTCAATTTAATGTGGTATTTGATTACATACACTTACTGATATTTTAAAAAATGTGTACTTTTTCTCTTCCTAGAACAAAGGTTGACAAGAGGGCACTCATGTTCACCAGAGAGAGAGAGAGAGAGAGGAGAAAGCACCCTCCATGAGGCATGGTCACGCCAACATCTTCATCTCTCACTTCTTTCAGGATTTTGGGCACACACACATGGGCCCAATGTGTTTCTCAAGCCAGTGGGTCCAGGACTGGATATATAGTATCTGGCCACTTTGACTACTAAGCCATGGAACCAGCCTTGCAAATCTTTTCTACAAAGAGCCAGATATTGGGTTGTCAAAAAGTCGTGATACATTTTTGCATAGAAAATACATCATTAATTTCCCAATGACCCATAGTAGTAATTTTAAGTTTTGTGGGCAGAGTTGCTGCAGCTACTAAATTCTGTCAGTATATTGTGAAAATAAACAATGTATAAACAGATGGGTGGGCTTGTGTTCCAATAAAGCTTTATTTATGAAAAAGGCCTTTGGGCTGGATTTGGCCTGTAGGCTACAGTTTACTGAACCCTGTTCTACACTGTAACTGTCTTAGGGTGAAGGCCAAGTGAATGGCCCAAGTCTCTGGTACTTTTTTTCTGAACAGAGATTTTTGCTATAGGGTGTGTGCACTCACCCAAGAAACAGAGACAGAAAGCGAGAAATCATTTGTGGTCATGCCACAACTCCTTCTCCTCCATTCTTCTCTTGGAATCTTGGGCACACATGCACACCCACCTGTGTGAGTTTTAAGCCGCTGGGTCCAGGACTTGAACCGCAGTTGACTATGTGGGAGTCCGGTGACGAATCATTACGCCATCTGCTGGTCCCACATTTTCAACACTGAACTTGAGGCTTGAGATGGGTGGAAAAGACATGGAATCATCCCTCTGCATCTCCCCCTTGTGCTCTTTGCACCTAGCCCTTCCTGTGGGAGGAAGGAGAGGGACACGGAGGGATATTCCAAAGTGACTTCAGCCCTTTTGGCCCTGGGAATGGGAAATGAAAGAGAGGCATTGCAACCTTTTCCTTCCTCCACTCTCAGCTGGCCCAAAGCTCAAGTCCTCCTCTGTGGTCAGGTGGGCAGGGGGATGCATCGTCTTGAGGGCATCAGTGATACCCCTGCCAGCAGAAGAGCATTTACAAGCATTTTCTGAGCATTCGCCATGCACCAGAGCACTACGGATTCTTACACAACTCGCCCTGTACCGAACAGTGATAATATTACCCACAGTGAGGCCAGCAGGTCAGGGCCGTGCTTACTTCCTGGATGAGGACCTGGAAGAACAGAGAGATTAAGTAACATGCCTAGGGTATCCTAACTGGTAATTAGTGGAGCAAAGGATTTGAACCTATGTCACTAGTGCCTCCTTTCATCCTGGGGAGATGGCCACACTGCAATCCCTTCTCCAGTCTCCTTCTGGGATATTGGGCACACATGCACATGCACTCGGCATGAGTTTCAAGCCACTGGGTCTGGGACTTGAACCACGGTTGTCCATGTGGGAGTCTAGCAACATAAGCACTATGCCATCTGCTGTCCTCTCCTTTTTTTAATTTTTTAATACAATAGATAAGATTTTTATTCCCCCATAGGGCATGTGCACTTGCTGGAGAGACAGAGAGAGACAGAGGGAGGGAAAATGTGAAAGCATCCCTCTATGGGAACTGTCATGCCACAATTCCTTCTCCTCTCGGGATTTTGGGCTTGCTACACACATGCACCTGGTGTGATTTTCAAGCCACCAGGTCTGGGACTTGAACTGCAGTCACCTACGTAGGAATCCAACGCCTTAACCACCATGCCACGTGCTGGCTCTAAAAATTTTATTTTCCCATTAAACATTGTTTATCACAGTCGGCTAATAGGAATTAATGTAATGTTGGTCAAAATGATTTCATAAAACTAACGATAAATGTTTGTTATGAGAAAATCTCATTTAATATGAATGGTGGTTAGGTATTATATTTTTCAAGAGAAGATACAATTTATTTTGAAGAGAAAGAATAGCTCAGATTAGAGAGACATGCTGAGGTTGTACTAAAAAGGAAAGCTTTGCTTTGTGGAGAAAACTTAACTAGGACAATTGAGGTGGAAGAGATGAGTTAGATAACAAGCACTGGGAAGGGGCACGAGCCCATGACATTATCGGATCAATGGGCTCCCACCTGTAAGCAAGCCAGCTACTATTTTTGGCAGAGAGATCTTCAGTCGTGGTCTTGATATGTTCAGTTATATTCTAACCATCAGTCCAGTGCCTCTACTCTTGACAGCTATTCTGACCTCCTCTGGGGCAGACACCTCCAGTTGTTTGACCAGTATCCATTTTACTTTCTGTCCTTAATGTCGGGCCAACATACTCAGCTTGTAAAGTACAGTTTCTAGTCTCCTTTGCAGTTAGGTGTGGTCAATGAGATGCAGGTGGAAACTCTTTATCTAGTTCTCTCTCCTGCTCCTTGGAAGGCAAACGGTGTGGAGCTCCAGCAGCCATGGTGAAGCCACCTTATAGATGGAAGCCATGTCCCAAGGATGGGGGGACAGAATTGTGGAAGGATCCTGGGTGCTACCAGGTAGCTCTGGGCTACCTTCCTCTAGATGCTTTTGTGCTTTCTTTGCATTTCTCCTGTCTTTCCTTTCTCGCTTGCTTTCTCTTTTATAAGATGGGGAGAAATAAATCTCTATCTGGTTTAAGCCACATCGATCAGGTCTCTCTTACAGGAAGATAAATGTAATTCCTAAGTGTTAGAGTCTCAAAGAAGAAACCAGAGCTGCTCTAATAACACACAAGAGACTTGCTAAGAGGAGTCCATCTGGCAGAACCCAAATGCACGTCTCTTTCCCCATCCCTTAATTCTAGAGTTAGCAAATGCAGTGGAAGGCATCGACAAGAATATGTGCCAGGGATTGAGAAGTGGAGCCTGGGCCGGGGGTGGGGACGGTGAAGAGAGAAGAAAGAGTGCCAGGCAGGAGGGATGGGTTTCCTGGCCAGCTCCGAGGGGTAGCCACATGAGGCCAAGAACTAAGGCTGAGCCTTTGTGTTCTTTTTTTGGAAAGGTTTTCGCTGTAGGACGCGTGTGCTTGCTAGAAAGACAGAGAGAGACAGAGAGACAGAAAGTGAGAAATCACCCACCAGGGAGGATGGCCATACTGCAATGCCTTTTCCATTCTTCTCTCAGGAACTTGGGCACGCACACACACGCGCCAGGCATGAATTTAAGTCACCGGGCCCAGGACCCGAACCATGGTTGACTACATGGGAGTCCAGAGACATAGCCATTACGCTAATTGCTGGTCCCGCCTTTGTGTTCTTTATGGAACAGGCCCCACATTGTCTGTGAATTCTGAAAATAAAGAACTGCTGTTTATAGACCGGATCCATGTGAGCTGCCTGACTACCAGTCCTGGTCCCTCTCTGCCACTGGCCAGGGCGTTAATAATGAGGTCACTAATACTGAGGTCCAGTTTGGTGAAAACGAAGCCAACTAGATGGGCAGTGCAGGGCTATCCATGTGCTTTCCTGGGTGGTGAGCAAAGCCCAGGGGGCTCTGGGTTATTCCGTAAGGCTTGACACTCAGAGACTTGGTTCAGAATTCAGCTATTGGTTTTTCTTTTCTTTTCTTTTCTTTTCTTTTCTTTTCTTTTCTTTTCTCTTCTCTTCTCTTCTCTTCTCTTCTCTTCTTTTCTTCTTTTCTTTTCTTCCCTTCCTTCCTTCCTCCTTCCTTCCTCCTTCCTTCCTTCCTTTCATCTTTCTTTTTTCAAGAGACAGAGATTTTTGCTATAGGGCATGTGGGCTCACCGGAGAGACAGAGATGGAGAGACAGAGAGAACTCACCCCCTGGGGAGATGGCTACACCGCAGTCCCTTCTTCTCCATTCTCCTCTTAAACATGCACACATGCTCACCCGGCCTGGATTTTAAGCCACTGGGTCCAGGACTTCAACTGCAGCCGACTATGTGGGAGTCTAGTGATGTAGCCATTATATCATCTGCTGGCCTCTCAGCTAGTAGTTTTAATAGAATGGATTTTCTTTCTTCCTTTCTTCCTTTCTTCTCTTTCTTTCTTTCTTTATTTTTTGAGAGGTTTTTGCTATATAGGGCGCGTGCGCTCGCCAGAAAGACAGAGACAGAGACAGAGAGACAGAAAGCGAGAAATCACCCCCCGGGGGGATGGCCATGCCGCAATCCCTTCTCCTCCATTCTCCTCTAGGGATCTTGGGCACGCACGCACACGCTGGGCATGAGTTTAAGCTGCCGGGTCCTGAACTCGAGCCGTGGTCGACTACGTGGGAGTCCAGCGACATAGCCATTGTGCTAACTGCTGGTCCCTAAGGATAGATTTTCTTTCTTTCTTTTTAAAGTTTTAGTTATGTATCTCTTGAGAAAGGGAGAGAGGAGAGAGAGACAGTCCCAATTGTGGCTTCACACCACAATCCACTTGGCCAGCCCGGACCACAGGTACATGTGTGCCCTCCTGGTGCTCACAGGAAGGTCCAAGGAAAAGAACCTGGGTTCTTTCCCTGTGGGTTCAGGTCACAGAGCTCTGTGTCACTGCTATGCCATCTGCTGGCCCTAAAATGACAGTGTCCTCATCACTGTCTCCATTCTTGGATCTCCCTGAAGTGGAACAACACAGTGGAAAGAAAGCCTCAGGATTCTGGGCAGCCAAGATGGAGCTCTTCTCTCGAGCGTTGGTTTTAGGGTTCCGCTGGGAATCATCTGTGTATCTCCCAGTAATCTAAACGTGGCTCGTTGCTATCACCAGCGGGAAGGCCGAGGCCATGTGGGGTGGGGCGAGGTGAATGTCAGCCCATTCTGTGGGAAGACACAGACTCAGTGGAAGGTCTGGCTTAGAGCTGGAACAAGGAGGAAGATCCTCGCAGAAGCCTTTGGAAGAGGCCTGCCCGGTGCAGTTAACCTTGAAAGAAAGTCACCCGTCGGGGTTCCACACTTCACCCTTGTCCTGATGAGCACAGCATGTCCAAGTTTTCCCGCAGACGACTCCCTATCAAGACAATCTGTAGATTTTCTTCCAGTCGGCATATTGGCTGTGAAGATAATGTAGGTATTTTCAGTCAGCCCGGAGCAGGAAAGATAAGGAAGGAGAGCCGGGGAGAACTTGATTGAGTGACCAAGATAAATTTACTGTACCACAGGAAATCGAAATGCAAAAATAAGGATTGGGAGCAACTGAAATATTTAAAAAGATAGTGAAAGGATGGGGATTCTAAGAGAGGAGCCTTACCCCTTCCTCGCCTGCGCTCCTGAATATTGCAAAAGATAATAGGGTAGAGAAAAGACCAGAATAAAAACTAGCCATTAAGGGAGACAGAATGACAGGGTTTGGCTTGCAAATGGGATTATAATTAAGAAAGGAGGAGAAATAAGAGGGGTTTTGAGTTTGTCTCCCTGGCCTTTGGCCTCACGTAGGGTCTGTCTCAGAACGTTCCTCTGTGTGGTGGTTTCTGCCTTTAAGAAGCCTTTCTCTTGCCCTCCCTCCCTGGGGAGAGGTGAGCTAGGTGGGAATGGCAGTCGTTCTGCTGGGCGGGCAGGAGGGGTCTTGGTTAGTGGTAAGGCTTGGCTGCTGCATCCCAGAGACCAACATCCACAGAGTAGCTTGTCAGCTAGGAGTGACGTCTCTGTTAGGTAACAGTTTGAGGGGAGCCCTCCACACATTCCTTTGGGGATCCAAGTTCTCTCCATAGGGCCTTGGTTTTGTCTACAGGGAAAAGAGGCTGGGCAAAGGAGCCATACAGAAAGAGAGAAGGCACACCGGCCTGCCCTCATTTTTACTCACATTCTTTTGCGGACACCTTAGCTAGGTGGCCCCCAACTTACTGCAAGGGAAGTTGGGAAATGCAGTTTCACCAAGTGCTCAGGAAGAAGGAAGCACGATCGTTCCCAGCCAGAAAGAACCCGTGAAAAGAGGATAGGAATGGCTGCAGGGCTGGAGGGCAGCAGTTTCTGGAGAGAGGTACTCCATCCATCTGAGGCAGGGACGCCACAGCGAACCAGACAGCCACGTTCTTCCAGCAGATGTGCTTCTCTGGGGAGATGTGTCCTAGCTCCTTGTAGGTGATCCGCCTGCACCCCTATCCTGGCACCATCCTGGGCTTCAGGAGGCTGAGTGCTTCCTTTATCATCCCAAATGGAGAGTAAAACCTGGGATAGAAGGAGGCCACATTACCCAGTCAGCAGCTAACAACCGGAGCAAGGCCTTCTGAATCAGGTACCTAGACTCAGGAGGGGAGTAAAGGCCCATGAGGGGAGACTGTCCCTTGTAATTAGCAGCGTGGGCAGGGCAGGGGCAGGGGTGGGGGCGTTTCTACCCACCAGGCCCCAGTTCTATCGACAGGACCCCCCTGCTCTTCCTCAGATGGACCCGGCTATACATGCGCTAATTACCAGGCATCAGAACCTCTCCAGAGCCTGTGGCTTCGGATCAGTCGTCACAATATCTTTTTCCCAGTCTTGTCACCTCCACAATCAATACACACACATATCATCAGGGGCTGGCTGCTGGGCAAACCAGAGCCGCTGGCAACAGCCCCTCCAAACATAACCTAGTTTCCCTCTCTATTTTAAGGATAAAATCTATGCATAGAACACACACGTGATTCAGAGGGCACGGTGTAGTTTATCTACTTTTTTTTCCCCCCTTCATATTATCAGCTTGGCATTTCTTTAAAACAATGAAACTGGTTCCTTTCTTTAGATATAAAGCATGGGCACGGAGACCTTGACTTGAAGCCAGAAGATCTGGACTCTCTGGGGTCTTCACACAGAACTCATCCTGGCTGCAAACAGCCCTCCCCCTGAGGCCTCTCCCCTGCGTGACCTGGGAGCAGGCTGAGTGTTCATTTCTCAAGAATTTGCAAGAAAGAATGTGCTTATGCGAGAATAATGTTCTAAAATTGCCAGCTACGCCAGTCTAAAATTGCCAGACGATTCTTCTGGGGCAAGGTCTGCCTGGATCCCATTGCTCAGGGTGGCTGTGGCATTTCAGAGCTCCCCCCTGAACTTGCTTTTGCTGCAGTCCGGAGTGTTACTGAGACGCAAAGTCCTGGAGAAAGCTGCCTCCCGATTCCCAAGAGTACACCTCATTTCCTCCCTCTCCTGTCAGTCCAGGCTCCTGTCAGGACGCTCGCTCATCAATCTTAAAACTCGGGAATCTAGAGTGCCAAGCTCTTTCCTTTCTTTTTAAAAAGAGTTTATGTTCCACTCTCTATATAAGTCACAGCAGTTCAGTATAAGGTGAGGAAAATACAGAGTAACCAGGTGACTGAACCGGCTGGGCTCTGTAGGGGAACAAGCCACTGTAGATCGCCCCATTTGCCCAGCGCACTGGCGCTGTGTATTTCTCTTTCCTTTCTCTTGCTTTTTGGAGACTCCTAGGTATTAATTAAGAGACTTGTTTCTTCAGGTAATAAAATGTCAAGTCCCAGGCTCATGCCAGATTCTTATGCAATTTATAACTCCTCCTTCCCTGAGCGTGGCCTGTGGGCACAGGCGTGAGGTCAGCCCCTACTGCTTTCTCCCTTGCTGTCCTGCGCCTCCTTCGGTCTCGGTAGGCTGCCTGTGTCCCCTGTCCTTCTCACGTGGGGCCGGCAGGTCTTGGTGGACGGGAACAGTGACCTGTGTTTCTCGTGTGGGTGCTCTCTTGGGTTCTTTGGAGACATGGTCTCCCCATATGACTGGGATTTTCTACTTTGCTGGACAATTTTTCTACTTCCTGCAGCTGGCTGCATGTAACTGCTCACTTACAGTCCTCCACTCCCCTGTCAGGCACCTTACTCTCCAGAGGGAGCACTGCCTTATGTAAACTTTTCTTTTCAGCATCTCTTTTGTCTACACATATCTCCCCAAATATTTTTTTAATCTATTTTTTTTCCTTTGGAGAGGTTTTTGCTATAGGGTGTGTGTGTTCTCCAGAAAGACAGAGAGACAGAAAGTGAGAAATCACCCCCGGGGGGGATGGCCACACCGCGATCCCTTCTCCTCCATTCTCCTCTTGGGATCTTGGGCATGCATGCACACGCACCCAGTGTGAGTTTAAGCCACCAGGTCCAGGATTCGAACCACAGTCAACTACATGGGAGTCCAGCGACATAGCCATTACACCAACTGCTGGCCCCCCAAATCTTGTTTAATACAGTAATATATAAAAAAAGGACACTCCGTACCTACCACTTAGATCCTGCAATGAACATTTGTGACCCATCTATCCATCTACTGGTACTTCTCTCTCTCTCTTTTTTTTTTTTTTTTGAGAGGTGTGTTTTGTTTTTGTTTTTTTGCTATAGGGTGCGTGCACTCGCCAGCCAGACAGAGAGAAACATAGAGACAGAAAGCGAGAAATCACATCCCAGGGTGGATGGCCACGCCACAATCCCTTCTCCTCCATTCTCCTCTCGGGATCTTGGGCACGCACACACACACGCCCGGCATGCGTTCTAAGCCACCGGGCCCGGGACGCGAACTGCGGTCGACTACGTGGGAATCCAGCGACATAGCCATTACGCTAACTGCTGGTTCCCGGTACTTCTCTATTTTTGATGTGTATCAAAGATACTACCTCGATACTCTTCACCTGTAAACATTTCAGCATTCTGTGTATGATAATAATAAGTAATTGCAGTAATAGTGAACCTGTAATTTTGTATCCCACTCTATTCAATGTGTGTGTGGTGTTTTGGGGTCTTGCTATGTCATGATCCTCCTGACTCATTCTCCTGAGAAGCTGAGACCATAGGCATGCGTCACCAAACCTAGCATTTAGGATGGGTTGGGAATGGAATTCAGGCCTCCTTTGTGGCCTTAGCCTGCTAAGCAGCAGGATCCACCCTTCAGTATTGTAGCTGGGTCCAATTATTCTCATATTACTAATATACTTCAATGTTAACAAACTCTTTGTAAATTTTACTTTTAGCGATTTGATAATGTATTATAAGTGGATAGACTATCATTTATTTTTCCATTTTCTGATTGTTAGATACCTATGATTTTTCTATTTCCCCCCCTATAATTATAAGCTGCACATCAAACACCTTTATTTCTAGATTAAGAAAAAAGGCCAGAGGGCTTAAATGACTCATCTGATTTGCTCTGGGATAAGAGACAGTGCATAATTCTTGTTAAGTAAAAATATTCTCTTCCCTCGTGGAAGGTAGTATAACCTTGTAGTCAAGAACATGTATTTTGACGTTGAAGAGCACCAGTTCCATCCCTTCGGCGTGACCATCCCCCGTGGGGGGTGATTTCTCGCTTTCTGTCTCTATGTCTATCTGGCGAGCGCACGCACCCTATAGCGAAAACCTCTCCTAAAAAAAAAAAAAAAATAGAAAGAAAGAAAGAAAGAAAAAGGGGATTTTAGGGGCCTACTTGCAGGGCAGGGGTTCACTACAGTGCATTGGGAGCTAGTTCTTACATGGCTGACCACGTGGTTTGAATCCAGCCCCAACAGCTTGACAAACAGCCGGGTGACACTTGTGTGTGTGTGTTTGTGCACCCCATATTCTCACAGGGATGGAGAAATGGAGGAAAAAGGATCACAGCATGACCACGTCCCATCGGGAGGTGCCTTCTCTCTTCCTCTATTGCTCTCCCTCTCTTGCTCTGGCAAGTGCACATGCTCTCTGGCAATTAAGTAAAAGTGGGTCTGAGATAGCCAGACAAGGTGACTGGTAAGTTGGAGAATCTGAAATGAGCAAAGGCGAGGGGGCTAGGTCAGCGTAGGAGATTGTTTCTGCTGAGCCAGAAAGGTGGATCTTGTGGTCCGAACATCCCAAGGGCCAGCCGGGAAAGATAGACACGCTGCTTTTACTCACGTGCTCTGAACTCTGATGAACTGTGACCCTCTCATAAAGGTCATTGTCTTCATTATTGTCATTGTTGGGAAATTTAAAAATGTCTCCCTTCCAAAGGACCAATAATTTTCTACTGTATGAAATAAACTGACAACCAGAGTAACAGGGAAAAAAGCATGTTAATTTTATTAAAAATGTTCAGACTTGAAGAGGAGCCCAGTGGCTGGAGGTTATATATACTGGACAGTAAAGAATAGAAGCTCTCAGTGGGTGATGGGGAGAGTCAAAGATTACCCTGTTCTTCTAGCCCAAGTGTCAGACTAACCCCATCTTCTCTGCCTAGAAAGGAAAGGAGTAGCTCAGTGAGTTCACTGACGGAAGTAGAAGGAAAGTTCTTTTACAAAAGGATATATTATTTTAAGTTAATTTTGGAGTCAGTCCATGGCCTAGTGATTGGGGTGGCTGTATTCCACATGGTTACTGTATGGTTCAAGTCCTGGACCTAGTGGCTTGAAAAACACCCTAGGTACATGTGAGGGCGTGCCCCAAATCATGAAATGAGGGAGAAATGGAGAAGGGATTTCACCTGACCATATCCCATTGGGGGTGCTTCCTTTCTTTCTCTGTCTTTCTCCAGTGAGCACGCATGCCCTCTGGCAAATAAAAAAATAAAACTAATTCTGAACCTTCACCTCTTCTGATTAGTCATCTCAAAATATAGCTAAGAAGTCTATTTTGGGGTGTTGCATTTTAATTCTCCTCATCATAATCATCATCAATGGTATCCTAAAACAGGGGGGAAGATGAGGGTCTTTGTAGGGCTAGGAGACCCCTGAGGGAAGATTACACCACCTGGGTTATGTTTGGTTATTCTTTACTCTTTTCCTCTAGATTCTAAGAAAAGGAGCATTTTGGCCCCAACTGTTCTGCTTTGCAATGATTTCTCCCTAGAGAACTGAGTGGCAGGAAGCCTTCTTCCTGCTATTCCCCCATGTAGGAGTTATCCCACACCTCTTCTCCATGCCCTTCTTCCTGTAAATAAGGAAAAGAATCAACACGAGAAGCATAAACTCAGTATGGTCTTCATATACAAGCCGAACTCACGTTTCGCTCCTTGTTAAAAAGGCAGAAATGCTTCCCATCTTGCATTGTTTTCTCAAAATTTCCACTCACTTGACTAAGTCTATTTGGACTCCCAAAGCTTTGAGCTTTAAGTAGCAACAAATCTCAAACTTTCCAGAGATATTTATTGCTCTAATTCAGAATATTTTCTTTCTTTTCACCAAATGATCCAGGGAACAGAGTGGGGGTGAATCAGGAAAGAGAGAGATCAATGTAAAGTGTTGAGGCTGATGGCTAATGGCCTTTAGATTGCAAAGATTGGGTAAACAGATTTAGCACACTGATTCAACATATTAATTGTTTGTTAACCTTTGCATAACCTTTAGGAAGCCTCTGAATGTGTGGATTTAAAACCCAGAGTACACTCGAGGTATTCCCATGGCACAACCCACTTTTGCAAGGTGTTAAAACTCATTAATTTTCTGTTGAAGCTGGGCAGGAAAGGGGGGTCTGGGGGAACAAAGCATACCAAGTAGAGAACTAATCAAGCAAATTAATGTATGCAGAAGGCTCTCTCCCAGGCTTGCAGAAATATCCATTTGTTACCTATATAAGCTATAATTACATAAAATGCAAGCGATCGCGAGATGGAGTGTGATTTAAGGGTTGAGAGAGCAAACATAATAACAATAGCGTAATCCTAATAGCCATCATCACTCTAATAATGTTGGCCCTTGGCTAATGCCCTCGTTTAGAGATCTCTGAGCATGTTAGCTACATTAATTAATCCTTTCACTGGATGGCCATAAGGGTTGCTCAGAACCATTACCTCCTCTCACCCCAGATGAGAGAAAAGGACATCAGTGCTAGGAAGCTGGAAGAGGTCGTAGAATCCTATCCTCCACCGCGGTCCCTTGCCCTTGTGCCCAAGCAAGCTTGAGTTAGAAGCCAGCTCTGGGCTGACATATCATGATCTTGAATTCTGTGACACTTGAAGGACGACCGATCACTGATGGCCTTTTCGTTACTTAATCATTTAGTCACTCAACCAAATATTCTTTAACTTAGAAGAAATGCTAGGAGGCCATCTGGTTTACCTCAAGGTCTGCAGCCTTCAGACATCCCCCAAAGATCACTGCCTGCCCTATCCTGCCCTTCAAGCCCTAAAGAAACAGATTGCTGATTCTTTGGGTCCCCTAGGCTTCTCAGTTGTGACATCTGGGAACTGTCCCCTTCCTTCCAATATAAGTTCCACTGACTGCAATGTGGGCACATTTTGTTATTTGATTTTCCGTAGCTGATGAGACTAGAAGTTCTTTCTTCAAGGAAGGAAGTCATATTAACTCTTTATACCATCTCATATTAATTTCCTCAAGGCTAACTGCTATATAATTAGCAATCATCAGATTATTATTTTTTTTTATTTAAAAATTTTTTTTAGAGGTTTTTGCTATAGGGCATGTGTGCTCGCCAGACAGAGAGAGACAGAGAGCGAGAAATCCCGCCCGGGGGGGTGGCCA
>NW_006159921.1:2340887-2347007 GCF_000334495.1 Tupaia belangeri chinensis
GCCCGGCGTGAGTTTTTTAAGCCACTGGGTCCAGGACGCGAACCACGGTCGACTACGTTGGAGTCCAGTGACATAGCCATTACGCTAACTGCTGGTCCCCAGATTACTCTTATTCAAGTCTTTCTGAGGGATCAGAAAGTAGACTTTGGAGTCTACTTGGAGGGATCTGGACTCCCAGAATATGTAAGAGGTGTTCCTCTGTCAAATTGCCTCTACAATCCTCTCTAGTTGGTCATCCATCTTGATGTCAGTCTTACTTCTCTGAATGAACCAAACAAGGGCTTGGGCCTTTTTTTCTGTGCAGATGACATGGGTAGGTCCTTTTCTCTTCCCCTCTTGGGTCCCCTCCCTTCCTGCTTCTCCACCCATGACCTTCACTGATCGGTTTCATAAAATCTGGCTCATATAGTCTAGCTGTGTATTTTTCAGCTTCTTTCTGCCTCAGTTTCATCTCCTGCTAAACAAGGTGTTTGGATAATATTAGTTCCCAGGTTTTGTCCAAGACACAGATTCAAAGATGAGATAACTTTTAAAAAGGTCTTACTTGGGACCAGCAGTTGGCATAATGGCTATGTTGCTGGACTTCCACGTAGTTGACTGCGGTTTGAGTCCCGGACCCAGTGGCTTAAACTCACGCCAGGCGCGTATGCTTCCATGCCCAAGATCCTGAGAGGAGAATGGAGGAGAAGGGATTGTGGTGTGACCATCCCCCCTGGGGGTGATTTCTCACTCTCTGTCTCTCTGTCTCTCTTCGTCTTTCTGGTGAGCGCACGTGCCCTATAGCAAAAACCTATAAAGAAAAAAGTCTAACTTTTAAAATTCATGGTAGAGAACATGTGTGGACTAGAGGGAGAGAGAGAGAACGACCTTTGACAAGGTCTCCTTACTAAGATTGCCTTTCCCTTGCCTTCTAGCTCATCAGGATCTTGGCCATGCACCCACATACACGGTGTATTTTCAGGCCAGCCCATGGATTCAAATCTGCAGCAGGTCATGTGGCTTCCAGCACTGCAGTTCAGTTTGCTACTGAGTGTGTCACCAGGTTGGGCCAAGAGTTAACACTTTTTCCTAGTCCTACAAGTGGCAACTGTAGAAGCCTCATTTCCTATAGAGGCCTGCTGTCTGTACCTGGAAATAAGAAGCCTGCCCTCTTCTGGACAGGAGTGGTACAAAATGTGTGTGTATGTGTGTGTGTGTGTATGTGTATGTGTGTGTGTGTGTGTGGCTTCTGACCCTCAAACAGAGTCTTTTTTTTTGGAGAGGTTTGTGCTATAGGGCGCATGCGCTTGCCAGCCAGACAGAGAGAGACAGAGTGATAGAAAGCGAGAAATCACCCCCCAGGAGGGATGGCCACACCACAACTCCTTCTCCTCCATTCTCCTCTTGGGATCTTGGGCATGCACGCCCATGTGCCCGGCATGAGTTTAAGCCACCGGGTCTGGGACTAGACCCGCATTCGACTATGTGGGAGTCCAGCGACATAGCCATTATGCTAACTGCTGGTCCCTCAAACAGAGTCTTTAAAAGAAGCAACTGCCCTTAAGGCCTCTCCAATCTGCAAACATCCCCACTCTCTGTCCCTCCTGTTCCAGTAGGGAGACATTCTCCCCAGCACACACCCGACCCTCACCATTCTGTACTTTTTATATGATCTTGGCTTTTGAGTTCTGCAGCCAGCATCCTGGGTTCCTGCAGGCCTTCTTCTGCAGCCTGAGTCCCTCAGGAGAATGACCTTGACCAACATCATCAGAAATGATAAGGAGATATCAGCCTCTTGAAGCTCTGCCCTACCTCTTGGTTAGAAGCAAGAACAAACAAATGGCAGGGACCAACGGAGCAGCAGTGAAACATGACGCTCTGCAGGGCTGACTCATGAAACAAGGTTCAGGTTTGCATCTGGAGACCTCCCTGAGTACACCAGGCATGCATGTACCCATGATCCAGGACTGGCCGAGGCTGGGGATGGTTCATGATGTCCAGACCTGTTGGGAGTGCCTCTGTCTCTGTCTCTGTCTCATGGAATAAATAAATAAATAAATACAAACATTCACACAAATGACTACAACACTTCTTACTTCACCCTGCAAAGAAAAAGACAGTAAAAGGACTCTCACCTTGCAAACTAACCACAAATTCTACAAACTAGTCGGAACGAGCACTAGAGTATGAGTCATGAAGCCAGTTTCCAGCCTGGGGCCTCGGACAAAGCATTCTGACTTCTCTCTGTTTCTCAGCCAGATGACTCAGAAGGCTGCCTCCTACTCCAATGTCAACTCAAATATGCAGGGAATGGCATCCTGCCTGCATGGGGTAGCCATTGGGGCAGAGCTTCCTGTGTGCCAGGCTCTTTGCAGAGGGCTTGGCATGTACTGTTTCCTGCAACACTCCCAGCTGTCCTATGAGGTTGGCAGTAGAGTTGGCCTAATTAGCCTTTCCATTTTGAAGTTGCAGAAACTATGGCTCAAAAAGTAACTTTCCCTAAGCCACATGCTAGTAAGTGACATGGCAGAGGTTTGTACCCAGGCTCCTTGATGCCCAGTCATGACAAGGTGCTCATAGCCTACATGTTGCTGCAGTTCAGGCCATGTGGCTTCCAACACTGCAGTTCAGTTTGCTACTGAGTGTGTCACCAAGCTGGGCCAAGAGTTAACACTTTTTTCCTGGTCTTGCAAGTGGCAACTGTAGAAGCCTCATTCCCTATGGAGGGAATTTTACACTGCTGTCTTAAGCTTGCATTGTTCACTTTGGCTCAGGGTGAACAAAGACTTGTGCTGTAGGTGATGCCTAGAAACAGGAAGAGCAGTGGGCACAGCCCTATCCTTCCCTGGCAAAGCTCACAAGGACTCTCACAGCTGGGTCCTCTGATGGGAGGAAGAGGCTGTTTGTTGGAGTCTGGAGGTTGCCCATGTCCAGCGAGCTGGCTGAGCCTGCTTGAGTGCTCATATAGTAGTTTCAATCCCCTTACAATGGTTACTTCTGTCTCTTCTCTGCCTTGGCTCCTTCCCATCGGTTTCTAAAGCTCAGATGTATTCCACTCCACTCAGCATCTGCCCTGGCCTGAAGTTGCTGGCTCCCCCTTTACAAATGTGCCTTGCACCACCAGTTTGTGGATTTCTTTTCTGAGCTCCCAGTCTGCACCCACCCTGACTCCAACATGCATCCTGGGGTTGCAGCCAGACACTTGAAGGAAACTGCACTGGCCAGAAGCCTAGAGCTGCACTGTCCAACACAGAGGCCACTAGCCATCAGCTCTCTAGCTCTTGAAATGGGTCTGGTGCTGGTGGAGCCATGCTGGAAGGTAAAACACATGGCAGAGTTTAGAAGACTTAGTCCGAAAGAGATGTATGGAAAACATCTCAGTAACTTTTATAGATGATATGTTGGATAATATTTTTGCTGTATTGGGGAGAATACATCATTAAGGTTAATTTCACAGGTCTCTTATTCCTTTTTACTATGCTCACTAAATGATTTGCAATTACATACCAGATTCTCTTGAACAGCACTGGTCTAGAAACTCAGAATCAGGTTCTGCCTGGACACTCTCTGGCAGGACATCTCTAGAACTATCACCTTTTCTGGGGCAGATTCCTCAGAATAAAATAGAGACGCATGGAGCTGTTGTGCACACCTCACCAGGTCTACTCTGTGTCCTCTGTGAGGGCAGCCAGTCATACCCTGCTTTCTTAGGAGTGGATCTTCTTTCTTTTTTCCTTCCTTTCTTCCTCATTCAATCCTCCAACACACATGTAATAAGCACAAACTACATGAATCACTCTCTTCTGTCTGCTCCATTGATAGCTCTGGTGATAACATTTCTTCTCTTTCTCTTTCCCCTCTTTCTCTCTCTCTTTCTTTTTTTTTTTTCCCCTTCCTCTCTCTCTTTATTTTTTTCTTTCTTTTTCTTTCTTTTATTCTTTCTTCCTCTCTCTTTCTTCGTGCCTTAACCACCATACCACCTGCTGGCCTCATGATTACTCTTCTAACTGAACATTCTTTTTGGGATAGGAAGTTGTGCCAGGTAGGAGCAAAGCCTTTGATTGCTGAAGACCTATGTTGCCCGAGAAGCTCCAGCCCAGAAGATGTCTCTTAAAGTGAGAGGCACCTACTTCATCATCGTCAATGGCAATAGGACCCCCTCATCCAACATTGGCCTAAGACCCTGAATTCCAACTCCTTTTGTGGCTGGATGGTGATGCAGAGATAAAATGCAATGCTCTGCAAGGCTGATCCACACAGGGAGGCTCTGGGTTGGCATCTAGAGACTGCTCTGAACATGCCAGGCACACGTGTGCCCATGATCTGGGGCTGGCTGAGGCTGGGGGGTGGTGGATTGTGGCATCAAGACCCTGTTGGGAGTGCTTCTTCCTCTCTTTCTCTTTTGCTCATGAAAGAAATACATTTAAAAAAAATTTTAAGAGAGATTTTTTTGTTAAAGGGCGCGTGCACTCGCTAGAGAGACACAGAGAGACAGAAAGTGAGAAATCACCCCCTGGGGGGGGGTTACCATGCCACAATCCCTTCTTCTTTATTCTCCTCTTGGGATTTTGGGCATGCGTGAACATGTGCCCAGTATGAGTTTTAAGTCGCTGGGTCTGGGACTCAAATCACAGTCAACTACATGGGAGTCCAGTGATGTAACCATTATGCCATCTGCTGGTCCTCATTTAAAATCTTTTAAAAAATGAATTCAAACTCTTATCTGTTACCTGAATTCAGAAGACAGAAGTGCATCCAGCCTGACGTTTTCAACCAAAAGGCAGCAAAAAAATGTCTGTAGTAAATCTTTTTGCTTCCCCAGTTTACAAATCTTCCCAGCACTTGGGAGACTTTTGCTCTCCAGGCAATTTGGGTTTCTCTGTTGCCTTCCCTACTCCCTTCTCCTCTCCTGCGAAACACTAAGAAGCCCTTGGTCTGATACTAACCGCCACTGTTTATTGAGCCCTGACTGTGTATCAGGCAGAAGCTCTTCTATGCATACCTCATCTAAGTCTTTCACAACCCGGAGGGGTAGATACTAATGCTCCCCTAGCCTCCAGCAGAGGAAATCGAAGTTGTGAGACATGGAGTACTCTGCCCAAAGTCGTAGACTGAGAGACAAGCAGGGCTGGGACTCAAGGACTGATCAGACTCCAAAGTTCATTTTCAGACACACTGGTGTTTGTCCAATGTCTATTTTAATTTTAAAATTATGCAAATAATAAATGTGTATACATTTCTGTCCTCAAAACGAACAAGCAGACTATTACAGAGCTCCTTTGCAGTTGTCTTTTCATCATCCTTGTTGCCTAAACCTTCCAAAGATGACCACTGCCTGTGAGGTTAGGACATGTATTTGCTCACGCATCCAACTTAGTTGGCTTTCTCTTTTACATCCATGCTATCATGGTGTGTGTATTGTTTTGTAACCAGATTTTCCCCCTTATCATTCTATCTTAAAGGTCTTTCCACATGAGTAGGTATAAATCCACTTTATTATTTTTTAATAAGTGTGAATTATTCCATTGTATGGAGATGCCATTGCTTTCCCTGAAGATGAAATAAGGTTGTCTCTCCTTTTTTATTATGAACCATGTTGCCATGACACCCTTATGCCTACAACTTTGCATTCATCTGTACTATTGCTGTAGTCTGTTTCATGCCCCCCCTTTTCTCCCCAGAACTGTGCATCATCCAGCTTTATAATTTTTGTCTCAGAAGCTCTTGCTAATGTCCATGGACCCTCCTGCCCTTCTTCCTCGCCTTAGTATCCCTACCTCATCGCACCTTGAATTTCCTACTAACCTGCTATGGTGACCACACCATTATCCCAGAGTGGACCCAAAGTTGGGTCCATCCCCTGCAGCACAAGTTGTCCCCTCTGATGAAATCCGAAGACATCACCAGCATCCCCTGTTTAATATTTATTGGGAGCCTGCTGTGTGCTGGGCCCACACAACAATCAAGACCTTGGGGAAGAAAACATGCAGTGATTTGAAAGGCAAAGATTACTTAATAAAAAGCGACGGCCCCCTCAGTGGCCACAGGGGTGCCACTGTTTCCCTGGGCCTCTGTATGCTCCTGGCAGAGCAGGTGGGGGTGTGTCCCCCTCTGCGAAGCCACATTAATACAGCAGCTGGG
>NW_006159921.1:2350774-2355002 GCF_000334495.1 Tupaia belangeri chinensis
TCTTTCTTCTTTCTTTCTTTCTTTCTTTCTTTCTTTCTTTCTTTCTTTCTTTCTTTCTTTCTTTCTTTCTTTCTTTCTTTCTTCTTTCTTTCTTTTTCTTCTTTCTTTCTCCTTTCTTTCTTCTTTCCTTTCTCTCTCTCTCTCCCCTTTCTTTTTATTTCTTCTCTCTTTTTCTTTCCTTTTTTTATGGTTGTTGTTGTAGGGTGTGTGTGTTCACTGGAGAGACAGAAACAGAAAGTGTGAAATCATCCCCCCAGGGAGGGATGACCATGCTGCAAGCCCTTCTCTTCCACTCTCTTCTCAGGATTTTGTGCGTGCATACACACATACCTGGCATAAGTTTCCAACTGCTGGGTCCAGGACTTGAACTGCAGTCAATCATGTGGGAGTCCAGTGCCTTAACCACCATACCACCTGCTGGCCTCATGATTACTCTTCTAACTGAACATTCTTTTTGGGATAGGAAGTTGTGCCAGGTAGGAGCAAAGCCTTTGATTGCTGAAGACCTATGTTGCCCGAGAAGCTCCAGCCCAGAAGATGTCTCTTAAAGTGAGAGGCACCTACTTCATCATCGTCAATGGCAATAGGACCCCCTCATCCAACATTGGCCTAAGACCCTGAATTCCAACTCCTTTTGTGGCTGGATGGTGATGCAGAGATAAAATGCAATGCTCTGCAAGGCTGATCCACACAGGGAGGCTCTGGGTTGGCATCTAGAGACTGCTCTGAACATGCCAGGCACACGTGTGCCCATGATCTGGGGCTGGCTGAGGCTGGGGGGTGGTGGATTGTGGCATCAAGACCCTGTTGGGAGTGCTTCTTCCTCTCTTTCTCTTTTGCTCATGAAAGAAATACATTTAAAAAAAATTTTAAGAGAGATTTTTTTGTTAAAGGGCGCGTGCACTCGCTAGAGAGACACAGAGAGACAGAAAGTGAGAAATCACCCCCTGGGGGGGGGGTTACCATGCCACAATCCCTTCTTCTTTATTCTCCTCTTGGGATTTTGGGCATGCGTGAACATGTGCCCAGTATGAGTTTTAAGTCGCTGGGTCTGGGACTCAAATCACAGTCAACTACATGGGAGTCCAGTGATGTAACCATTATGCCATCTGCTGGTCCTCATTTAAAATCTTTTAAAAAATGAATTCAAACTCTTATCTGTTACCTGAATTCAGAAGACAGAAGTGCATCCAGCCTGACGTTTTCAACCAAAAGGCAGCAAAAAAATGTCTGTAGTAAATCTTTTTGCTTCCCCAGTTTACAAATCTTCCCAGCACTTGGGAGACTTTTGCTCTCCAGGCAATTTGGGTTTCTCTGTTGCCTTCCCTACTCCCTTCTCCTCTCCTGCGAAACACTAAGAAGCCCTTGGTCTGATACTAACCGCCACTGTTTATTGAGCCCTGACTGTGTATCAGGCAGAAGCTCTTCTATGCATACCTCATCTAAGTCTTTCACAACCCGGAGGGGTAGATACTAATGCTCCCCTAGCCTCCAGCAGAGGAAATCGAAGTTGTGAGACATGGAGTACTCTGCCCAAAGTCGTAGACTGAGAGACAAGCAGGGCTGGGACTCAAGGACTGATCAGACTCCAAAGTTCATTTTCAGACACACTGGTGTTTGTCCAATGTCTATTTTAATTTTAAAATTATGCAAATAATAAATGTGTATACATTTCTGTCCTCAAAACGAACAAGCAGACTATTACAGAGCTCCTTTGCAGTTGTCTTTTCATCATCCTTGTTGCCTAAACCTTCCAAAGATGACCACTGCCTGTGAGGTTAGGACATGTATTTGCTCACGCATCCAACTTAGTTGGCTTTCTCTTTTACATCCATGCTATCATGGTGTGTGTATTGTTTTGTAACCAGATTTTCCCCCTTATCATTCTATCTTAAAGGTCTTTCCACATGAGTAGGTATAAATCCACTTTATTATTTTTTAATAAGTGTGAATTATTCCATTGTATGGAGATGCCATTGCTTTCCCTGAAGATGAAATAAGGTTGTCTCTCCTTTTTTATTATGAACCATGTTGCCATGACACCCTTATGCCTACAACTTTGCATTCATCTGTACTATTGCTGTAGTCTGTTTCATGCCCCCCCTTTTCTCCCCAGAACTGTGCATCATCCAGCTTTATAATTTTTGTCTCAGAAGCTCTTGCTAATGTCCATGGACCCTCCTGCCCTTCTTCCTCGCCTTAGTATCCCTACCTCATCGCACCTTGAATTTCCTACTAACCTGCTATGGTGACCACACCATTATCCCAGAGTGGACCCAAAGTTGGGTCCATCCCCTGCAGCACAAGTTGTCCCCTCTGATGAAATCCGAAGACATCACCAGCATCCCCTGTTTAATATTTATTGGGAGCCTGCTGTGTGCTGGGCCCACACAACAATCAAGACCTTGGGGAAGAAAACATGCAGTGATTTGAAAGGCAAAGATTACTTAATAAAAAGCGACGGCCCCCTCAGTGGCCACAGGGGTGCCACTGTTTCCCTGGGCCTCTGTATGCTCCTGGCAGAGCAGGTGGGGGTGTGTCCCCCTCTGCGAAGCCACATTAATACAGCAGCTGGTCTCCTACAGGACGTCTGGGCAATTTGATGGAGCTCATCGGGCTATGAGCAATTACATTGCACCAGGAAGCCTGGAACTTCATATCATCCCCTAATGACTTGGAGGGGCGGGTGTGGTTAGAAAGAAAGCCCATGCCTGTGGTTAGCTGGCAAAGTTGCCACCTTGCTTCAGGGGCCAAATGTCCAGTGCATTTTCAGCTACCCTCCCCATGCACCTCTGGAATTAAATGGCATTTGCAATGCTCATAATTGCTTGAAGAGACAACCACTTCTTTCTGTCTCCCTCAGACTCTGATACCTTTAACCCAGCCCACCCCCGCTCCTCTCCCCCGCCCTTAGACTTTTGTTTTCCAGTCCCATCCCAGGGCTGTCAGATTACATTTTTTATTGCATCGAGACAAAAAGCCATCTGGAACTCCTGGTCTCCACTGTCAGTGGGCTGCCATTCCCAGGGTCTCCTGCCAGGACCCCGATTAAGCGTTGTTCCCCCTCCCCATCAGCCCTCACTCTTTATTTTCTACCCTCCTCCTCCCCCTCCCCACCTCTGATGCCTCCGTCCCTCTGCTCCCCTCACCCTATCACTGGGATGCAGCGTACCTAGCAGTGGCAGAACAATGCGGGCTGTCAGTTTTTATTAAGCGCACAGGAAAGCGCCACCATTTCAGGTGGCTGAAGGCTTACACATTTGTCATTTGGCTCTATGAGCCCCAAGTTTCTCTCCTGGTAACCAATACACTTATTTGAGGCTGTAGCTATTCCTCTTTTCCTTTCTTCTTGTCCCCAAAGTCGATCAGCTCTAAACCTTAACCACACTTCAGGTGAAAGCCTTTGTAAGGTCATCCAGGTCAAGGACAAGCATAGATAGTGAGGGGAGCTAAACTGTTAGCCCTGCAGGGGGCAGATCAGTGGATGCTCGGCAGGGAGAGGTGAGGGGTAGAGGGCTGGTAAACAGAGAGGCCACTTCCTCCTCTAAGCTGGGCTGGGTACCAGGAATTACATTTGTGGTTTAGGATTCATGCATGTGTGTGTTGGTACTGGAGGATTAGAACCTATGCTTAGAAGACTTCTAGAATCCTATTGTGCAGAGAAACAGCCCCAGTTAGGAAGCATAGGCCTCTACTTGTACGTGTGTCTTTGTCAGGCAGAGGGTGAGTTGGGCCCTAAGATGGGATGGGGTGCAGGCATGGCTGCAGGGATGCTCCTGTCAGAGCCTGGAGGAATCAGATGTGTTCAGGGAAGTCGTGTGGTCAGCTGGCAGGAGTGTTGGTGGCATATTTTCTCATCTAGGCTCTGCCCTGTAAGAGTCATGTGGTCTTGGGCAACAGGCATAACTTCTTGGTGTCTTCAGCTATCATGTGATCATGTCTACTTCATAGGGCTGGCATGGTGACTGAAGGAGGCGCTGGGCATAAAGCTTCAGCCATCATTCATAGCTCATAGTGAGTGCTTAACACATTCGACTGTCATTATTCTCTCTCGTTCAGGTTTCAGATTCCAGGCCCCCTCGGTCTTGAGCAGTGATATCACTCATCTTTGTGCTCCTGAGGTTACCCTTGGGAACTGTCCCAGAGCAGGAAGAAAGACCAGATGTCTCTACTGGGCTGTGCGGTATGTGCCCATTGGGGGCATGTTCTGAAGACCAGCCTCTTTCCC
>NW_006159921.1:2355231-2366413 GCF_000334495.1 Tupaia belangeri chinensis
TCCCTACACAAAACGTTTAGGGGGTATCCACAAGCCTTCCCCTCTCAGATTGCTTTGGGATAGTGGAAGGGTGCAGAAAGGTTTGTAAATCAAAAACAACATGCCTAAACTGAAACTCAGCCAGGCCTCCGACTGCAGATTCCACGTCAGCTCCAAGGAGAGTACAAACTTACTTCAATAACTCAACAACCGGCCTTGGGGTCAGAAGCCTCAACTGAGGCACAAGGCGTGAATGCGTTCATGGTTCTGTTCTCTCACTTGACATTAACTCGAATTTGGCTATGACCTGATTCATCCCCGCACTTAACAAGGGGCTCCACTTGTCACTCAGCAAATGCCGCTCCACGGGTGAACACCTTGCCTGTCTTTCTAGAGGGGATGTGGCGGAGTATCAGGAAGCACACGGTGCCCGAGCACATATATTTTCTGTTCAATTCTCACGAAGTTCTGTGAAGTAGGTTTTATTACCCTCATTTCACACATGACTAAATGGAGACTCAGAGAGTTTAAGAAACTAGCCCAAGGCCTTAGAGCCAAATGAGGAATCAAGATCTGTCCCCCAAACTATCTAGCACCAACTCCAGACCTTTCACTCTACACCAGCACCTCCAGCAGCCTTTAATTAATCACCTAATAAAGGCGGTCTAATACCTGCCAAGTTTTGTCAAGAGTTAACACGTTCCAGTGTTCCGTTTTCACAAATGCTCAGCTGGCTTGAGCATAATGCGTCAAGCCAGTATGCAGAGACGCACAACCATCCATACGCCTGTTTGTAACGACATAGGCGTATTTCCTGAAACACCCAACGTGCTTGGAGGCTCAGCCTCTCATTAACGATCGCCAACTGCCTTGGGGAGCAATCCTTTACAAAAATGAAGCTAGTTGCAAACTTGCAGTGGACAAATATGGTCCCGAGTTGTCCCACAAATCTTTCTCTAATGAGCACAGGAGTGGACAGTGTTGGTTACGCTGACGCCGCTGAAATATTTGGGAGCCTGAAGGCTGGTAGGGTTTTGCTTTTAAGTACGTTTATAGTAAAGACTTTCTTTATTTCCGAAGAGGCCACAGAAGGAAAACAAAATGGTCAGCGCCGGGCTGTGGAAGGGGGGAAAAGTGAGCCATGTCTGTAAGAGTGCATAGATTTTCATGTCTTCCCTGCAGAAAGCCAGTCCTTCTGCCTCTCTGGTCCTCAGTCTTTTTTTTTTTTTTTTCCCCCGTCTCTCTCTAAGATTAGACAATCAAACTAGAATGGTTTCTAAGGTTCCTTCGAGATTCGACTTTCTAAAATATGTCTCTATATTGCGTACCTTCATTGTTCAAATCCATACGATCCCACGATGTAACAATTTATTTAGCCCTTGCCATGCAGGCGGGTTCTAGTCCATGCCACCTTCAATCTTTGTAAGTTTCCTGAGGTAGGTATTATTAACCCTAGTTTGAGAATGAGGGTATGGAAGCCCAGAGAAGCTGAGTAACTTGTCTGAAGTCTCACAGCTCGTAAGTGGCAGAGCCCGGATTTGGAAAGGTACTTTCGCTCTCCAGTTCTGGCTTTTGCGGTGGCCAGCTGGGGAAAGGACCTACACAGAGCTCAGGGTTCGTAGCCGTAACTGGAGGGTCACAGAGCCGCCTTCCTTGTCCCCCTGCCCCAGGCATCTGTAGCACCTACACGAAGAATCGCTCAGAGCTAGTTTGTCAGGTAGAAAGAGAAAACGAATATGCTGCTAGACAGTGCACCATAGCAATCACTTGGACTGGTCTAATTCCCTCTCTTCTCCGATTTCACCGCAGAGGTGTGAGCTCGAGGCTCTTCCTTTAGTTCTCGCTCCTTTTCTGACCCTTGGATGACTGTATCTGCTCGCTGGTCACCTGTATTCATGAACATGTTCGGTTCCGGGGCAGAGAGTAACTGACTGGTTTGGAGGTCTGACCCAGGTTCTTGCCTTGGGTCCTGCCTCTAACCAGCTGTGCGACTGCCGCCATTACCAGCCTCTCTGGGCTTCACAGTCCTCATCTGCACCAAGACAGGTGGGTTAGATCAGAGTCACAAACCCAAGGCCTGGAACCAAATTGGACCTATTCATGGGTTTTGTTTAGTATGCACCATGATGTAAAAAAAAAAAAAAAGTTGCCAACACTGAACGATGGGAGTGGTTACATGAAAACCTAGGTGTTCGGAGTTTCATGAAACCAGGAAGACCTACTGGATTTGCATTTCCCTTCCCATAATGCAACAGTGAGTAGGGAAGGGTCACTGCTGCCTCATGGGCAGGCCCGTGTGCTCCCTTACGGGACTCCTCAGCCCTGCACCTGGGTTTGCCCTCAACCCACATCCCTGGTTCACACTCCTTGGACCCGAGAGGCATCTGGGTTTGCAGCCCCTGGAGTCCCTGGTCAGCCAGGCCTTGGCCCGTTTAACTTGATCTGGGTGTTAAATGAGCTCACTCTGGTCCACATGTCAAAAGGACTAAAAAGTGGGAACCAGCAGTTAGCGTAATGGCTATGTTGCTGGACTCCCACGTAGTCGACCGCGGTTCGTGTCCCGGACCCGGTGGCTTAAAACTTACGCCGGGCGCGTGTGCGTGCATGCCCAAGATCCCGAGAGGAGAATGGAGGAGAAGGGATTGCGGCGTGACCATCCTCCCTGGGGGGTGATTTCTCGCTTTCTGTCTCTATGTCTCTCTCTGTCTGGTGAGCGCATGCGCCCTACAGTGAAAATCTCTCAAAAAAAAAAAAAAGGACTAAAAAGTGCCCCCTTTTCCTTTGACCTGTCACAGGGCCACTAGGGGTGGGCTTAGGAGCTGGGGAGCCACTGAGTCTGTCACAGAGTTGGAGACCTGGGGGGCTGAGTTCTTTGTGCTGCTCTGGCCTGGTTGTTTTGTTTCGTTCTGTTGCTACCGCTGCCGTTGCTTCTGGTTGGTGGAAAGTTAGGGGGAAGCTGGGATGGCGTCTCCTCTTTCAGGGCCAGGTCTCAGTTTGACTCCATTGGGGAGAGGGACGGATGCATAGGTGGTGGCAGGACCCCAGCCGTGTGGAGCCCCAGAATCCATTTTGTACACATCTCCGCCTGTGCCTCTTTTCAAAGCCCCTGCTTTTCAGAGATTAATTGTCAAATGCAACTTATTTTCTAATCCTTTCAGGCCCCTTTTAAAGCCTTCTGCTTTATTTTACCTTTTTTTTTTTGATAAAGTCACTGAGGGTTGTATGTGTTTTTTTCGTTTTCTTTTTATGGATTTGCCAATGATTGTCCAGTTTGACAAATTGGATTCTTAAAGCCGATTCTTTGAAGGGAAGGATGCAGTGTGACAAGACAAGAATCAGCTCATCCTCCGATCAGGAGAGAAATAAAAAAATAAAATAAATAAAAGCTACCCCATTCTCTGGCTTTCCTGTGACTCAAAGGGTGTCTCAGTTGTCACTGATAATCTAATCTTTCTATGATAGGTGAGGAACAGGACAATAGCGACCCGGCCAGGCTGTGGGTGTGATAGGCCTCTGATTAATAGGACTGTCCAATAAGCCCCCAGCCCCCAGGAAGATGATTAATGACATTTGATGGGACCCCTGACCTTCTCCTAGCGAGAACAGAGGGGGGAAAGGGAGCCTCTCCGACAGAATGGTGCACACTGCAGAAGTTGATTGATTCCTGGAGGCTTTGTTACTTTGAGCTGTGCATCTTGGGGAGGGGCCCAGGCACCTCACTGCCTGGTCATGGGCTCTGGCAAGTATCCTGGCCTAGCAGGATTTCCCACCTCTCCATGGTCCAGCCTCATCATTTCCCCCAGAGCACTGTGTCTCAAAAGCAGCTCCGTCTGAGCCTTGCCCAACCTTGGCTGATCATCATCCCCGTCCTGTGAGGCCATTTTGACCCCTAGGACCAAATGATGGAGACTTTAGAAAACACACCCAGGACCAGCAGATAATCACTGGACTCCCACGTAGTCGACCACGGTTCAAGTGCCAGACCTGGCAGCTTGAAGCTCACGCTGGGCATGTGTGCGTGCATGCCCCAACTCCTGAGAGAATGGAGGAGATGGGATTGTGTCGTGGCCATCCCCTCTGGTCTGTGATTT
Source organism: Tupaia belangeri chinensis (assembly GCF_000334495.1). Classification (NCBI taxonomy): domain Eukaryota; kingdom Metazoa; phylum Chordata; class Mammalia; order Scandentia; family Tupaiidae; genus Tupaia; species Tupaia belangeri. Next base: position 2,359,302 of record NW_006159921.1, read on the forward strand.
CTCGCTTTCTGTCTCTCTGTCTGTCATGTGTCCTATAGCAAAAATCTCTAAAAAAGAAAGAAAGAAACCAGGCCCGTGAGTCCTCTTTGGGGCTTTCCACCCCATCTTCCGAGTTTACAGGGTCTAACGTGGATTAGGATTTCCACCATGTAACATAAAATTGTCTCTGTGCTGGCAGGAACAGCCCTGAGGCCGGCACCGGAACCCAAGGGAAGGGGTGGAGCGCATGAGGTGGGTATCCGCTTGGCTACCAGGTGACCTTCAGGAAATGGGACAGACACATCCTGCTTGGCTCTGATGTCTTGGCCACAGAAATAACCCAAACTCAGCAGTGGTTGGGCCTCCTTCGCTTACTCTTCAGGTGAACTTTCTGGATTGTCTCCTCTTAATGGAACGACCATAAAATAGTCTTAAATGTCTTTGTCTGCTTGTCGGCCCTTTCTGACTTACTGCTTACCCCAACTCTCCTATCTTCAGCAATGAGCCCATGTAATTGTCCTCCCCAGAGGCACTACTTGGTGTCTAAGGCTTGGCTTTAAAAATGACCAAATGGTTATGGGCAAGCAAGGGATTTACTACGAGTTAAACCAAAGAAGGAAGTGTCTGACCATCTGAGCACCGGAAGTGCATCTGCCTACAGTGTGAGTGAGGTCTGGAAGCCAGTAATCTCCCCTCTTCCTGGAAGCAGTCTGAAAACGGGGAGCTGGGGTGGCCTCCTGGGAGATGAGCCTCGCACCAGACCAATGGCATGGAAGTCAGCCTCATGGACCCCTGCTGAGAGAGGCGAGGCAGGACATCAGCCCAGCCCTCACTTCCTGCCAACACCTCAAAGCCACTGGATACCATCCACGTGCTGAATTTGGTTGTTAGAACCTCAGCTGGTGCCTGGCATTCTCAGCCCCACCGGGGGCTACAGGCCAGTAGGTCATTGCCAACAGTGGTGCCAGCTTGGACCACACAGCAGAAGTGGTACAAGTGTTTAAATATTTTGTGCCATTTGGCCTCATTTGCTAAATATGTGTGGAAGATGGACAAAATACAGCTGCCAGTATTGGACTCGAACCTAATCCAACTGGGACAAAGATGAGCCTGGGTGGGCACCCCTGGCTGGTGGCTCCTTAGCTTCAGAGGGAAACCACATGCAAAGCCTGGCACCTGCTACATGGAAAGCACGACTGTAAGGGTAGGAGTTGTTGTTATTAATGTTTAACAAACTATCTTCACACTGCGATGCTCTCTAGATAATCATTTGACAATACACTCAGCTGTGAAGCAGAATGACAAAATCCAGGAGCACATGTGACATGCTAAAAATGATGGTTGCAAAAGTATCCCAAAGAGAAAGTATAATTAGTATAATTAGTAACGTGAAGTCTATTGTTTAGTTTCTGTCCTCGGGTTTGTGCTGGAGCTCTGAGTAACGCATTATGTTGAGAATAGGGAATATAAAAGGCCGGCCAAGGAGCCAGCGGGTGGCGTGGTGGTTAAGGTGCTGGGCTCCCACATAGCTGACTGCGGTTTGAGTGCAGTATCTGAGAAGGGATTACAAGGTGGCAATCCTCGCCCCCCCCTGCCCCCCCGAGGGAGCGATTTCTCTTTTCTTTCTGTCTCTGTCTCTCTCTGGCTAGTGCACGTGCCCTGTGGCAAAAACAAACAAACAAACAAACACAAAAACAAAAACAAAACCAGCCAAAGCAGAGCTTCCCTGGGGAAGGAAGAGAAGGCAGGGTGCCTGGACCACCCCTCCTTCTCCTCCCAGGCTGCTGCCACACAATGCAGGTGCCTGAGGAGTGGGTTAAGGAGGTGCAACTGCTCACCCAGGGTGACTGGGTTCGGGCAGTGACCATCGCTCTCCCTCCTTAACCGCTGGTTGACCAAGTTCATCTCCTACCCGGCTAGGCCCGACAGTGAGGAGCCCCTTCCCTCCCCTATCATCACGTGGCTGTTCCCCAGGGACGGGACTAAGGAAGGAGAAAGATCACAGAAGGTGAGAAGACTGCTTTATTTTCCAAGCAACAAAAAAGCAGCAGCTGTGACGTGGGTTAAGTTTAAATGTCCCATCTGGAGTCAGGCACAGTGGCACATGTCTGTAATCCTGGCTACTTGGGAAACCGAGGAAGGAGGATTGTGTTTGAGGCCAATCTGGGGAACAGAGTGAAGCCCTGCCCCCCCCCCCAAAAAAAATCCATTTAGAAGTATTTTTTTTAATCTGTCATTTGTTTTCTAATTATCTTAAGTCTTATGATGGCATAATTTACACGTCTACGCTGATGGTATATCTCCTTCACTTTAATCCTTCTAGTTAATTGGTAAAAAGCACCATTACCAATCACACCTATGGAGTAGTTCTTCAGTTTCTATGTGTTTTTGAACAGTTGTCTAACAATCCTGAAATAGAACTTACTCTGACTTAGATAATAGAATTCAAAGGTAAAATTTAACATGCTATTAAATCTTGTCACACTGACTTTCAAAAGCATCCAACCTTACAAATCATTTATAAAATATGTAAAGTGTTACATATTCTTTGACAATATACACAAACCACACTAAAATGTCTGTCGGTAAGTAAAAGGCCGTGCTTTAGATGCTGGGAATTCTAATTAGATTGGCAGAGTTATGACCAAATACATAGGGTAGACATCGCTACCTTATCTTCGGCCCTTGCCTTTAATGGGTTAATCAACACAAATTAAAACACAGGTGAGTCTGCTTGGTTTTGAGAAGTAAAAGGATTCCTCCAGCATTTATATATTCTTATAACCAATTACATGGAAGCCTAAATAAAACCGGTCTCCAGTAGGCTTTGAGACGGACTCACCACCTTCGTAGAAAGGCGATCATCACTAATGAACTACCGCTTCTATCTTTAGAGAGGGCAAATACGATAGCACTTACTGAACTGGAATTACCATCAAAAATGAAAACCCAACAGTATTCATTTAACCACAAGCCAGTCTTACTTAAATCAGGATTGCCCAACAAAAATATCCTGTCAACCATTCCTGATCTGAGTTCTGCTGTAGGAGATCAATTAAAACACAGCACACAGAAAAAAGGTGAGGCATTTCTGTTTTGTCATAAATAGGGCAGCGGCCACCTGTTACTCATTAGCAGCTTTTTCTAAGATACGCTGTCAGTTCTGCTCTTTTGGACTTCTTTTTGATGCCAGCAAAGATCAGTTTTGTTCCAGGGATGTACTTCTTGGGATTCTCCAAATCCTCCATCAGGGTATCCTCTCCCCAGGGGATGCCTTTGCTCTTGTTGGCATCCGCGTAAGAGAATCCAGGGCCCTGACCTGTCTTCTGCCCAGATAGACCATGGAGATCTGGGCCAGTCTTGTGCTTGCCTCCCTTTTCCACGGTGCGGCACTGGGCACACTTCTGAACAAAACTCTTCTTGCCTTTCTCAACGTCACCCATTTTTTATTCTCTCTTTCATCCCTTGGGATACTAGAGTTCCTGCTCAGAAGATGGACATCCTGTTCTCTACTCCATCCAAAAGTTTTTGAGGTTTGCTGTTACTCAGAAAGTCACAGATATTGATTAGCTCAATGGTTCTTAAACTTTAGGAGTTGTTAGAAGCAGGTCATCAGGAGGGCTGTTAAAACAGAGCTCATCTCTTAGAGTTTTTGGGTGGGGCCTTAAGAAATTGCATTTCTACTGGTTCCCAGTGATGTTATAAAAAAAAAAGAAAAAATCTTTAATCTTTCTGATTGCTCATTCTTAGCACAGCTGCATTTTCATCCGTAGGCTTGTTGCCTCATGATTACAGAATGGCTGCCACAATCCCAGCCATCATACTTTCAAACAATTGCATCCAAGAAGAAAAAGGGGCAGACATCTCTCTCTCTCTGTCTCACTCTTTTGGTTCAGGGGCAATCTTTTCTATAAATCTTGCCTTTGCAACTCGTTGGCAAGTAATCATTCATTTATTCATTTGTGTAGTCAAACACAGGTTTATTGAATAACTAAGATAAGCCAGACCTGGTGCTGGATAGAAGCTAGCGCAAACAGGGCTTCTATCCTAAGGGAACATGCTGTCTACCATGGAGACACTCTAGTAAAAAGGTGGGTCATAGGTCCATTTTAAGTAAACTAAAGCAACAAGAACTAGATTATCAAGTCCGTATAGGTTCATCACCTGGGGTGACAGCCACCTTCCCTCGCATGTCACTGTCTGATTGAAATTGGATTTCTATGACCCAAGGAAGGAAGGGACGCTATTGGGCAAGGACTTAACAGCACCTGTCCTGGTAGGATGACCAACCTATCTCAGTTTCCCTGGGACCATTCCCTGGGACTGAAAGTATCACCTCCCTGAAATCCTTTCACTTCTGGGCAAATCAAGATGCTTGATCACCTTAACTCCAGTTTCCTAAGACTTTCTGAATTAGAATCTTGGGGTGGAAGTAGGGAGTTGAGACTTAGACCATAAAAGTGTTTTTTTAGCACTCGCAGGTGGCATAGTGGTTAAGGCACTGGATTCCATGTGGCTGACTTTCAGGTTCGAGTCCTGGACCCAGCAGCCTGAAAATCGTGCCGGTTGCGTGTGTGTGCATTCCCAAAATCCTGAGGGGGGAATAGAAGAGAAGAGATGATGACGTGGCCATCCTCCCCGGGGATGATTTCTCACTTTGTCTCTTTTTGACTCTCTCCAGTGAGTGCAAGTCTTATGGGGAAAAAAAAATTAGCTCTCTCCTCAAGGTGAGTCTAATCATCTTTTATTACTGTTATTATTTTAGGGCACTTGTTTTCCCCAGAGAGAGACAGAGACAGAAAATAAAAAAGCCATCCCCAGGAGGGATGGCCACCCCACAATCCCTTCTCCTTCATTTTTCCTCTGTAGATTTTGGGCATGGACAGAGTGCCAGTGTGTTTCTCAAGCTGCCAAGTCTGGGATTCAAATTGTGCAGTCGGCCACGTGGGATCCAGCTGCCTTAACCACCTCATTGCCAGGCTGGCCCTGAATCTAATTATCTTGAGAATCACTGAGCTTAAGTTTCCGTGAAGCCAAAAGAGGGACTCAAGGTTCGTATATTTCCAACTAACATCAGGGCAGGAGGAAATCCCAGATAAAGTGATGCAGGTCCAACCAGGGCTAGGAGTTCTCGGAGAGTCAAATGGAATCACAAGCCTGGAGGGACCTGGGATCTTCAAATTCCATCTCCAGCCTGCTCCTAATCCCAGCTACAGGAGGAAGAGTACATTTTAGAGTCCCTTCCCCTGGACGATGTTGACTGCCCACAGCCAACTCTGTTGGGTCCCACCACAGAGCCTGTGGCCAGGCACCTGCACAGTTGTCTCCACGGTGGACAGCAAACTCCCCTAGGATAGAGGCCCTCTTAGGCCTGTGCTCCCAGCACCAGGCCTCAGCATCTCAGTTCAGAGCTGTCCTAAGCATCCAGCACCACCTGGCTTATCTGAGCTATTCGGTCGATGTGTGTCGACTACATGAATGAATGAGTGAGGAGGCCGTGCTCATGAGCAGAAAGATCAGTTCTGACCATTACACCCCACACAAGCCCCTGTAACAGCCAAGTGCCTGGAACATAGAACCCTCTCCAACTCATCTGTGAGCAGGCGGGACCCTGGGTGGGCTGGGGTGGGGTGAGAGCCTGAGTCAAGCTCTTTCCCAAGACACCAGCTGAATACACCTCGGTCTCCCTGACCCAGGCCTCCCAGGCTTCCATGGGAGCTGTGTGTGTGCCCAGCGCACGGAGCAGGGTAACTTTCCGATGGTTGAAGCTCATTACTCATCATTAGGAGTCCTGGTGTCTGGAGTTTTCCAGGTGATCAAAGCTCCTCTGTCTGGAGCAGCCAGGCAGGCCCTGGTGTCTGTCACCAGTAATCTCCCAGCCTGGCCAGGCAGACAGTTAAGTAACCCAGGAAGGAGGGGATTTGGTTTTTTAAGCTCACATAATTCAGCCTGACACCCAGACGTGCAGACAGTGGCTCTGGCTCTGCCCCAAGAAAGTTGTCCCTGGTTGGAGGGGTGCAGGCTGGCAGGAGCAGCAGCTTGGCTTGCGAGGGTTTATTGCAGGGCTGGAGGGTGTTCCTCCTTGCCCCACTCTGAAGAAGGGCTGGGGTAGAAAGGAGAATCACTACTCACACACCCTTGTTCCCATCACCCCCTCCTGCAGCTCTGTCTAGTCTCTCCAGAGCCTCACTTCCAAAGAGTGCCCCTACCCTTTTCTCCCCCAGAACCAGGAACTCCAAATGGGGCTCTTTTTTTGTCCCTGATCTCTGGCAGGACTCAGGGGTCAGTTTGCCTCCCTAGTCCCACATCCCTTAGCGCTGCCCACAATCTATGTCCCTGCACAGAAAATGTGTTGCAAGCCTGAATGCCAGGGTCAGATCTCTGTACACAATGACCCCTGTGCAGGGCTGACACTTCAGTAAATCGTGAATCTCTTCAATGACGGGGGGACACTTTCTTAAAAAACTGTTCAATTTTGGGACCAGCAGTTAGCGTAATGGCTATGTCGCTGAACTCCCACGTAGTCGACTGTGGTTTGAGTCCCGGACCCGGTGGCTTAAAACTCACACCGGGTGCGTGTGCGTGTGTGCCCAAGATCCTGAGAGGAGAATGGAGGAGAAGGGATTGCGGCATGGCCATCCCCCTGGGGGGTGATTTCTCGCTTTCTGTTTCTCTGTCTCTCTCTGTCTGGCGAGCACACCCGCCCTATAGCAAAAAAATAACAAAAACAAAAACAAAAAAAAACTACAAAAACCCTCTCCAAAAAAGACAAAAAAATCTTCAATTTTATTTATTAGTAGTATTTTTAAATTTGACCAGAGAAAGAGGGAGAGAGAGAGAAAGAGAGAGAGAGAGAGAGAGAAAGAGAGAGAGAGAGAGGAGAGAATGAGAAGGCAAGCCTCCAGGTCCAGGACTTGAACCGTTAGCCATGTGGGAGTCTAGTGCCTTAACCACCACGCCACCTGCTGGCCTCAAGGGGGGAACACTTTTTGAAACATGCTTAAAACAATTTACAAATATTGCATTTCTTGATTAACCACCCCCCCCAAAAAAATAACCCACGTTGGATTGAAAAATTTGACCTAGAAATAAATTTCTTTTGATTTTGCACAAAGTTTGTGTAAAAATATTTT
>NW_006159921.1:2366441-2389939 GCF_000334495.1 Tupaia belangeri chinensis
GCAGCCTCCTCCACGCTGCCTGTCAACCTGGAAAGCAGAGTCAAAGCAAAGAGTAAACATGGGAGCTCATTAGCCTGGGAAACGGAAATGGCTTTGCCAAAGAGCTGACTGATGTGGATGTGCAGGTATCGGGTTCACAGTGGGTTAGAAAATTAATGCTGAGAATGGGATAAAACGTGCCAGCTCCCGAGACTGGCAACTGAGGTGATGCTAGACCCTTCCCAGCATGCTCCTGGGGTCACCCTGTAGGCTTGTGGCCCGACCAGTCGCTCTCTTTGGTGCAGATGTTTTTGCCCAGGCTAAGTTCTGTGCCTGGTGGACAGTACCTATCAGATATCGACACTCCTGTCCTGGATAGGAGGGACTTCCTGGCGCAGCCCCAGTCCTCCTAGGCTGGAGAAGGGCCAGTTCAGAGTCGCTCCAGTGTCTTCAGATCCACTCCCACCAGGATGTTTTACATATTTTAATTAAAGGGCCGCCCTGGGCTGGCAGGGCCTCTGATGGATGGCTCCAATCCGAGTTGCAGGGTTGCAGTGGTGTGAGACAACACGGCATCCGACCATGCACTCCTGCTCTCGAAAATGCTTTGGCTCCCAACTCTGGAGGCAGGTCTGCGTGAGTTCCAGGAGGAGAGATGAACCCAGCAGGGGGGCCAGGTGGCAGGGCACTAAGGCGGTGCTGGGGTCGGGAGACAAGTTAGGTAGGAAAGTGCCTTGGACAGTGTCGAAGGACCAGCTGGCTGCTGGGCTACGGATGAGTCAGATTCTTGCAGACACACAGCCCCATGGACACTCCTTAGCAGTGTCAAATTGTGACAAATGGCATGGGCAGAAGTTGCCGGGTGGCAGCTGCCGCATCTCAGAGGGAAGCAGGTATTTTTAGCACTGTGCCTTGGGGCCCTGGCACTGGGTTAATTAATCATGGTGAACAGCATCCAGTTTTATTCTTGGTCCTGATTCCCCATCCCAGCCTTGACCCCATTCCCCGGACTGGAATACCAGTGCAGAGGTGGGAATCGTGCACAGCAAACACTGGGGATACCCTTCCCTCCTCCCCACAGCTGGGATGTTGCCTAGTCCTGCTCTGTGACCCCCCCATTTCCCCTTTACCTTTTCCTCTAGCCACAGAGCCTCCTTGAGGTTCCCCAAGCCCGGTCCTGCCCTGGGGTTCTCCACCTGTGGGTCTTCCTCTAACATTATCCCTAGGTTTTCTCATCCTGCTTGTCTTACCTCCCTGTCCCTGCCTCACAAAGGCTCTCCCTGAGCCTACCCCAGCCCAAAGGCTCTCCATCACCTTGCCTTGCTTATTCCCTTCAGGGGCTTAGCACTAGCCTGTCATCTTATTTGTGTATGGCTTATTGTCCATTGTCTCCTTCCATTAAATATGAGTAGCTTGAGAGCAGGACTTTCTTGTCTTGGTCACTCTCTTGACTCCCACTGCCTAATGCAGTGTGTACAGGGTAGGTAACTCAATTAATGTCATTGAGCAAATGGCGGAGTGGAAGGGTGGATGGGTGAAAGGATGGATGGATGGGTGGAAGGGTGGCTGGGTAGAAAGGTGGGTGGGTGGGTGGAAGGGTGGCTGGGTGGAAGGGTGGATGGGTGGGTGGAAGGGTGGGTGGGTGGAAGGGTGGATGGGTGGAAGGGTGGATGGGTGGTGCATAGAAGGCAAGATGTTCATGGCACATCTGGGAAGATGTTGGCTGTGTGGCAGCATCCTTGCTCAAGCCACTGCAGCCTCACGGGAAGCACAGGACCAGGGGATTCTGCAAAGAGGGTGGAAGAACAGGGCCAACAGCTGTCCTTTCTCTGGATTAGAAATGTCTAATCACATGCGCTCTGGGATTTGTGACAGATTGCTTTAAATTCTGCTTATTTTTTTTTCCTGTAATTTTTTTCCCATTAGGGATATGGGTGTGGAGAAACAGGCTTATTTATTTATTTACTTATTTATGTTTTTGCCATAGGGCATGTGTGTTTGCCGGAGAGAGACGGAGCAAGGTTAAGTGAGAAATCACCCAGTAGGGGGATGGCCATGCTGCCATCCCTTCTCCTCCAGTCTCCTCTCAGGATTTTGGGCACATGCATGCCAAGCATGATTTTCAAGCTGCTAAGTCCAGGGTTCAAACCATGGTCAGCCATGTGGGAGTCCAGCACCTTAACCACACCATCTGCTAACCCCCAAGACAGACTAATTTTAAGGAACTTCTAGAAGACAGTTCCCCAATTCTGTCCGACAGCTAATAGTAGCAGTTTGGGGAAATTAAGCATGCACCTTTCACTGAATCTGCTCTTAAAATTTATTCTTGGGTCCAGCAAGTGGTGTAGTGGTTAAGGCACTGGACTCCCACGCAGTTGACCTTGATTTGAGTCCTGGACCTGGCAGCTTGGAACTCATGCTGGACACGTATGTGCGTGTGAGCTCAGAATCCCAAGAAGAGAATGGAGGAGGAGGAGTGTGGCTTGGCTATCCCCCCTGAAGGGGCGATTTCTGTCCTATAGCAAAAATCTCTTTAAAAAAAAAAATTAGTCTTTGGATAAGATTGTTGGTTGCCTATCCACTTCCTTTCTCGCTTGAGAACAGAACTCCAATTTAGTTCTGGTCTTGGGAGGTCTGTACTCCAGGAGGCCCTACCAGTCCCAGGAAGAGAACTGTGATTGGCCTGGGCCCTGGCAGGAGCTCCACCCCTCAGCTAGTGATTGGTTCAAAATGCCAGGGATGATCTGGTAGTGTGATTGAGCAGTCTAAGGCCCTGGATTACGGATCCAGTTTCTTTGAGCCATGAATTCCGATCCTACTTCTACCACAGTTAGTCTTTGGGGCTAGCCAGGGGAATGGTGGTTAAGGCAACTGGATCCCACCTAGCCAACTGCACAATTGAACTTGAAAAACATGCTTGGCACATGTGAATGCATGTCCAAAATTCCAAAAGGAGAAATGGAGGAGACGGGATCGCAGCATGACCGTCTCCTCATGGACTGTGTTTTCGCTTTCTCTCCCTCTCTCTTTCTCTAGTGAGTGTATGCACCCTCTAGCAAATTTAAAAAAGGAAGAAAGGAGAAAGGAAAAAAGAGGAAGAAAGAAAGAAAGAAAAAGAAAGAAGGAGAGAGAGAAAAAAAAAATGAAATGCCAGGGATGCAATTTGAACTAATAGGACATAAGGAGCTTCTAGCTCTTGAGGGTTTTCTTTACTTTATAAACTGTACATGAAGAAGGAGTGTATGCATGTCCTTCCTGATCCTAAAACTGATCAAAGCTGATTTTAATAGTAAAGACACATGGTGGGGTGCTGGGGAGACGATGGGTTTCCATTTGCAAGTCATGGGCAGGCAGGAGTGGTGCTCACACCCAGAGGTGTCCTCCCTGGGAATATTCAAATATGCCCAGTGCCAAGTCTCCCCCCTTCAGGTAGAGTCTGAGACCTGGATTTCTGTGCAGTTTCTGTGCAGGCCCTCCTGTCCCCCCATTATCCTGAGACCCGTGAAGGCTGTGAGTGCTGAAACAGCCAGGAATGGGGCGGTCCAAGGCCCAGAGATGCCTTGCCAGAAGATGTTAGAATTTCCTTCTATTGATATCCTGAAGGAGACAAATAGATTGGCCTTCTTACCTTCCTAGCCTGGGGCCTTCTGCCAACAGTGCTCGCTTATTCTCAGCCTCTGCTGTGGTTCAGGTAGAAATACTGTCCCCTCTGGTTCTGAGACGCAAACCAAAGGCCTCATTAAAAAGCACCAGGATAACTGAAAAAATCGCTATTTCTTTGCGACTTTTGCTACTTTTCTTTCCTAGCTCTGGTTGTGACTTCCAACTATTCCCTGTGTGAGACAGAAACAGAGGCAGAGAAAGAGAGACAGAGAGAAGAGAGAGAGAGAGAATGGCACAAGCTAGATGACAGAGACACGGTCTTTCTTTTATGGATTTGAGAAATAGCTATTGGAAGCCTACTATGTGCCTGACACACATTCCCCTCCCCTCAATTAAACACACCATACGTGCTATTTACATCATCTCTCTAATCCACATCTGGCTCTTAGGTAGGGGAATCGGAGGCTGTTGTTTCTGCTAAGACCAGTAGGTGTCATCATGTCAGAAGGCAAGCTGGCAGTGCCGGGGCGTTAGCAGGAAAGCTGGCGATGCCTGGGATTTGAGAGCCACCTTTGCACATAAATTCTATTCCATCTAGTTATCTGAGTGCCATTATGTGCAGGGCACTTGAGGGTACACAGGGTAAGAAATGCACAGTCCCTGTCCTCGTAGACTACTGTGCCATCTGGGGCCTGGAAGGATAAAGTCAAAGAGGAAGAAGGCAGTAAGTGCCTTGGCAGAAGCTGCCTCCCACCTTTTCATACTGCAGCAGAGGGAACAGGCTCGGAGAGAAGAGCTGACTGATCCGGGAACACAGTGATTACAGACTCCGGGTCTCCTGACTCAGAACAGTGTTCTTTCCACCAAACCTTCTGTGTCAATAATTGGAGTTGCTTTTTCCATCTTGTGATTCAAAATTCCACCTTAGTTTAGCCATGAGCCTCTCTGCAAAATGCCCTCACTGATGCTTACTTTTCAAGGCACACTAGGTAGGTTCATCTGCATCTCAGAGAAGGCCCTCATTGTAGGCCCTGTGGTTCTAGAGTGGGCTGGCACAGGTTCATGAGAGCTGATGTGTGTCTGTTCCCAGCGACATCATGCTGGTAGCTTGAAATTGGCTATGGTAAGAGTATTTACACCATGGAAATTGGCAACAGGTATAAATCAGAGCATTGTTTTTTTTTTTTTTTTCCCCCTCTTCCAGAGAGCTGCACACCACTGAATTAGCATTCTTACTTTATAAAGAATCTGAGACTCAGGGGGCCAGCTGGTGGCACAGTGGTTAAGGCACTGGGCTCCCACATGGCTGACTATGGTTGGATACCCAGACCTGACAGCTTGAAAATCATGTCGACTACATAAGTATGTATGCCCAAACCCTAAGAGGAGAAAGGATTGTGGTATGGCCAACCGCCCTGGGAGGTGATTTCTCTTTTCCTATCTCTGTCTCTCTCTGGTGACTGCATGTATTCTGTGACAAAAACCAGAAAAAAAAAAAAGAAAAGAAAAACAGAAACCAAGGCTTAGGAGATGAGGTAATCCGCCAAAGAACATAGTTTATAAGTAGTGGAACGGGGACTCTGGGCCTCTAATCCAGGTGGTTTGAGGCTGGTGTGCTCAGAGATGACAGATATAATGGGATTTAGAGCCACTTTGACATGAGAGGTCTAGAATGATCTCAGATGTCTTAGTTCATTCTGTGCTGCTATAAGAAAATACCTGAGACTGCATAATTTATTATATAAAGAAAGAAATTTATTTCCTTATAGTTCTGGAGGCTGAGAAGATTCAAGATGAAGGTGCTAGCATCTGGCGAGGGTCCTCTTGCTGTGTCATACCGTGGCAAAAGTCAACACGTGATGGGTGGTGGGGTGGGCAAACAGAGGGCAAGGAAGAGACAAAAGGGAGCTGAACCTATTATTTTATAGGGAACCCACTCCCAAGATAAGGGCACTAATTTATCCAGGAGGGCAGAATCTGCATGACCTAATCACATCTTTTTTTTTTTTTTTTTCAGTCAATAAGAAATTTACTTGTTTTAAAAAAATCCAAATGCTGGCATTGTCCAGAAAATTTTAACAGGTTTATTTATAATCGTTATAAAGTTGAACTGCTGAAACTTGTTCACCAAAACATTTTGACTTGCATTAATGCTTTACATCCCCGCATTTATATTAAAAATCCACACACAAATGAAAATGGAAAAACTGCCAATACCCGATTTCTGTCCCCTATTTTCCACTTGCAATCATATACTTAGGTACCTTTTGACCCCATGGAAAAAAAAAATCTAACGTTCAGAACTACCAATAACAGGAAGAAGAGAAAAAAAATTTTTTTTTTGAGAATGAAATGTTTCCCATCATAGTGGATTCTTAAGCACGTTCTCCATGTATGCGGCGTGCTGGCTGGATGTCTTTTGGCATTATTGTTACACGTTTGGCATGAATAGCACACAGGTTGGTGTCTTCGAAAAGGCCAACCAAGTAGGCCTCACTTGCCTCCTGCAAAGAAAGCACCAATAGCTGCGCTCTGGAAGTGCAGATCTGTTTTAAAATCCTGAGCAATTTCTTCCACCAGACGCTGGAAAGGAAGTTTGCGTATCAGAAGTTCAGTGGACTTCTGATAACGTCTAATTTCACGGAGTGCCACCGTACCGGGCCTGTAACGATGAGGTTTCTTCACCCCTCCAGTAGAGGGCGCACTCTTGTGAGCGGCTTTTGTAGCCGGGTGCTTTACCACCGGATGGATTTGTGGGCTGTCTGCTTTGTAGGAGCCATGGCAAAGAGACCTCCTCACTTACCCCTTCTTTGGCTGGAGCTCGGCGAGCTAGAGGCGGCGCTGGTGTTGGAGAGCGACAGCGGCACAGCGGCGGCTGCGAACACAATTGAAAGATGGCTGACCACCTAATCACATCTTAAAGACCCCATTTCTTTTTTCTTTTCTTTCTTTTTTTTTTTTGAGAGTTTTTTTCACTATAGGGCGCATGCGCTCGGTAGACAGAGAAAGACAGAGAGACAGAAAGCAAGAAATCACCCCCCCCACACCGGGGGATGGTCACGCCGCAATCCCTTCTCCTCTGTTCTCCTCTCAGGATCTTGGGCACGCACGCACACACGCCCGGCGTGAGTTTTAAGCCACTGGGTCCAGGACGCGAACCATGGACCACTACATGGGAGTCCAGCGACATAGCCATTACGCTAGCTGCTGGTTCCCAAAGACCCCATTTCTTAATATTGGCACAATGGCAATTAAATTTTCACATGACTTTGAGAGGGAACAGATATTCAAACCACAGCACCAGGTTCCTCTTGTAGCCCTGAGGTGTGTGCTGCTCCAAGTCCAGGTCATTAATCCCACAGCAACGCCGTGCAATGGGAACCAGTTGAGGTGATGGGATAAGCAGTTCGGCTTTAATGGATTGGATGTGAGGCTGTTGGGGAGTTTAGATTTGGAGCCCAGGAAAAGTCTGGGCAAGAGATTGAGATCTACGAGACAGAGGTGTGTTTGTGACTACACCAAGTGTAGATTTGCGAGATCCATTACCTTTGTTTACAAACTCAGGCAAAAAATGCAAGATCCACTCTTCTGGATGCTTTTCCTCATATCTGTCAGTGTTCAGGTCGGTTGGGGACTGTGCACGGTCGCTCACATGTGCTCTCTGGTCCTAGTATAGTGTGAAGACTCGGTACTTACTAAATACATCGGAGGGACTCACTGTTATCCTGTCCATACCGGATCAGCCACTGCGCTGGAGCATACATCAAAACCTAAGCACATTTCTCACAGCTAAGATGATCTACAGTTCTGGCATCGTTATAGCAATATGAAGTTGGAATCAGAAATCACTCTTTTAGCATTTTAGAGCTAGAAGTGGGATTAGACATCATCTCTTTCAATGTACTCATTTTACTGGGGAGATACAGAAGCCCACAGGCCATTGGGGGAACTTCTGGGCCCCTTGCCCATGCGGGAAACCACCCAGGAGTGGCAGCCAGTGAGCTCTGCCTGGCCTGCCTTGCTCTGGCCAGTCTACTGCCCTGCTCTGAGACTTCATTCGTCAGGTTAAATGAGAGCCTGGGCTCTGCTTCTGGAAAGGTGATGAGTTGATGAGACAAAGCTCTAGGTAGCCAACCAGGGAGCCTGCCTGCCATATGCAAATGAATGGATTGTGGCTTTCTTCCTGGTTGGCTGGAGTGGCGCTGATGTCACAATGTGGAGGATTTCTTCACTCCAAGTAATTGTGTTTCTAGCCCCCCCAAATTCACTGACCTGGTTGGTCTCTTGGCTTCTTTATCCAACGGAGAAGAGAGAAGATGGAACCCCTCTATCAGGCTGGGTCCATTCTCATGAAAGTGAATACCTTACAAGGGAAGAAAATGGTGGAGACTGGCCTCCAGTCTGGAGACTTCTCCCTCTCCCAGTCTTGGCTCCCACCGCCGGCCGAAATGGAGATCCTGCAGCAGAAGGTGGCTGGGGTGCAGCGGGAGCTGGAGGACTTTAAGAAGGAGGCGCTGAAGTCCATTCGGTACCTGGAAGACGCCTTCTGCGAGATGAACGGGGCGCTGGCGCAACAGGAGGAGCAGGCGGCTCGGGTGAAGCAGCGGCTGAGGGAGGAGGAGGATCGCGGCGTGGTGCGCAACAAGGTCCTCACCTTCCTGCTGCCCCGGGAGAAGCAGCTCCGCGAGCACTGCAAGCGGCTGGAGTACATGCTGCTGGGCAGGAGTCCTGGCGCGCTGGGTGCCGCCAAGAAGGGCCAGGAAGATTGAGCTTTCCAGGCGGCACCGGTCAGGTGCCAAATGTAACGGATTTTATCTTTTTTATCAATGGGAGGACAAGCCCTAAGTCCCCACTCACCTGCTTCCCTTTCGTCATATCCATTGCTTTTCTTCTATGAAAATAACACCTCAGTGAGAGGCAACAAGACTTCAATTTTATTTTTTGGGGGGGAGGAAGGGGAAGTTCTGTTTATCCAGCCAAGTCAAGGAAAGAGGCACCCCAATACTAAGTCAGACACCTGTAACTTTCACCTCGAACCGTTTTCCTGTTTGTAATGGTAATATTGCTCAAGGTGTAACATATATGTGTATATATATATTCTTCAATGGATTGGTTGAACTTTTAACAACTCAAGGTTCTCATGATTTGTTATTTAATGCAGGTCTACTGCCCATGCTCGAAAATGGCCCAGCTTACGCTGTTCTGTCATTCTCATCCCGGCTTGTTAGGCGTTTCTGTCTGCCTCCTGCTGGACTGTCACCTCTCACTTTCCTTGGCTGCCTTTGCTCACCTCCGCTTCCTCTCCGTCTAGTTTGCAGACGGGCCCTTTGCGATGACAACACGTGTTAGGACTCTGAGGTGAACACGGAGCTCTAGTGCACTGGCGGCGTGACACCTGGAAGATTGTCTTCCTGTAGTGAAGCTGATTTCTGTGTTACCCCCACGGAGCAGGACTCATTGTCACGGTGCCCGGACAGGTGTCAGGCAAGGCACACGCCATCCCACTGGAGGGAGTGTTGTTTCCCATGGTGCACAGGGGGGAGTACCTGCAGGAAGGTAAGTCCCCGATGGTGAGTGGAGGACTGTGGCTCCAGTCTAGGTTACCTGTGCTCGTTGGCTGTCCTGCTGCTTCCATAACACACCCTCTGATTCTGGGACCACGTCAGGTTGTTGTGGACCTGCCCTTCTGGAAGGCTGTGATTGTCACCTAGGTGGTTTGGGGGTTCATTTGTTGTCACCGTACTTGTTATTTCCAATTACCTTTCTGCTGTATCTGTTCACATATTCTCTCTCTGGGTCCCCTGAAATGTTTTCCTAAACACAGAATCAAGGTGCCTGGAGGCTAGAACCAGGGCCCAAGCAGCATTGGGCTTTGTTCCTCCTGCTCAGCCTCTGATCGTCCACTGCAGCTGCTTCCTCCCTCCTCTTGCTTTCACAGAATCTCTCCAAGTAAGATTTGAACAGCTAGAACCCCCAAGCTGAACTCACAAAGGAAGTCTGTGGCCTGTGGTTTATTGCAATGTCCATCCATCAGTCATCTTCCCTGAAGGACTGTGTCCCTGCCTTAACTTTAGGTCGTTGCTACTTTAGAGAGTTTACTTGAAGTAATAATAACACTACTACTACTAACACTAATAACCTTAATAGATTTGCATTATCAAGAATAGAAAACATTCTAGACACCAAGTTTGGCCCTTTGGAGCTTGGTGTTATTAAAGATTTTTTTTTTGTGAGAGATTTTTGCTATAGGGCATGTGCATGCGCCAGAAAGACAGAGAGAGACAGAGAGACAGAAAGCGAGAAATCAACCCCTGGGGGGATGACCATGCCATAATCCCTTCTCCTCCATTCTCCTCTCAGGATCTTGGGCACGCATGCACACGTGCCTGGTGTGAATTTAAGCCACCGGGCCCAGGACTTGAACCGCAGTTGACTACTTGGGAATTCAGCGACATAGCCATTACACCAACTGCTAATTCCAAGATTTTAAGAATTGGAGGAAATCAAAGCTCCGAGAGGCAAAGTCACTTGTCCAAGGGTCCACAGCTGGTAGAGTTGCAATTTGAACCCAAGAAGGTCTAACGTCAGTGTCTGTGCTCTTAATCCTTATGTATTTTTGGAAGCTTATGGATTCTGATGAGCACTTTTTTGAGTAGATAGAATTTGTACTGAAACTGTTGAAGTGAGCTCTGGGAGAAGGGATTGTTCTATGGGGGATATTCTTGTATCCCTAAACGTTGCAGGAGATGCTTATGTGTATCTACAGAGGGCGGAGGGAATTGGTTCTAAAGCAAATTCATCAGGAGAAAGGCTTTCACCAACTGCAGGTGCAGCATATAAAGCAACTGCCCAGGGATGACAGTGGTCGTGAGGGTCCTGAGACAAGATCAAGACATCAGAGCTGGTCAGACCATGTCTAGGGTCATCGGTATTTGTTCCTGGCTCAATGTCTTGAGAGGGTCCTAGATGGCCAAGTGTGTCCAGAGGATGGAGACAAGCCAGGGGATCCTGAGAAGGGGGCACGATTGAAGGATCTTGGCAGGACACATTTTGAGGGAGATTCAATCATGACCTTCCAGACCCTGGAAGGACTGACTGATTTGGCCTTGGTGCCTGAGGAGGCTCATAAATGTCACCCCCCTTTTCCTGTGTTAAGAATAAATACAGGGATAAACATAGGAGCCAGGCGAGTGGAGACAGTGTGTCACTGTTACTGCTGGTAAACCTGCCTGAGACGGTGGTTTAGGGTTTGTTGGCCTTGCCATGATTTCATCCCTGAACCTGACGAGGTCTCCAGGCACAGTGCTGGCACCCCTCAAAGGGCTGCTGCTATAACAGCGTGTGTGCCCTGGCAGTAGAGGACAGCTCAGGAGAGATGAAGGGGTGTGACAAGCCTGATCTTTCTCTAAAGTCCTCTAGTCAGAATGTCACTTCCCTTTTCTGGGGAGGAGTCAGTGAAGGAAGGGGAGCTCAGCAATGCTACTTGAGTAGAGGGGCCTTCATCATAATGAAAGAGGAATGGGAAAAGAGTTTCCTCCCTCGTCAATAAGGAAAAGAGTCAGACTGAAGCCACATAATAGTACTGGGGGCAAAGGATAGGTGCTTGCAGGAGGCAGGTATCAGCATTCTGTAACAAAAATAACGGGTGCTTATGATGTTTTTATGCCCTAAAGGGTTGACTCAGCAGGCCTGGGATATGCACATCTTTGAAAACTTTGCACATTGCAAAGGTAGGGCTGGCCCTGGACTGGGTCCTCGGAGCTAACCTCTAAGACCTTGCAACATGCTCCCTGATAGAATGTCTTGGGCCACTGCAGATAATTTGCACTAACAATGTGATTTATGGCGAGGGCCCTGGGTCATGTTGTATCAGTTTTACCTCTGGAGGAGCTGGAGATTTAATAACTAAGGCCAGCCACAGAAGTGCTCCATGCACATATAATAAACCACCAATAAGAACCGTGGACACCGAGACTCAAGTGAGCTTCCCTTTGCAGTATTCTCTATGTGTTGGTATTCTTTTGCTGGAATAAATAGTAATCATGAGTATAACAGCTTTTCTTAGTTCTGTAAGTTCTTCTAGTGAATCACTGAATCTAAGGTTGATCTTGGGGACTCTCAACACTGTCGGATGTGCTTGACATCTCATTCTTAGTATCCTCACAATAACCTTGTGAGCTAGGTGCTGTCATCCCCAGGACAGATGAAGAAACTGAGGCATGGAGAGGTTAAGTAACTTGCCTAAGTAACACAGTGAGATTCCAGAACTCTCTCTCTTGATCACTGCTCTTCACAAAAGGAAGAACCTAGGAGTAATGGCCTAGGCCCCATTTGTTGGACAGTCTCTTGGGGTGGCCACAAGACCCTACTGCTCCACGCGAGTCCTCCTGGAGTGATGACAATGAGAAAGTGCTGGAGGAAGAACCAGGGACCTCGTGAATCTGGACAGCTCAAGTGCACGTCTGTCCAGGTTGGGTGAGACAGGTGTCCTACCTGTAGACCAGATGAAAGTCTAAGTGTCCTCTTATGCTCTTCTTTGCTGCAGAGCTTGGGAGTTTTATTCTCTATCCAGAGATTTCAGCTACAAGCTGGACAAAGATGGTAGTCGTCATCTCTGACAGGTGGGGCCATCTTTGCTTTTGTTTTTCACCAGCAGAGACTGGCCTGATCATTTGGCAACAGGAAGGGCTTGTCTTTGTGTTTGTTTCTCCTCCCCACTTTCAGGTCCTTGCCCACAACCTCAACCTGGCATGGCAAGGAGGTTTAGGGCGAGGCCTTTTCTGAGCCTTTGAGATTTTTTTGGAGATAGCTAGGATACCTGACTAGGCTCTACCTCACAGTTGAGACTCTAGTCCTGGAGGACAGAAGAAATCCATAGTTATTTAAAGAGCCAAGAAGAAAGAGCTCTGTGCAGCTTTGGAAGTTGGAGTGCCTCCCTCCAACTCTTCTCCCAACTGTGAACAATAAAGTCAAGTGGTCCAACTGCTCACTTTCTCTGAAATTTGAAGACAAATAGAAGACAAAATAACAGATGGTTTTCTCGCTGCCAATAACTGTAGCTTTCAAAGGTTTCCTACCAGTTGCAATGCTCCGCTTGCTCCTCCTGAGCACTCTCCACACTCAGGGCTGCTGAGATCTTAGACACATGGTTCCAACTAATGAAAACTATGGCAGCCAGGAAAGCCCTCCCTGGGATCCCAAGTCCTGTGTCTGCTGCAAGCTGGGATGCGTGGATGAGTAGCAGGATGGCTGAGATGCAGGAAAGACAACCACGAAGTGCTTGGCTTGGGAAGGCGATGAACCCCAGCTGTCACAACCTCAGTCTTATCTTTTCTACTTAATTGATGCCCAAGGCCAGGCAAGAAGAAGAGAGCTCTTGAGAGGAGCATGGGTAGGCAGAGTTGTGCAGCACGGGTAGGAAGCGCAGGTTCGGATCTGGGGAGTGGGGGCTCATTCTACATGCAAAATTTGGCTTCCTGGTCTGATCTGATCCATTTAGCAATCTGTGACGTGCTAAGAGCAGCAGTCTGGGAGTCTTTCCTGACACTCACCAGGTGTCAACATAGAGGGACTTTCCCTGGGTCCTGCCTGATCAATTGGGTATGGCTCTTGCTGGGGACTTGGCAGCTCCTTCAGAGTAGAGGTGAAGGGTAAAAGAGGCCCATGAGGGTTTGGCCATTCTCTGTTCTGATCGCCACTTGGCTGCTTTAAAGTGAATGCAGGCCCAGACAGTGGCGCAGCGGTACAGCATGGCACCTCTGCGGGGCTGACCCCAGCAAGATTTTGGGTTCACATCTGTAGACTTCTTGGAACATACTGCGTGTACATGGCCCATAATCTGGGGCTATGAGGCTGGGCATAGACAGTTATGTCATGACCCTGTTGGGAGTGCTGCCGCTTTGTTCATCTCTCTCACTCTATTTCTGGCACTCATGGAAGAAATAAGTTTAAAAAATTATGCGCCAGTTGATGGTGTGGTGTTTGGGGTAGCTGGATCCCACTTGGCTGGGAGTGTGGTTTGAGTCCTAGACCAGGCAGCTTCAAAACACATGCTGGGCATATGTTTCCAAAATCCCGAGAGGAAAATAGCAGAGAAGGGATGCGGTGCGGCCGTTCTCCCTGGGGGTACTTTCTCACTTTCCCCTTTTCTGTTTCTCTGACGAGTGCATATACTCTATGGCAAATTTAAAAAAAAAAGTGTTTTAAATAATAAACAATGACTGTGGTTGGTTCATCTTCAGTGCCCAGCAAGGAGTAGGTGCTCAGGAAACGTGTTAAATGGAATGAAAAGTGGTAACATCTTCTATGCCTCTTTGCATGTGTGGTATTTATAAACGCAGACTTCGAGGGTGACTTAGTGTCATTTAATTAGAGTAGAAATCTCTGAGGCAGCATTTTGTGGCAGAGTGCTGAGCCAGCCATCAGAGGTCCTGAGTTCAAATTCTAACTCTGCACTTTTGTAAGTTTCCATTTAAGATGTGTCTCTTTCTTTAGCAGTCCTAGTCTCTGTCATCTGAGACCTCTATTTCTCCACTTGCAAACTGGGGTCACCAGGGTCAACTTTCCAGGCTTATTTAGGCATTAATTAAGGGACCAGCAGATGGTATAGTGGCTACGTCGCTGGACTCCCATATGGCTAACCCAGTGGCTTGAAAATTACGCTAGGTGCATGTGTGTGCATACCCAAGATCCCAGGAGTAGAATGGAGAACGGACTGTGTCATGGCCATTCCCTCTGGGGTGGGGGGGTGATTTCTCACTTTCTCTCTCACTGTCTCTCTCTCTGGCAAGCACACACACACCCTAAGGCAAAAACTTCTTAAAAAAAAAAAAAGAGGGACCAGCAGATGGTATAGTGGCTACGTCGCTGGACTCCCACATAGTTGACTGTGGTGCGAGTCCTGGACCTTGTGCATGTGCATGTGTGCCCAAGCTCCTGAGAGGAGAATGGAGAAGGGATTGCGGCATGGCGACCCCCCCTGGGAGGTGATTTCTTGCTTTCTGTCTCTCTGTCTTTCTGGCAAGCGCACACGCTCTACAGCAAAAACCTTTCCAAAAAAGAAAGAAAAAAGAGTTGAGATGAGGCACGTACAACAATAATAAAAATATTAAGTTCAGAGACTGCAATCCTCTACTCCCAATCCCAGGGGACCAGCACAGATTCTGGACTTTTTGGATGAAGAACTTCTTTAGAGGCTAAGGATCTTACCTCCAAAAGGGCTGAGATTTATTAACAGGAAAGAAAGGTTCACATAACTAGAAGGAAACAGTGAGAAAGAAGAAAATAAGAAAGAAAAACGTGGGAACCAGCAGTTAGCATAATGGCTATGTCGCTGGACTCCCACATAGTCGACCACGGTTCACGTCCTGGACCCGGTGGCTTAAAACTCACGCCGGGCGCATGTGCGTGCGTGCCCAAGATCCCAAGAGGAGAATGGAGGAGAAGGGATTGCGGCGTGACCATCCCCCCTGGGGGGTGATTTCTCGCTTTCTGTCTCTATGTCTCTGTCTGTCTGGCGAGTGCACACGCCCTATAGTGAAAAAAACCTCTCCAAAAAAAAAAAAAAGAGAAAGAAAAACCTGACAGACTTAGGTTTTCCAAAAGAGATCTCCTCAGTGTGTGGTTGAGAATGAGTCATGAAAATGAGATCATATAGTTGAGGAATATGAGGGGAGACCAGTGAATCGAGAAAAGAAGGCATTAAGTGTGATTTTGGCTGTGTAAGAGCTAAAGTTATAAAACTCAAAAAAAAAAAAAAAAGAAACCATAGGCGTTTTTCTTAGATATGGTAGTAAAGGCATAAGAACAAAAGAAAATAGATAAATTGGACTTCATCAAGGTTAAAAACTTTTGTCCGGCAAATGATACCGTCAAGAAAGTGAAAAGACAACCTACAGAATGAAATAATATATTTACAAATTGTGTGTCTGATAAGGGACTTGTAGTCAAAAACACAAAGAGCTTTTACATCTTAATAAAATGTTTTTATGTTTTGATTGATACATAAGTCAATCAAAAACTTCATGAAGGGACTTGTAGTCAAAAACATAAAAAGTTTTTACATCTTAATAATAAAAAGATACATAAATCAATCAAAAACTTCATGAAAGATCTGAATAGACATTTTCTCCAAGAAAATAGGCAAATGATCAATAAGCACATGAAAAGATGCTCAGCATCCTTAGTCACCAGGGAAATACCTGTCCAAACCACAATGTGATAACCATTTTATACTCATTAATATGGTTATATATAAAAAAGACAATCACAAGTGTTGGTGAAGATGTGGAGAAATGGGAGCCTTCACACATTGCTGATGGGAATGTAAATGGTTCAGGCACTTTGGAAAACAACTTGGGGGACCAGCAGTTGGCGTAATGGTTATGTTGCTGGACTTCCATGTAGTCAACCACAGTTCAGGTCCTGGACACAGTGACTTAAACACATGATGGGCGCATGTGTGTGCATGCCCAAGATCCCAAGAGGAGAATGGAGGAGAAGGGATTGCGGTGTGGCCATCCCCCGTGGGGGGTGATTTCTTGCTTTCTGTCTCTCTGTCTCTCTCTGCCTTTCTGGTAAGTGCACGTGCCCTATAGCAAAAACCTCTCAAAAACAAAACACAAAAACCCCCAAAAACAACTTTTTGGGTTTAACAGTTTAACAGTTTCTCAACATGTTAAACATGGAGTTACCATATGATCTAGCAATTATACTTGTAATTATATACCCAAGAGAAGTTAAAATGTTTGCTCACATAAAATCTTGTCCACGTGGGCCAGCTAGGTGGTGTGGTGGTTAAGGTGGCTGGACCCCAGATGACCAACCGCACAGTTCAAGTCCCTAACCTGGAGGCTTGAAAAACACACCAGGTGCATGTGCATGCATGCCAAAAATCCTGAGAGGAGAATGGAGGAGAAGAGATTGTGGCATGGCCATCCCCCCAAGGGGTGCTTTCTCACTTTTCTTATGTTCTCTCTCTCTCTCTGGTGAGCACACACACCTTAAATAGTAAGTTAAAACAAACAACCAAAAATCTTGTCCATGAATGTTGATAGCAGCATCATTCATAATAGGCCAAAGTAAAAGCAATTCAAATGTCCATGAACTGAATAGCTACTTATGTTATATCCATACAGTGGAATGCCATCTGGCAATAACAGAAAGGAAGTATGAGGCATCGTCAGTTATGGTTGCCCTGGCCATGTATGGCTACTCAGCATTTGAAATGTGTCTAGTGGAATTAGGAACAAAATTTTAAATTTTATTTTATTTCAATGAGCCATATGTGACTGATGGCTACAACCTCAGAGTTTCGATTTCTCCACATTCTTCATGAGGACAACATGAAGGGAACCTAAGATTTGTGCTTGGAAAGCCTAGTTCATAGGGAGGAATTATACTGCATCAACCTAGAGTACGTGGTGATAGAAACAAGTGATTTTGTGTGTTGTGGGGAGTGCGGGGAGTAGATCCAAGGGAGAGGCCAAATCACGACCCTGAATTTTCCAGTCCACTCTGTGTGCTGGGCCGGTCATGTGGGAACATGGGAACATGATCTCTTCAGGCTGTGGCAGGTCAAATTTGTCTCTCTCTCACTCTCTTTCTTCATTGGAGTCACACTAATAAGCACAAACAATGAGATTCCTTTAGGAGATAGCAATGTGTTGTCAATCAGAGAGGCAATCAAGTGAAAACTAACTGGGGCTGGGGTTTAAAACCCGGGTCCATGTTCACAGGCCAGAATCAGGACTCGAGAGAGGTGTCACAGAACCTGAAGGTCAGAGCTTAGTAGTGAAGGTATCTGAAAGAGAGCTCATTAAGAACAAGCAGAAGGATTCTCTGTTTTATCCTTATAGTCCAACTAGACTTGGGGTAGAGGTGCAGAATATGGCCAACACAGAGTGGACACACTGACTTTCAGACGTTCGTTCTCATGGGAAGGGTTGGTGTGAGAGGGCTACTGTTTAAGACCAGGAAGTCAGGCTCTGCCCCTGAGACTCAGAGAGCAGAAATACACTGGTTCTCGCGTCCTTGGCTTGTCTGTCATCATCCTGGGCGGTTATTGCTTCAGGAAGGGTATGGCCCCATTTTTGGGTCTGACAGTTCTGGTGGAGTCAAACATGTCTCTACTAAATAAATTAGATCTCTCCAGGGCAGATCAATATTTAATGTGGGGCTTAAAAAGACCAACTCAGGAAATGAGTTTAAAAGTAGAGAATTTGCCTTAGGTAGCAATTTCTGAAATACAGTGGTATCAGGGGACAGATTATTCAAACCCAAGCCATGGAGAATATAAAAATAGTTGAATAAGCCAAGTTCTGCTTCCTGTGCGATGGTGACTCTGAATCCCTTGATTTTCTGTGATACTCACAGAGGATTAGTATCAAGTTAGAAGAGACCTTAGGGAGCATCGACTCCAGGGAAGACAAATTCCATGTCCACTGCCTCCAGCCCTCACCTGTGGCAGACATCACTAATCAATCTCAGCACTTTTTCTTCTTGAGTTGAATGCAGATTTGTATTTATTTTTCTTGACATTGTATTCTGTGCAGCCATTATCTATTTATTGGTCAAAGTGGCACAAAACGTGACATTTATTTTTCACCTTCATTGACTCCAAATCCTTCATTTAGCAGATGAGAAGCTGTCTTCTTCCTCCTAAGACAGACTTTTCTCCAGGAAGAATATATTAGAGGCTGAGATTCTAACAGAGAGTTTTATCAAATCCTCTGTGAGCAACACCAGACCTTCCTGAGTGACACTGAATATTTTGTGCTAGAAATAAAATCATAGGTCATCGGGGCAACAACCACATCCCCTCCCACCCCGTCTCTCCCAAGAAAAATATGCCCCAGATCACCCACCGCCCAGGATCTACAATCTGCAGCCCACGAGGTCCAGCGCCCATTCAGACTTGGCAATCAGTGATGGCAGCAAAGGCGTCAACGTTGAAAGCTCGCCACGTGTGGTATTCTCATCCAGTGTATGCAAGATACTGGCAACAATATCAGCAAGCAATGGCTTGGACGCGAAGCCACCAGGTCGCCTACAGGAAGGCCGTGGAATCCTATTTCTCTTCCCTGTGTTACTTGGCTTTCAGAAGGTCTGGCCAGCACGCATATGGCAGCAGCAGGATCCAGACGTCCACAGTAGAAGACTAACTTTGTCTAAAGAAGAAAAGGCAGAAAGTGAGTCAGATGAGGAGGTGGAGTACGACCTGAGTAACGTGGAAATCACCGAAGAGCTCCGCCAGTACTTTGCAGAAACCGAGAGGCATAGAGAAAAGCGGCAGTGGCAGTAGCAGCTGGAGGCGGCGCGCCTGGACGACTACGTGAATGCCGACCACGTCCTGTACTACAAGTCCCGGTCAGTCAAGCCCACAGCCGAGAAGCATGGCGAGCGGCGCAAGGTTGAGATGCAGCATTTATACGGGGACAGCGTCACCAAGATCCTGGCCAGGGAGGCTGCGGTGCAGCTGAGCTTCGACAAGCACTGTGACAGGAAGCAGCCCAAGTACTGGCCGGTCATTCCCCTGAAGTTCTGAGCCCTGGCACCAGGGCCCTCACATGTTTCTGAAAGGGGTCCCCAATCTCACCCCCTTCCTTTTGGATACACACTCTTCTCTCCTTCTGTAGGCGACTCAGGGAGAGGAGTCTTTATACTGGGAGAGAAGCGTGTTCACCAGTCTCAGTGGGGCTGGATGTCCTATGCCAGCCACTTGGAAGTCAGAGGATGTATACTGTCGCCATCATGAGCATTTCTCTTGGCACCGAATGATGATTTTGTATATATTACCTTTTTTTTTATATTGCCAATAGTGGTGTTTGAGTCATTTAAGTCTTTGCCTAGATATACCAAAAAAAAAAAAAAAAAAAAAGAAAGAAAGAAAGAAAAGCATAATATTTCAGAATTAGAAAGCATCTTACATAGAGTGGACACACTGACTTTCAGACGTTCATTCTCATGGAAAGGGTCGGTGTGAAATCATCTAGTTGCACCCTCTTCATCATGAGGAAATTAAAACTCAAGTCACTCCTCTCTCTGCATCGACAATATTCATTCCAATCTTAACACTCCCATTTTGAGGCCTTAGGCAAACCACAAAAATTTTTGAACTTGCACTTTCTGGTTATCATCTCAACAACGAAGACATGCTGCAAAAGGTGTGCTTTAAGAAACACACAACAGAGATCAGCAGATGATGTAAGGGTTACGTCGCTGGACTCCCACATGGTCCACTGCGGTTGGAGTTCTGGACCCAGCAGCTTAAATTCACACTGGGCGCAGGTGCATGTGTGCCCAAAATCCCAAGAGGAGAACGGAGGAGGAGGGATTGCAGCGTGACCATCTCCCCTGGGGGGTGATTTCTCACTCTCCCCTGGAGGGATGGTTTCTCACTTTCTGCTGTCTCTGTCTCTCCAATGAGCACATGTGCCCTATATAAAAACATCTCTTAAAAAAAAAAACCCACAAAACATCTGTTCTTGATATATTCTGATGTTTACAATATACCCTCAGACATATCTTTCTAATTACATTGTGTTTGATTGATGCAAAGAATTGGTTTGTGTTCTCTCAATGGATAGTAGTGGGGAGTCTGGATTTGTGCTGGGTCACGTTCGGGTGTGAATTTTGTGTAGAAATATTCCTGTGTGCATATACGTGAGCAGAAAAGGACAGTTTCTAAAACGAGAAAGACACTTCTCTTTCCAGGATGCAAGGACAGGGAGGTGACTTTCCGGACGTAGGTTTAAGACCCATTTTGTGGCCTCTATCTCCTCATCTATAAAATGGCAGTAATGACACTTGTCCTCCCAATCTCAGAGGCAGGTTGTAAAGGTCAAAGGGAATCATGTCTGTGAGGAGTTTTGGAAAGCAAAAGCTTATTGTGACAGGGGTAGAGCCAGCGGCCTGGGGTGGGAGTGGCCCTCCAGAGTGAGGTGGAGGGGAGGGTGGAGAAGAAATATTAATAGATGCCACCTTGGCACTGGAATGCTGGCCAGGATCTCCATGGCCTCATTACACGACGTGCTCCTGTCAGACTGAAGCCAACTCAGGCTCTGCTGCTGCAGACGCTGTGATATTTTAGGAATGGCAACCCAAAGGAATGCCACGTTTTTAAAAGGTCTCTTTCCTGAATTCGCCACCGGGCATTATTTTTATGCTACTGTTCTGTTATCCAACTTCAAAATATACATCATATTTCTATTGCTTCTGCTAAGCATATATTTTTATTTTATTGCTTACCGTGTGGGTGACATTTGGTTATTGAATGTCTGGAGAATTGGACCCGGTTGTTGTGTTTTTTATTCTTCCTTTCGTAAGTGCTTGCTCTGATGTATTAATCTTTACAAAAGGAATGAGACAGGGACACATAAGCATTCGCACTCACACACACACACTAATCACATTGCCATTTTATCTCACTTTGCGGGTGTGTGGCTACATTTATAAGAGCCGACAGGTCTGAAATAGGTGGTCTGAACTGATTCAGGTGAGGAGCAATGAAGCTAGCAGCCTGCTGGGGAATCAGGGAAGGGAGGGAGGAGGCAGAGAGAGCCTTTTGTCTTCTGTCTGTGAAGGACACACCAGGCAAGAAGCAAGGAAGGAACCATTGTGTGAGCTAGAAAGGACCCTGGGGATATATTTACACGTCTATAAAGATATAGACATATGTTTTATAGATATTTTATATCTTATGTATCCATATATCTATCTAGCATCTCACATAATTCCTGATCCTGGGCTCAATAAATGGGTATTGAATGAAAGAACAAAAGATAGTTATAGAAACCATTTATTGAGGCTGTATTCTGTGTATGACACTTTCCATGTGCTTTCTCTGGGCCTTTGAGCATCCTCATAAAGTAATTCCATTATATCCATTTTAAAAACAAAGAAAACTGGGTTTCTGAAAGAGTTAAACGTAGTAAGCCTACAGGTGTCATGGAGGTTAGGGATCCCACTTGGCCAAGTGCATGGTTCAAGTCCCTGATCTGGAAGCTTGAAAATCACATCAAATGCATGTGCATGTGTGCCCCAAATGCCAAGAGGAGAATGGAAAGAGAAGGGATTGTGGTATGATCAGACCCACTCAAGGGTGATGTCTCACTTTTTTTCTCTGTCTCTGTCTCCATTGAGTGCATGCACCCTATACCATATAATAAAAAGAAGGAGGAGAAGCAGCAGCAGCAGCTAAACATAGAGGTCCAGCATGGTAGCATGGTTGGTAGCAAACTGAATTGCAGTGCTAGAAACCACATGGCTGACTGTGAGTTCAAATCCTGGGTGTGCACAGGGGTTACAAGATTCTAACAAGCTGGAGGGCTAGGGAAAGAAAAAAAGGTGGACAAAACCTAGTAGGGGGTATGTCTCTCTCTTGTGTGTTTACACATGTTTCTATCATAAATAAAATAAAATTACAAAAAAGTTAATTGTCTTAGGACTCAGCAATTCTTTATTTTGAGGGTATAAACCCAAAGGAATTGAAGAGCAATACTCACACAAATACTTGTACACAAAAGTTACTGCAATACTATTCACAATAACCAAAAGGTGGAAACATTCCAACTGTCCATCAATAGATAAATGGATAAACAAATTGTGGCCCATACATGAAATAGAATATTATTCTGCCATGAAAAGGAATGAAGTGCTGATATATGCAACAGCTTCAGGGAATCTTGAAAATATTATATGAAGTCAAAGAAGCCAGATACGAAAGATCACATTTTCCAGTTATATGAAATATTCAGAATAGGTAAATCCATAGAGACAGAAAGCAGATTGGCAGTTGCCTGGGGCTGGAGTGGAGGGAGGGGGAAATGGAGAGTAACTGCTTAATGGTGTGGGGCTACATTTTGGGGGTGTGTAAAATGTTGTATAGCTGGATATAGGTGGTGACTGCATAACATTGTGAATGTACCCAATGCCACTGAATTGTTCAGTTTAATGTGGTTTTTTGTTTTTTTTTTGAGACAGAGATTTTTGCTACAGGGCATGTGTGCTCGCTGGAGAGACAGAGAGACAAAAAGCAAGAAATTACCCTAAGCGGGATGGCTAGGCCACAATCCCTTTTCCTCCATTCTCTTCTCAGGGTTTTGGGCACACATGCACATGCACCCAGTGTGAGTTTCAAGCTGCTGAGTCTGGGACTTGAACCACGGTTGGCTATGTGGGAATCCAGCGACATAACCATTATGCCATCTGCTGGTCCCCATGTGATGTATTTTATGTTATGTCATTTTATCTCAATGGAAAGTAAAAAGAAATGAGAGGGATTCGAGGGTGTGGCAGATTGATTACCTTGATTACATCAGTTATTCGCCTCCCTGTGTCCTTATCATTCTCCCTGTATGTTTGTAGGCCTCTTCCATCCTGACTCGGGGCTCAGCCAAATGACACTGACCGGTGGGTAAGCAGCAAACCTCATGCAGGCACAGGCGTGAAAATATCCAGATGTGTTTCCACTCACTTTCTTGGACTTAAACACGATTATGAGACCAGGCCTGGGCTAGTCTTCTGGAGAATGGGAGACCATGCGGAGCAGAGCCACGTTATCCCAGCCAAGGCCATCCTAGATCAGCCAGCTCCCAGTGACATGAGTGACCTCGTCAAGATCGGCCAGGTCTGGCTCATACCAGTAGCACCACCGACGTTACTTGTAGACTTGCGAGAAATAATAACTGATTGCTGCTTTAAGCCATCAGTGACTTATTTTGAAGTGACTTACTTTACAATAATAGCTAATTGATACAGAGAGATGGAATACCTTGCCTGAGGTATTGCATCTAGTAAGAAAAGACAGAACTGGTTCCAAAGTCTGGTTCTAAAGGTGTTGTTCTATTCAATTGTCACCTTCATTTTATAAGTGAGGAAAATAAGACTCAGAAAGGTCGAGTGTGACTGTGGAAAGA
>NW_006159921.1:2390083-2422739 GCF_000334495.1 Tupaia belangeri chinensis
AAAGAGTGGGAACAAGCACATTACTTGTGCGTGTCCTTCTCCATCTGTGGTAATGAAAACATATCCCCTACAAACTCTCCAAGCTTTCCCCCATGCCAACCCAAGCTCATAGGAAGGTATGGAAATGCCGGCATTGGTTTGGATTTGTGTTGGAAGTGGCACCTCTGTGGCTCTCCATCAGTTTTTGGCAAGGCTGCTGTCCTGCACTGTATGGCCGTGAGTGCTGCCTTGCTGGTAAGAATTGTGACTTGTCAATGTGTTGTTTTCCCCTAAAGCTCTGCCCAGGCATTAGCACGGTTCTGTAGGAGACTTTAATTCTGTGAAGCAGTGAGCTGCTAGGATCATGGTTGCTTTACCAGCTGTGGAAACACAGTCCCAGGGAGGATGTGCAACTCATACAGGCCACACAGTCTGGTGCACCTTTGATGAAGGCTATCGAAGGTTCTTAATCTGGCGCTATTCCCTGACAACCTCTCTTACAGAGTCCTGGGGCCCAGCAGTAGTGCAGCGCTCTGCAGTGCTGGAAGCCATGTGCAAGGTTGGGGTTTGATTCCTGGGTCACCTTGTGCATGCTGGGCACACACAGGCCCCGATCCTTGCTGGTTGGGAAAGGATGGGGAAGGGTCACAGCATGAGATCCTGCTGAGAGTGCTTCTCTTTCTCTGTCTCTCTTTTAGCAAATAAATAAACAGACTTAAAATCCAAACAAAGAGAATCCTGAAGTTGCCAGTATTCCCCCATCGCCTACCAAAAATAGTTTATTTTGGTGGAAAGACAGGCCAAGCTGATTTATATACTCGATAAGGTAGAGAGAGGACAGGGGAGGATTGTATGGACTGGGGACCAAGGAGGAACTTTCTCAAGGAGTCGAGGAGTCACACCAAGCAGCTGCAGGGTGAGAAGGAAGTAAATTGGAGAACAATGGGGCTTAATAAGTGCTGTTGGGGGTAACCAGCAGTTAGCGTAATGGCTATGTCGCTGGACTCCCACGTAGTCGACCACGGTTCGCGTCCCGGACCCGGTGGCTTAAAACTTACACCGGGTGCGTGTGCGTGCATGCCCAAGATCCCGAGAGGAGAATGGAGGAGAAGGAATTGCGGCGTGACCATCCCCCCCGGGGGGTGATTTCTCGCTTTCTGTCTCTATGTCTCTCTCTGTCTGTCTGGCGAACGCACGCGCATGTCTTGAGATTGAATCACTTGAGTCCAAATTCCAGAAGGGTTATATTAGGCCTGGGGCTAAACCCATAGTGACCTGAAGATGATAAATGGGAGTTCCGTCTACAAGTCATGTTCTGGCCATCATCCTCGACACCTAGGTTTGGGAAGAGACTTACAAATACGAGTGTTTCCCCTCCTCTGTCCACTCACAGGCTCTGTCTGTCCTGACTCATCACAGGCTCTGTCTGTCCTGGATCATTGTCATTCCTGATGCTGAGGTCCCAGGTCATAGGGCTCTTTGCAGCTGAGCAACCCAGACTGGGTAAGTCTGGGTTCATCTTGATGGAGAGATCTGAGCCCAAGTTCCACCTTCCTGTGATGGATCCTTGGTCACTTTCGGGATGGGGCTCCTCTGCCTGCGAGTGTCACCTGAGTGGGCGAAGGCTCACACAGAACCCAGCTGAGCAGAGCAGCCAGCGTGGGAGCGGGGGGGGGGCTTTTTCTTTCCCTCATGCCAGGTGTCACTCATTCCACATCTCGCGCCAGATCACCCACCCGGACTGTTCCACATAGCATGTTATAGGCCACATGCGTGCTGTGTATTACACGTACACCACTTATCATATATGAAAGCACAGCACACGCTATACAAACATACCCCACTCCACAGATTTACTACACATCATGTCACCCACAAACCCTACCTGTGTAACACCCACAAGACGCACTTGTGACACTACACACACACACACACACACACACACACACCACACCCCATGCATGTGCTTTACACATCCCATGCCCCACTCCCACACCCCTCATACTTCTCCCCACACCCGGTAACACGCAGTCTGCTGTACTCGGTGCAGTACTCACCACCCAGGCTCCTACTCACGCTAACCAGGGCAGAAAATGAAAGGCCGCTTTCTGATCATCTTCATGGCATGAAACCCCAGTCGGTGAGGGGGAGAGAGCTGGGTAGAGTGACTGTGTGAGCAATTTCATGCTTTTGAACTCAAGCAGGCATCTGGGGACAAGTGAGTGTTTTACAAGCTAGTGGAGTTTTTGAAACTTTATTTAAATCAGAGAATCCTTTTCTCCTCCTTAAAAAGTAAAGCCTAGGCATTGCTTTGAAGGGCTCACCATATGGTGCAGGCAGCTCACAGGTAGACAGGTCTTACAAAGCCTTTCTGGAGCTCTGGGGGCCCAGTGCTCACCTGCCATGAGCCTCCGTTTGGAGAAACCTTGCAGAGACCCAGAGTACACGGAGCCACCTGCATCTGCTCTGGGACTTGCAGACTAACCCAGGGACCCGGATGAAGAGGATGAGAATATTGACGTGTCAGTCTGCTAAGGAGGTATAGTCATGGAGGTTGAAAACATGGTAAGGGAAGGCGGTGATGGAGAGGTGGTCTTCAGACAGCTAAGGGCCAGGTGGCGGTGCCATAGGACTTGGGTGGGAGTCCTGGCCTGGCCACTCCACAGGGGTCTTGGGCTTTCACTTAACACCCCTGCACCTCAGGTTCTCTGTATGAAAAGAGGGATAATCCTAGTACCTTCAGTCTTAGGACCAAATCTAAGTGACACAACCCACATGGTACCTATTAAGCACTGTGTGTGTGCGTGTGTGCGTGTGTTTATGTGTGTGTACAGGTATATTTAAGTTTATTTACCCATGAGTGAAACAGATAGACAGTGCCCCCAACAGGGTCTCAATGCCACAGTCCACCCCCAGGTCACGAGCACATGTGCCTAGTGTGCTCAGGGAGCTCTCTGGACCTTTCCCATGCAGGGCAGCCTAGCAGAGTCTTGTTATTTACTATTGTACTACTGTCCGGCTTCCAGAAATCCATGAACATTAGCTACTATTATTATTATGACTATTGCCATCATCGATTTCTTTCTTTTCTTTTTTCTTTTTTTTGGAGAGGTTTTTGCTATAGGGCACATGTGCTTGCCAGAAAGACAGAGAGAGACAGAGACAAAAAGTGAGAAATCACCCCCCAGAGCAATGGCCATGCCGCAATCCCTTCTCCTCCATTCTCCTCTCGGGATCTTGGGCACGCATGCATACACGCCCGGCGTGAGTTTGAGCCACTGGGTCTGGGACTCGAACCGCAGTCGACTACATGGGTATTCAGCGACATAGCCATTATGCCAACTGTTGATCCCTCATCAATTTCTTTGAAGTCTGATGCCCCAGGTGTTGGGAGGGAATGAAATCCAAAGCTTAACAGAGGGGCCAGCCATGGAGAAGGAGGGAAGGAATGAGTGGGAAGGAGAAGAGAGCCAGTGGGAGGGGCAGAAGTTATGAGGTGAGGAGGAGAGGAAAGTGAGATCTGATTGGCTGGTATAGACTGGTGGCCCTCGGTCTTGCTAGAATCACTCAGAGAGCTTTAAAAAAGCATCCATGCCCGGGCCCTACACTGAGAACCCATTTGTTGGCCGGGGGAGGGCCCAGGCACTGGTATTTGGGAGACCAGCCCCCATGATGGTAATATGCAGGGTGGGGAGCCCCTGGAGCAGACCTGCTGGCTTCCAAGGTCAACCCCATCAGACCCCAGTGGGCATTCTCTGTGCTTCTTTTGGTCTAAATTTTGACAGTGACCTGTGCACATATCCTTGCCCTGGATCTAAATGGATCCATGGGTCTGATGGCAGCTAGACTCAACCGCTCTCTGTGCGCTCTGCGTCTGAGGAGGAAACTTTGCAGCTGAGCTGGTTGAGGGGCAGCGAGTGGAGACAGATGACCTGCATGGACTCAGACGTCTGGACCTGAGGGTGACACTGGACAGAGCCACATGACAGCTTGAGCTTTGGGTCCCTTTGGCAGCACATGGCTAAGGAGCAGTGCCATGGGAGGAAAGGACCACAGTGAGTGGGTCCAACACAGACCACAGGCCCTGCTCACCACACTGCCCGGCACCCCAGATGCTGGTCCATGCTTCGCAGCCCTGGCCTGGCTGCCTCCTCAGCCAGGATTTTGGCCACTCCTGGCCACACCCTCTAAGTTTAATGAACAGCACTACCAAGCATGCCATGCCTTTTCCTAGCTCTGTGCCTTTTCCTGGTGCTGCTTCCTGCCAGGTCACCTCCCTTGTCCTCTCCCTCAGGTCGCATCCTTCAGACCTGCTAACTCCTCCTTGTCCTCTCAACTTAGCTCGGACAAGAAGCCTTCCTGGACCATCGCCACCTGGCACAGAGCCCCGGAGCTTCCGTAGCACCTTCGCCTACCTGCATCTCAGCCCTTTCAACACCCTCGTGTAATCACCCGTTTGTAGTCACCTGCAACCGTCAGAGTTTAAGCCTTTTGGAAGAAGTTTCTGGGTGTACTCGCATCCTAGCAGCCCTGGACGGGGAACATGCAGGCACTCAGGTCAGTCTGTGAAGAGGCATATACACGCTGGAAGGGGGACCCTTGTCTTCCCTGGAGTCCTTTCCCTCTATGCTAAGCTTATATTCTTTCCTGGAGTGAGAGCAGGGCTTAGCCATAGAGGTGGCCCTGCTGGGCCTTGGAGACAGCTATAGACACTGGATGTGTATGGGTCTGTGGGGCCTCTGCTGGCCAGTTCCAGTACATGCCTCTTGCTTTCTGCCCAAGATGGAAAAAAACCCAGGTCTGTTCAGGCCTTCCAACTCTGTGCCCTTGAGATACCTTGGGAAGCAACATGGCATCCCACTGAGTCTATCCTTCCAGCTACGTGCTGAATGTGGAAATCTGTCCGGAGTGCTGGCTGTGAATGGCCTCTTGTTCCATCCCAGCCGCCACGAGTCTCCTGGGTGGTTGCCCTTCCCCTCCTTCCTTCTTCCCTGCGGTGTTCCTCAGCTCCGAATCAGTGATGGCTGGGTGTGGTTGGTTATGTGAGAACCTGAAACAGGCTTGCTACGATATAGTTGAGAAGACAGGCATCAGAGACTTCAGACTCCCTGCTGAAAGGCCCAGGTTAATCTGGCTGCTCACCCTGGCAAGAGAATAACGTCCTTTTCCTCACTGTTCTGCTGCCCAAGAGCAGTGGCTGGTACTTACCATCCCCTCTCGTCACCTCTCCTGGGAGTGTCAAGAGAGAAGCGGATCTTGGTTCTGCCAACTGTCACATGTGCCCTTGGTCGTCGCTTCCCCTCTGTTGAACAAGGGAGGGAAACTCAACCATCTGAGATGCTGTGGCTCTCCCAGGAATTAGGAATTAGGGATATAGCCCCCTGTCTGCCGATGATTCAAGCACTGTGGCTGCCTTGCTCGGGGCTCGAGCTTGGTGTCCGCAGTGGATCACACATGGGTAAGAGGGATGAGCAGTGTTCCCTCCCATTCCCACACTGGGACAATCTGGATAGGGGCAGTGAACCCCTGGGGCTGCTCTGTCCCATCCCACCCTCCATTTCTCAGGTTTGCTTCTTCACCACTTGGGGTGGGGGAGCTACTCAGAAACAGACCAAACTACCCCCTTTCTTTGCCACTGACCCCAAAGCAGAGCAACCCTGGCTGGTAGCCTGTGGCGAGCTGAATCAGAGCCGAAGGCTCCACTGTGTCTCCACCCCCTTTCCTGACGCTGGCAAGGCACATCACTGTCCCAAGACTCCAAGCTGGGGAGATCCTGTGTTTCCATCATGTAGACCTCCCCAGGGCCCCTCACCACCCCTTGGTGCTCCTCAGAGCACTTTTGCTTTGGAACAAAGAGCCAGAATATCCTTTGGTCCAGCCAAGCCAAGGATGGCCGAGACAGGTGGCAGTCCTCTTCCTGCATCAAACAAATGCAATCAAGCCATCAGGCTGATTTGTTGGTGTGTGTGTGTGTGTATGTGTTTCAACTCCCTTGACAAATGGGTCTGTGAAGGAGAACAGTCTGCCCAGGGCATTCTGTACTTCAATCAGGACAGCAAAAGGAGCTGGATTCATGGAACCATAATGCACCATTTGGGCACATATTCTCCATTAGAGAACCCTGCAGTAAGGGACTGATAGCACCTCCCTCTCATTAAGAAGTGACTTAACCCTTCACCCAAGAGCAGATGGGGTAGTTCCACAGCCTCCTCGTGGGACCAGGAGCAGGTCTGTGTGACTGGGTGGCCAGAGGGCATTTGAGGTGGGGGTCACGGGGGAGAGGGGGGCCCACCAACAGCACATGATCAGTGTGGGAACATGGGTGTTGGAGCCGGGCAGATCTTTGCCCCAGCACTGCCTAGACTAACCTCTCTGGTCCTCAGTTTCCTTGTCTGTAAAGTGGAGTTTGCACACTGTTCCCCTGGGTGGTGAGGAATGAGTGAGTGGGAGAACACAAGCCCTGAGTCAGTGCCTGGCACGGAGGGCTCTGGGTGCATGGACTGAGTACACTGGTGTCAGCACAGCTTGGGAGGCCTTCCTATGTCCCAGGGATCAAGAAGGAGTCTGGGATCCAGCACTCTGTCCTAACATCTATAAAGCTGAACTAACTAAAAACCATGCTTCTTACATCCATCGCAGGACTGAGATCACTGGGCAAAACGCTGCCCCCACATTGTATAGACAGATGGGAGGATCCGGAAAATCACACCTTCCTGGAACAGAAACCTATAAGGGAAACCTCTGTGGGAACCGTTCAAGGGTAGGAAAATAGGAACTAATTTGTAATGGATGAATTTTGGAAGGCCGGGCATGGATGAGCCTGTGCCATGAAAACTCCAGGGGGACTCGGTTATCGGGCCACTCCAACACACCTGATGCTCTCGGTGAAGAGCAGAGACGGATCCCTGTGCAGAGGGAGGAAAAGCCCAGAACTTTCTGTTCTCCTTACCTAGGCCTGTCCTCAGGGAGTTAGTTAACCACAGTCTGACCTGCTGGAGTTTCAACAGGACCCAACCTACCTACAGAAGGGAAATACCCAACTCCAGCCCCTTCTAGCTTTCCTGTCCCACCTAAGGGGCTGAAAAAAAAAATGAGAAGCACTTGTAAGGTTCGTAGCCCAGGGGCACAGACTCACGAAAAGGTGAGTCTAATCGCGAGGCTCAAGGATACCCCCCGCCACATCACTCAAGGCCTGGACACCTGGGTACAGGCCTACATTTTACACACTGGATCCTCTTCATGATCCTGAAGGCGGTACTTCCCATTGTACAAATGAGGAAACTGAGGCTCACAGGGGACAAGGGACCCGCCGAACTAGCAAAACGAGAGCCAAGAGTTATATTGGGTCTCAACCCCCTCAGACTACAGGCCCACGCTGGCCAGTGCCAGTTCATACTTCCTGCAGGACGCTCTACCCTTCTCCGTCCGTACCATATTCAATTCCTCTTGCCCAGGAGCATCTTGACTCTCTTCCCAAACCGGCTGGAAACCTTGGCCACCAGCAGGGTGAGTGCTGCGTGTCTCTTCTTGCTGCCCCACCAGCTGAACATCTAGTGGGCTGGGGCCCCGCTGCTGGGAAGAGATCTGTAAGGCAGGCCCAGTGCCCCTCTGAGTCGTTCAAGGTCACCCCAAGGAGCTGATGCCCTGTTTGAACCTCGTAAGGTCCTGAACCTAGTCCAACATCCAATCTAAGACCCTGGGCCAGGAGACACACAGACGCCCAGTGAGGGCACCCAGGTCCCTCCAGGTCTGGCCACAGCTCCCTCCCTGCATTGGCTCTGCTGCTGGCCAGCCTGAGGGGACAGATGCAGGGACACTCTTTGGCCCCCAGCACTCACAGTTGACCCAGCCAGAGCTCGAGGACAGCCTGTCTCTGTGACAGGGGGGGTGCCCTTTGTCGAATGCTTCCAGAAGCAATCTGTGCTTTTTGGCAGAAGTGAGTGAATAGAGCTCAAGGTCTGCCACCTCCTTACCGGGGAACAGCATAACGAGACATAGATTTTAAGAACACAGGCCTTGGTATGGAGTGATCAGGATTCGAGTCCTGGTTCTAACTGCATGACCTTGAACGAGCACTCTAGGTTTTTTTTTTTTTTTTTTTTTTTTGCATATGAAAAGTGAGGATAATAATTATACCCAATCATAGGGGCTGCTGTGGGGGAAAAAGTGA
The DNA here is from genome assembly GCF_000334495.1 of Tupaia belangeri chinensis. Taxonomy (NCBI): domain Eukaryota; kingdom Metazoa; phylum Chordata; class Mammalia; order Scandentia; family Tupaiidae; genus Tupaia; species Tupaia belangeri. Next base: position 2,398,233 of record NW_006159921.1, read on the forward strand.
TGTTTTACCCAGAGCTTTAGCTCCTGCAGCAGGAGTTGCTAAACGATTCATATTATAGCTGGGGTGGTCCCTTCCGGGCACCTCCAAAGGGCAGAAGAGAGTTTGAAATCAAGCCATGCCCACAGCTCTTCTTGTTCCCTAGGCTGGGTGACCTTGAGCCAGTCACTTTGCAGTGGCTGTCCACCATGTCACAGGAGTGCGCTCATTGGCAGGGCCTGGTGAGGGCAGGGGGCACTGAGCTCTCGGGAGGCACCACCCTGCCGCAGTCCAGGATATTATTATTTGTGAGTCTGAAATTTCCTGACAGACAGAATGAGCCATCTGAAGCGAGAGTTTCATTTCCTTTGCCGTCCGGCTGGGCCGTCTCCTGGGGAAGGCGAGTGAGTGACAAGCTATAATTAAAGCCTCAGTGTAAGTCCTCGTTGGAGAAGGACAGTCTTGTAGTCAGGCATGTTGGCGAGGATGGACCTTTCCACATATGAGTCTGTAGGGCCTTCTCCCTGGTTGTCTGTCTGCCGGAGCACCCCTTGTCCTGGTGACCTTCACAGACCCTCCAGGGGCTCTCCACACTCTCAGGTTTCAGTTACCTGCCTGGCTCCCCGAGATACCCTGGGATCCACTCTGAGACTTCACAGACATTTTAGCTGAGGTTCCAGGAGGTCACTTGCATCCTGGGAACTCAAATCACCTGCAGTGGGCACGCTGAGGTCTGGAGCTGGGGACAGGACTGCTCTCTGGGGTCCTAGTCTGCCTGCAGCTCTGGGGCTTGCCTGTAGATGGTGGAGGTGCCACTGGACAGAGGGCTCCTGCCTCCACCAGCAGCCTGGGAGCTGGGACCATCTGTGTGACCTTGACCTGCCAGCCCCTGGGTACACCTGGCCTGGGATTATTTTTTTTCAAGGTATCTCCCCCTTGGCTGTGTTTCTTTCTCTCTGGGGTCTGACTCTTTCATTTGTTTAACAAATATTTATTAGGAGCCTGTGCTATGCCCCAGAGAAACACTGCGAACAAGACAGACACGCCCCCCAGCTTGCAGAGGGGGACACAGATATCGATGGACTGAGATGGGCAGCTCAGGGCCCACATAGAAGCCTCAGACAAACCCAGGCCTCTCCTGAGCCTGAATGGGTAGAGGGTCCTGCCCTAAAGGTCTGCTTCAGAATCCCTTACCTCCACCTCAGCAACCGAATTGCCTTCTCCTGAGCCAGACTGTCCAAGGTCAGTGGGTCACAATCCCATCTATGTCCTCTTTCCCAGGCCATCTTAACCACACTGGACTGTTTCTGCTAGCCAGAATCCCTCCTTAGCAAGGAAACAATCTTCCTGTCTTATCCCAGGACAATGAGACAGAGGGCTGGGAAGTGTCCTGGCCACTTTGCCTTCTGCTCACTACAAGCATACTCCTTTCTTGCACGTACTAATGCTCTTGAGCGTTACGTGCATTTGTGGTCTCCAAGAAGCCATAGGTTCCTAAACCATGGGTTCCTTCCACTTCTGTGGGTTCCCTTATTGAATAAGAGAGCTGGTGAGAGACGACCAGTGCCAGGTGTGGCTGTGTCTGTACAGGGAGGTGTCCACCTGCTCTTCTCAGGCGTCTGCTTGCTTGCCCCACCTGCTCTCAGGCCTGGAGAGCTGCCCTCTGCACACTACCCTCACCCTGTTGCCCACTGGCTCCTTGTGGATTCAGCTGATGAAAGACATTGTAGGTGGGGCAGTCTTGGGTGGAGGGAAGGAGAGAGGGCTCAGGGTCTTTGTTGGCTCAGCTCCCTCGCAGAGGGACGATGATGAGCAGTGGCTGGGTCACTCCAACTCTCAGGTAGCCCCTCGTCTGTGAATTTTCTGGACACTCCCTGGACTCCTACAACACATATCCCTTGAGGTCTAGGAGTACCCACTGCTTCAGCCTCAGTGAATGAGTTGTCTAGAGCTGCTTAATGAAATACCACCACTTGGTGACTGAAAACAATAGAGATGTATTGTCTCATGGTTCTTGGGATTTTCACCTCAAATGTGGAAATAATACTCATAACTGCTCTACCTACTTGGCTGTGTTGCTCAAGTCCACAACCAAGATGCCAACAAGGCCATGCTCACCCAAAACGTGCCTCTTTCTAGCTTCTGGTGGCTTGCTAGCCCTCCTTGGCACACCTCATTCGCAGCAGCAGCATGTCAGCCTCCACCATTGCATGCCTTTCGCCCTCATGTGTCTCTCTGCATCACTCCCCCCTTGTTAAGGGTACCAGTCATGTGAGATAAGGCCCACTCTACTTCAGTAAGATCTCGATGTAGTTAATTATTGAGTTGTTGGGGAAGTCATTATGCCTTTTTGCATAGAAAAACATACAAATAAATAAATAAATAAATATAATGTCATGATTTTCCCCATGACCTAATGCAGGGGCAGCAACCTTATTCTCAAATGAAATCACATTCTGAGATACGGAGGGTTAGAATTTCAACACAGCATCTTTGGAGGATGCCACTCAACATTTGGGGGGCTTCCCAGTCCATTGTGGGTTCCATTAGCCCCGCCCTCCACCCTTTGAAGAATCCCTTTGTCAAGTCCTCTTCCATGGCTTCCTGGAGGGCTGTTTCCTGCTCCGACCCTTACTGACTGTGTGAACTTGGGCAAGACACTTTAACCTATCTGAGATTTGGTTTCTTCACCTCTCAAGAGAAATAACATTCGACCTGTTCTACCTACTTCACTGTGTGGCTGGAAGCTCATTGGAAACCAAAAAGGCCCACAGCAATGGCCGGGATCATCACCATCCTTCGTGTGTGCACGGTACCACTGGGAGCGAGCTGTGTCTGCTCTCTCTGATCAGAACTGAACCTAGCACTACATGTCCATGCACGGTGAATCGATGCTTCTCAATGCGGTCGATGATGGCATCTTGTTCTTCCTGGCCCTGCTGTGAGAGGCTGGACACTTCTGTACGCCAGGATACAGTTCATCCAGGCTAGTGTCTCAGGGTCCTTTTGGTTTGGCCTTCAGCTGAGCCTTGGTACCACAGGCTCCTTCATCACCAGTCCTTGGAGAAGCCAGCATCCCCTGAGTGGAGCCCTCACTTTTAGTGCGACAGCTATTTTATCTAGGCCGCAGGGAAACAGAGATATTTTAAGATGAGCATGTCAGCTGGGGTCAGTTTCCTCTCGGCTATCACTCGTGCTGTCAGGAGGAGAGAGGTTTCAGCTGTCCGGCGGGAGCCCATCAATCACTCCCGACAGCCCTTAATCAGACAAAGGAGGCCTCACCACGGTGTTTCAGAGAGAGAGAGACTGTATTATTGTTCACACTCAACAAATAATTTTGGACAGGACTTTTAAGCCCACAAATAAGATTCCTGTATCTTTTAAGCGTTTAGATCCCTAAGGTAGCTGACGTCGTTTCTCTCTCATTTGAGTGTCTCCCCTTTCTTTTGGTATGATTCTCTCCTTTCCCAGAGATATTTTCATCATTCATTCATTCATTCATTCAGCAAGAATTCCCTGAGTTTTTTGATGTGCTGGCCTCTGCCAGATGCTGAGGATGCAACACTTTGAGAAGCTCATTAATCATACAGAGATGACAGACGTAGAAGCACTCAAGCGAAGACAGGCAAAAAGGTCTGGGGACTCCCACAAGGAGGGGCCGACTCTCCCCCAGGGAAAGTGGGGGGCCAAGGCTTCACAAGGAGGAGCAGCTCATCTGGGATCTAATAACTTCCAAAGGTGGATCAAGTGGAGGGAAGGTATTCCAGGAAGAGATAACAGCAAGTGCAGTTACAGAAGTGGGAGGGGTCAGGTGGTGGTGCAGTGCTAATACACTAGACCTGCATGGAAAAGGTCCCGGGTTCACATCCAGGACCTCCCTGAGTGCACCAGGCACACTCATGCATGCCTGTGAACTCGGCCAGCTGAGCTGGGGGAGGATCACAGTGTGTGACAACCCTACTGGGGTTGCCTTTCTCTCTTTCTCTCTTGGGAGAAATACATACATGAACGTTTGAAAAACTTATAGAACATTGGGGAATTCCAAATGATTTAGTGAGTAGTGGGTAGGAGAAGATAGGGTTGGGAAGCTAAGCTAGGGTAGGCCAGGCCTAGATCAGGAAAAGCCATAGACTTGGTAGAGCTCAAGCTTTATGAAGGCAACCATCTTGCCAACCATATTCATCATGACTTCCTGCACCTAGAACAGTGTCTTGGCCATGGTAGATGTTTGATAGGTGTTCATTGAACAAACGAAGGAGTCATGAGCACTTGGCAAGGAGGCTGATGTTAAATCAGTTCTCCGTCACCCACCTTCCTCTCACCGTTCTCCCCTGTAAACATCCTCCAAGATTGCTAAAAGCCATTTGACAAATTTCATTTTTCTCTGGCTGCTATTCAAGGCATTGCTTAATCTATCTTCCATCACCTTCTCCTACTGTATGTTCTTTTTTTCTTTTTTAAGAGAGATTTTTTACTACAGGGAGCATGTGCTCACCTGAGAGAGGCAGAGAGACAGCAAGTGAGAAATCACCCTCCACAGAGGATGGCCATGCCACAATCCCTTTACTTCCAATCTCTTCTCAAGATTTTGGGCACTCAAAGTTTTTTTTTCAGTCACTGGGTCCGGGACTTGAACTGTGGTCAGCTATGTGGGAGTTCAGCAACATAACCATTATGCCATCTGTTAGTCCCCCCTTCTACTATATGTTCTAAGTCAGAAGTTAGCACACCATGGACAGTGACCAAACTGGCCCACCACTTGTTTTCGTAAATAATTTTTATTGGAACACAGCCATACCCCTTTGTTTACATATTGTTTGTGGTTTCTTTCAACAGCAGAGTTGAGTAATTGCAACAAAAATTGTATGGCCTGCAAGCTGAAAATATTTACTATCTGGCCATTTATGGAAGTTTGCCTTAAGACTTCGGCCCTCGCAATTTGACCACAGAAGATGCTCAATACATAGCTGTTGAGTGAATAAACAAGTGAGTGAATGACTAGTTTAATGAGAAAATGGAGTCCAAGTCTCACCCCTGCACATCCTTCCTGTCTTTTTGCTCATACCTTGCTCTGCATGCTGTTGTCATCCATCTCTCAGATCTGGGCATAGCACTGCCTGGTGACCACTCATCAAGGTAGACCAGAAGGCAGGACTGGATACCCTCGGCTTCACCCCCCCCCACCACCCCCACAAGAACAAGGCAGGTGGATCCTGGGGGCTTCATTTAGATGCAGACACTGATGGAAGGGTCTTGCAATCTGCAGGTGAGCCCAGTCTGCCAGGGCCAGGGCAGTCGTGTGGAAGTAGGAAAGACTGAGATATTGGCTAGCACAATGTTGCAACTGACAGACACTCCATCAAACAGCTCTGGAGAACAGGGGGATTTATCAGCAGGGACATGGAGGGCAGTTTTCAGCTCTAAGGAAAGGCTGTGGGAAGGATCCAGAGTAGGCGAGAGCTCAGTTTCCATCTTTCCCTTATCTCTGCTCTTGCGTCTACTTGCTTTTGTCTCTCCTTTGGCAGACAGTCTTGCCCTGTGTGTCAAGGACTATGACCACCACCAGGTCTGGATTCTTTTTTTCCTGTTTTGTAATACAAAGGGTCAGAAATTTCCTTCATAAACTTGGAAGGACCTTGATTGGTCAGATTTGGGCCATGTGTGCCCACTCCTGGGTCAGTCCCTGTTGCCAAGGGCTTGAGTACTCTGATTAGTCAGACTTGGGTCACAAGATCATCCTTGATTTGTGAGTGAGGTCTAATATCAAAAGAAAAGAGTTTGACAGTGACTAGGGAGGCCGAGGCAGGAGGATCTGAGCTGGAGGCTGGCCTGGGCAACATAGCAAGATCCTATCTGAAAGGGTTGCTCATGGTCGTGTGTGCCTGTACTCTCAGCTACTTGGAAGGCTGAGGCAGGAGGATCATGACACAGTGAGACCCTGTCTTTCAGAAGAAAAAAGAAAAGTAATTGGGGGCTAGTTAGTGGCATGGTAGTTAAGGCAGCTGGATCCCACATGGCTGACTACATGGTTCAAGTCCTGGACCTGGTGGCCTGAAAAACATGCTGAGTATGTGGGGGTGTGTGTGTGTGTGTGCATGTCCAAAATTGTGAGAGAATGGAGGAGAAGGTATTGTGGCATGGCCATCCCTGCCCTGGGAGAGTAATTTCTCACTCCCTCATCCCTCTCTCTCTGTCTCTCTCTGGAAAGCACACACACCCTGTACCAAATTAAAAAAGAAAAAGGAAAAAAAAAAACAAAACAGAGTGGTTGGTGCAAGCAAGTTTATTTTGGGTGCAAAATAAATGGCTGTCAGCAGGCGGCAAGTTACTCAGAGAATTGTCTGTTTGAGAGCAGGAGCACCAAGAGAGGGAAGAGTCTCAGGACCAACCCGGAAGTGGAAGAGGCTTGACCAACCTGGACAATGGATTATCTTCTGGGTCATCATCCAGTGGGAGGTCTTGAGGCAGGTGGTCTTGGTAAGTTTAGTGCCTCTACATGGGACATGCCCATCTCCCCATCCTATATCTTCTTGCATTTGGTAGGTCATCTAATGCCAGATTCCTCAAAGTGCCCAGGTGGTTGCTATGGTTCCAGACCTCTCAGGCCAGCAACACATAGAGGCAGAAGGGTAGCAATAGGCATTTCCAGGCCTTCTTAAAAGAAAGAGGAAAATTTAACTGGAAACTCTCCTGCTCCCATGTCTCTTATCTATGATAAGCCGTTTTTCACAACCATTACTGGTAAGGAGAAAGGAATTTCTGTGATTATATTAATCGAGATTTACCTGGAACAGGGAAAGGATAGAGCGTTAGCTGTGAAGATGGAAGATCTGAATTCAAATTCTTACTCTATCACTGTAGTTTAACTCTAGTCATTTAATATGAGCTTCTTAATAGCTTAATATGAATCATTTAATCAGTTAATAACCTCACAGAGCCACAGTCTCCTCATCTGTAAAATGGGCTCAGCGATGCTGCCTGCCCTGCAGACATGGTATGAGAATTCGAAGCATCGTGTACAGTTTCTGGTACCTTAATAAATGTTATTTTCTTTCCTTTCTCCCTCCCCTTAACGAACAGTGCCACTCAGGCTCCTATCTGTCTTTTCTTCTTTTAAGCTTTCTTTCTCACGTCTGATGTTTATGAAACATTTTTTTAAACCTAAATGTAGGAATTTACATTTATCCCTTTTACATGTTTTCAGCCCATTATTTCAAGCTGTCAAGATGTTTTTGAATCTTGATTCTGCCATCCTTTCTATTAACAATCCCTCCGGCTTTGTGTCAACTGCAAATTTGATAAGCGCATCTTGCATTCTGCTTCATCTGAGTTGCTGAGAAAAGGGTTGAGGCAGACAAGGTCAAGTCTTAGAGTATTGTTGGAGATGCCCGCTGAGCTGACATCCGGGCCCACCCCTGCCTCCACAGTGCCTGGCGCATTAGGCAAGGCAACACTTTACCTTCTTCAGGGACTGAGCAGCTTTAACAACACCTCACCGGAATCGCCACACCATGCCCTTCATCAAAGGCACCCTTAGTCCCTCTCCTAGTTGTCCTGTCAGGATGGAAATCCAGCCGGGCCTGGCTCAGCCTCAGTGAACTCATGCTGGCCACTAGGGATTGTTTTCCCTTCTGTATGTCCTTACGCTGAGACGTTTGCCAGTGATTGTAATCCAACTTGCCAGCCTCTTGTTACGAGGGTTTGTTTGGTTTTGTCTTAAAATCAGAATATGAACTACCAATAAGTTACTGTAGCATTTTGATCTGGCCTCTGTGGCAGTCAGTAGCTTTACCAAATTGCAGTGTTGGAAGCCACACGGTTTACCTGAGATTCAGGTCCTGGGCCCAGCTGACCTACAATGTGCTGAGAGCACCCAAGATCCTGATGAGCCGGAGGGCAGGGGACTGTGGCATGACCCGACCCTGTTGGGGCTACATCCCTCTCTCTCATACACATGCACATCTCTCTCTCATGAATAAAATAAACTTTAAAGAGCAATAAGTTAGCATTTCTTCACTTTCCATAATCCCTCAAAGACTCCTGCCACAGGTCTTATAATTGCCCCTGAGCTTCCTGCCCTGGGAGCTTGTGTCTGGAGGCCTGACCTCCTCAAAAGACCACAGCTTCTCTGTCTTCCTGTACGTTGGCTCCAATATCCTTCCCTTCCACCTTCTCCCCTCTCTTTCCTTTCCCCTTCTCACCTCCATCATTTCTCACTTTGCTTTCCCTTTCATTCCTCCTTTCTCTCCCTTCCCTCTACTCTATTTCTTTACTAAACATTTTTAGATGTCCCTCCCAATACAATATAATAAAGACTTTTTTCATAGAAAATTTGGAAGACGGCCACCTCTGAGACATTACCTGATTCAACATTTAGTATCCTCCCTCATTTTCTAAGCATCATTTGTTTTATATAGTTATAAACATTTAACGATATAGCAGCTTTAAAATACACCTGAGACACATTTTGAAATATGATATGTCAGTTTTTCTGATATAAAAGTAAAACATGAGAAAGTAGTACACACTCATAACAGAAAATGGGTGAACTGTACAAGCAAATTTGAATTCTGTTATTTTTTAACTTAATATGTCAGCGTGCATTGTACAGGCCCTTATAAACCCTGGGGGGATTTTGATGACTTCCTAAGTCTGTAGACCAAAGCTCTATAGATCATTTAAATAGTCTCCTATTTATGATCTTCCTTTCATTCATTTTCAGTTTTTCATTAAACAACACCGAAATGAACATCTTCGTGCACTTTTTCTCTATTGAAAATTACTTTCTTTGGATAAAATTCCTGGTGTGGATTAATGATCTCCTATGTTTCTCTCATCCTTTGGGCTTGCAAGTTTTCCTTTATGACAGAGACATTTGAAGCAAATTAAAAAGTTCAGGTATTCTGTTGTCTTTCTACCCATCAATCGTGTGACACTCTCTGCTCCAAGTAATGGATTCTTGTCAATATAGCTCGGACAGCCTCTGGATTATGGACAACCTCATTTTTCTGTGTTTTCAAGTTTTTCTGGCTGAGTTTGGGGTTTACTCTTGTCTGACTGATCTTTATCCCCTCTGATGTCCTGTTAAATAGGCCTTGTGAAGACAGACTTTATATTTTCCTCTTCATTCCCAAAATTCTATTGGCAAAGAAAATAAAAATCTCACTGAACTTCTCCAGAAAAGTCTTGGGAAGTGAAAAATAATTGGAGGCCTTCCCAGCTTTTGCTGTCTCTCATAATGACTTTATCACCTGCTGTGGTGGTAAAGATTTGGTTTCTATTGTGACAGGATTAAGACGGTGAAAACTTAATCCGATTATAAGGTCATAGGATGGGGGCCCCATGATTGACACCTGGTAGCTTTGTAAGAAAAGCAGACACATGGACACACATGCTTTGCTCAAGCTCTTGCCAGGTGATACCCCGTGTCACCTCAGAACTCTGCAGAGAGTTCCCATCAGTTAAAAAACCTAACCAGATGAGGCCCCTTAACCTTGGAACTCCGAAACAATGAGCTAAATAAACTCGTGTTCTTTTTGTTTTAGCCAGAGGGTGCATGTGCTCATCAGAGAGAGATACAGAGAGAGGGAGGGAAGAGTGGAATGCATCCTCCATGGGGATGGTAGTGCCTCAATCCTTTCTCCATCTCTCTCTCTTTTCAGGATTTTGGGCACACATGTACATGCACCCAGTATGTTTCTCAGATCACTGGGTACAGGACTCAAACAGGGCAGTCAGCCATGTGAAATCCAGCTGCCTTATCCTCCAGGCCATGAAACTGGTCCTAAAGTTCTATTCTTCTTCTTCTTCTTCTTCTTCTTCTTCTTCTTCTTCTTCTTCTTCTTCTTCTTCTTCTTCTTCTTCTTCTTCTTCTTCTTCTTCTTCTTCTTCTTCTTCTTTCTTTTTGGAGAGGCTGTTGTTACAGGGCACATGCGCTCGTTAGAAAGACAGAGAGAGACAGAGAGACAGAAAGTGAGAAATCATCCCCCAGGGGGAATGGCCACGCTACAATCCCTTCTCCTCCATTCTCCTCTCAGGATCTTGGGCACGCACGCACATGCACCTGGTGTGTTTAAGCCACCGGGTCTGGGACTCAAACTGCGGTTGACTACAGGAGAGTCCGGCAACATAGTCATTATGCCAACTGCTGGTCCCTAAAGTTCTATCATTATTACACCATGTGGTATCCCTGTTCTGTGATTCCTTCCTCACTGACACCTGTGACATCATGACTAAGATCCTGCCTTTGCTGTCTTCACAAAGGTCTGAGATTATTTGTTCCTTGGCTTCTGGGTGGAGTCAGAGGATTGTAAAGGGTGATGAGGAGAAACCTCTGCTTGAGCTGACCCAGATCACCCCGATGATGATGAAGATGCGGACTTAGATGGGGCACGTGAGCAGATGTGGAGCAAGACTTCTGCCCATGGGCCAGAGCAACGTGTCCAACATGAACTGAGCTCCACTGATGCTGACTACTACAGGAGAAATGACTGTGCAGTCCTCTGCCGGATTTTGGGTTCTGCTTGCCAGACTGTTCTCCTTCCAACAGTACCTCCAATTGGGTTTGTCCTTCCAGCGCCTCATAGACCAGGTCTAGTTCTATACTACCAGGAATCTATGATCTATTTCTTTGAGCTGTGCTAGGCTTAAAAAAATCCAGGGAAAGGTACCTCCTAGACTGTCACTTGTAAGGAGTTCTGGGGATTGGATGAGAAGGGTTTGATGGAGTCTTGAGTAAGTGATTTGGGAAACTAGGGAGATGTGGAACATAGACCAACATGTTGGTTAGCAAGGAGGGAACTCTCGTCACATGCTCCTGTCTAAAGTGGCTTGATATCGTGGAGGAAACCCTGGAGAGAGGGCCAGAATTCCATTCTTGGCCCTGAGCTTGGCTTGTGACCTTAGAAAAGTCATTTATTCTCTCCCCAACCCCTCAAAACAAAAACAAAAACAAAAACAAAACAAAACAAAACAACCAAAAAACTGGCCTAGACATGTGGCATGTGGCTCTTCGTCTTTTACAGTTCCAAGAATCCCAGTGATTTCTCATTCTATTTTTATAACCCTTTGTTTGAGAAAGAACGGCTGTGACTTTAGGAATGTTGCAGGTGTGAGCTTTACAGAAAGGGTATCACTCATGTCAAAGATACAGAGGTGTCTGAAGAAAAGGTGCAGGGTCCTGGGTCTGTAGGGATTCCAGAAAGATTCCCTTCTGCTCCTCCTCCCATTCTCCAAGACTGTAAGCAAAGAGGATAAGGGAATGGGAAGGATGGGAGATGGAGGACGAGGGGATAGGAGAGGAGGGGGTTGGGGGATAAAAGGACAAAGAGTGGCAGGATGAGGAGATGGGAGATATGGAGGGGCAGGGGGCAGGAGTCTGATTATACATGTGGTAGGATGGTGTAGCCTGTCTTTTTCACCTTCTTCCCCTTCTGCCGTTTCTGCTTGATATGGGCTATTTGTGGTATAGCATTCACCATGGCACTGCTATGCAAGGTGGTCAGTGTTGACACCAGCGAGGTTGTTGTCTTGTAGCTGCTCCCTAAGAAGCTGGTCTACCAGCTCTCCCCCACCTACTTGCCACTCCCATCCCAGATGGGAGTCAGGAGAATATCTCCCCAACCTCAGCCTCAAAGAGCAAAGACCAGATGGAGCTGGGGTCCCAGAGGCAGGCGGAGAGAAAAGAAGGAAAAGCAGACATGGAAGAGGCTCTCAGGCCCCCATCTTGGGCAGATGGCTCTCTCACTCAGGCTCCAGGAGACACTCTATACCTCCCATAGACTCTCCACGTGCTCACAGATGGTTGACCAGAGAGACTGCCATGGTCAGGAAAAACACAGACATCCAGATGGGTTCCTATACAGGACAGAAGGTGGCGTTTCCTTAGAAAATGATGAAGTAGGAAAGATAAACAGGTTTTGGTGGGGCCATAGTGTAGAAAAGGGGCAGGATAAGGGATCGATAAAAGGGAAACGGGATAGAAACAGGTCTATAGAAGAGCCTGAGTAGAAAAGTCCCCTGACCAAGAAAACTGCCAGCCATGGAGGTGGTGGACGGGGAGTCACACCTCCCTCCTAGATTCCACCAAACACCCTCTACATGGCTTCAATCATGCCCTTCCATTCTCCAAGCCTCGCTTTCCTCATCTGTGCAATGGGAAGGGGCAGCGATGAGGAGCATGAACTTGCCAGTCTGCAAAATTTCCTTCAGCTCCATCTTGAGGTCTCCCATGCTTGGTGACCTTCTCTCCCTGCAGGCTCTAGGGGGCAGCCTCTTCAGCCTCATCAGGCTTACAATGGCGGCCCAGGGACTGGTGCCCCATTTCCTAGATGTAACTACCCATTACACGGAGCTGATCTCTACCAAGCTGGGACTCTGGCAGCTTTATTATAAGTTTATTACATGCTAATTCAAGCAAATAAATTTGCCCCAGCTGTGAAGCAGAGGAGATTAATAACCTCAAAGATTACTTTGCTGCCTTGATGAGTTTCTTGAGCAGAGTATATTTAGGAAGAGCAACTAGATTAGTCAAAACCCCCTTTAATTATTAGTGACACTGTGCAAACGACTCTATACGACTGGAATACCAACTACTTAACTCCCTGACCTTCGTATTCAAATAAACACATCTTATTATAGCAACATGCCTTCTGGGTCCACACACCATGGCAACTGCTGGCCTGAGGACCTGGCAGTGGGACAGCTGGCGTGTAGACTCCATTAAGGGTGGGATGACAGCCTTAAAGGTGTATATCTCCCTTTCCCTATCTTCTCTCTGGACTGGCTCAGGGCCACGGGGGATGCTCTGAGTGTCCTGAAGCTGGAAGAATCAGTTTTAAATGAAGGAAAATGACCTGCCCAGAGTCATCAGTGAATTTAGCTACATGGCCTCCATGGTTCTGCCACCTTGACCTTCCATTCCAAAATCAATTTTGCATCAAAACGCTGGGTATGTTTCCAGTGTATATAAAATGCCAAGGTGGGGAGACCAGCAGGTGGCATGGTGGTTAAGGCGCTGGACACTCCCACATGGGCGATCGCAGTTTGAGTCCCGGATCTGGTGGCTTGCTTTCTCGCTTTCCCTCTCTCTTTCTGTCTCTCTGTGTCTTTCTCTGGTCAAATTAAAAAACAAAAAACCCCCCCAAAAAAACACTGCTCCCTAAGAAGCTGGTCTACCAGCTCTCCCCCACCTACTTGCCACTCCCATCCCAGATGGGAGTCAGGAGAATATCTCCCCAACCTCAGCCTCAAAGAGCAAAGACCAGATGGAGCTGGGGTCCCAGAGGCAGGCGGAGAGAAAAGAAGGAAAAGCAGACATGGAAGAGGCTCTCAGGCCCCCATCTTGGGCAGATGGCTCTCTCACTCAGGCTCCAGGAGACACTCTATACCTCCCATAGACTCTCCACGTGCTCACAGATGGTTGACCAGAGAGACTGCCATGGTCAGGAAAAACACAGACATCCAGATGGGTTCCTATACAGGACAGAAGGTGGCGTTTCCTTAGAAAATGATGAAGTAGGAAAGATAAACAGGTTTTGGTGGGGCCATAGTGTAGAAAAGGGGCAGGATAAGGGATCGATAAAAGGGAAACGGGATAGAAACAGGTCTATAGAAGAGCCTGAGTAGAAAAGTCCCCTGACCAAGAAAACTGCCAGCCATGGAGGTGGTGGACGGGGAGTCACACCTCCCTCCTAGATTCCACCAAACACCCTCTACATGGCTTCAATCATGCCCTTCCATTCTCCAAGCCTCGCTTTCCTCATCTGTGCAATGGGAAGGGGCAGCGATGAGGAGCATGAACTTGCCAGTCTGCAAAATTTCCTTCAGCTCCATCTTGAGGTCTCCCATGCTTGGTGACCTTCTCTCCCTGCAGGCTCTAGGGGGCAGCCTCTTCAGCCTCATCAGGCTTACAATGGCGGCCCAGGGACTGGTGCCCCATTTCCTAGATGTAACTACCCATTACACGGAGCTGATCTCTACCAAGCTGGGACTCTGGCAGCTTTATTATAAGTTTATTACATGCTAATTCAAGCAAATAAATTTGCCCCAGCTGTGAAGCAGAGGAGATTAATAACCTCAAAGATTACTTTGCTGCCTTGATGAGTTTCTTGAGCAGAGTATATTTAGGAAGAGCAACTAGATTAGTCAAAACCCCCTTTAATTATTAGTGACACTGTGCAAACGACTCTATACGACTGGAATACCAACTACTTAACTCCCTGACCTTCGTATTCAAATAAACACATCTTATTATAGCAACATGCCTTCTGGGTCCACACACCATGGCAACTGCTGGCCTGAGGACCTGGCAGTGGGACAGCTGGCGTGTAGACTCCATTAAGGGTGGGATGACAGCCTTAAAGGTGTATATCTCCCTTTCCCTATCTTCTCTCTGGACTGGCTCAGGGCCACGGGGGATGCTCTGAGTGTCCTGAAGCTGGAAGAATCAGTTTTAAATGAAGGAAAATGACCTGCCCAGAGTCATCAGTGAATTTAGCTACATGGCCTCCATGGTTCTGCCACCTTGACCTTCCATTCCAAAATCAATTTTGCATCAAAACGCTGGGTATGTTTCCAGTGTATATAAAATGCCAAGGTGGGGAGACCAGCAGGTGGCATGGTGGTTAAGGCGCTGGACACTCCCACATGGGCGATCGCAGTTTGAGTCCCGGATCTGGTGGCTTGCTTTCTCGCTTTCCCTCTCTCTTTCTGTCTCTCTGTGTCTTTCTCTGGTCAAATTAAAAAACAAAAAACCCCCCCAAAAAAACAAAACAAAACAAAAAAAGAGTGGATAAATAAATAAATAATTGATTTTAAAAAATGCCAATGTGACCAAATCAAATTCTAGGGGTGCTCAGCTTCCTCTTAACCCTAACCCTTACCCAAGTGTACGGGACCTTAGTGTGCCTCCATCTTAATGCTCTTCCTCCATGAAACCAAGAACTTGTTGGAAATCCCACCTACCCAGTTCACAGAATGGAGAGTACAGGCATGTTGGTGTTTCCCACCAGGAAAAGTGAAAGAGTGCTCTTTATGTATTGGTACAACAAACCAGCACAAGACTCTTGCCCAGATCGCATCCCTGAATTCCATGAACAGAGCACTGCCCGTGTGATTTCTAGATGAAGAAATCAGGGTTCAGTGAATTTATACTTGCCCTGAAGTGCTTTTCCTTACTCATCTACCTAGAAAGTACCCCCTGGCCTTTCCTGATTCAACTCAAGTATCCCCTCCATCCTGAAGTTTCCCTACATGCTCCTCTCTCCACACTATCTCTAGCATGGGTTATACTGAACGGTGCTGACTTGCTTAGGATTCTCCCTTATTCAAATGCCCTGAAGAAAGCAAGAACTGGGTCTCTGTTTTCGTGTCCTGAGATGCTGGCTGAAAGCCTGGTGTGTATTAACTTAGCCAACATTGACAAAGACTTGAAATTGTTCTGGATAATCTTGGTCATATGGTTACGCTATTCATTGCCTTCTGACCCAAGTGGTACCCTACCGATAGGCTAACCTTAGTTCCCTGATAACTATTCAATAAATTTTAGATGTAAAAGAAAAAAATAATATAGAAAAAAACCCTGCAGAGAATAAAGCTGAACATGTATCTCAACTCAAGCAGAAAATGTCTTTCTTGGCACAGAAACAAAGGCAGAATTTGTAAGAGATACATTTGACTGTATAGAAATTCAGATTTTTTTCCCCATAAGCTAAGTGTAGATTCCTTTTCTATATTACATCTGCATATTTTCCTCGTCAACCACTTGATTTCATCTCAAACTTAAAAAAGCATCGTGAGGGGGCCAGAAGGTGGCATGGTGATTAAGGCGTTGGACTCCCATATGGTCGAACACTGGATTCGACTCCTGAACCTAGCAACTGGGAAATAATACTAGGTGCATGTTCATGCCCAAAATCCTGAGAGGAAAGGAGAAAGGAGGAGAGGGAATTGCAGTGTGCCTATCCCCCTTGGGGAATGATTTCTTACTTTCTCTCTCACTGTCTCTCTCTGTCTCTCTCTAATAAGCAACATGCCCTATAGCAAAAACCTTAAAAAAAAAAACGTCATCATGAGGGTAAAAAATTTGCTGGCAGAAATGCTTGGGTCATGGGCACAGCAGGTGGTATGGTGGTTAAGGCGCTGGACACTCCCACATGGCTGACCACAGTTCGAGTCTTGAACCTGGTGGCTTGCTTTCTCACTTTAACTCTCTCTGAGTAAATTCAATTTGAAGATTTCTCTTAAGGTGACTTGTTTTGTAGATGTGTCTTTGGAACCATGCAAATACTTTCATATTTAATTATAAAATAAAATTGATTTTTAAAAAATGAATCCATGAAGATTTAAAAAATCTAAATCATGGAAAAAAGAAATATATTGATCAGTATGGCAGCATAATTACACAGTGTATTTCAAATGACTTAAAGACAAAATAAGGGGCCAACAGGTGGCTGGACTCCCACAGGGTCAACCACAGTTTGAGTCTTGGGACCAGAGGCTTGAAAATCAGGCTGGGCATGTGTACATGTGGGCTCAAAATCTCAAGAGAAGAATAGAGGAGAAGGGATTGTGGCATGGCCATCCCCCCAGGGGGTGATTTCTCGCTTTCTTTCTCTGTGTCTCTCTCTTTTCCTCTGGCAAGCAGATACACTCTATGGAAAAAAAAAAAACTTAAAAAAAAAAAGACAAAATAATTTGATTGGCCCAAGTGTGATATACTCTAACAAAAATGACTACAAAAATTCTTGAACTGTTCATCAATATACATGTTGGTGACGACAGTGCTGGTACTGTTAATCTGGAAGTGTTAGATGTATAGTGTGAGAAAAGAGGTTAGTAACCGTGTTGCTTCCACTGGGAATTGGGATTTTCAGTGTGAAAGAATGAACATACAGATGGAAGACTGATGAGGCTCAGTGTAAACCTTTACTTCTGAACTTGAATTGGAAGTATTAACATGAATTTAGAGGGTGGGTTATTATGTCTAGTTCTGTCCCTACTCTGCCCATTTTATATTCATAGCAAAGACCTGGGAACAGTGAATACCTTTAGAGACCAGATTATGGCCTCTAAATACTATTACCCCTAAAAATAGGAATTTGGATTTTTTAAAATAAATTCTAGTTCTGGGGCACAAAAGGTACAAGATGAGCCTGAGCCATCTTGTCACATCAGAAGCCATCAAAGATTACCAGGTAGTAGCAACCTAAAGAGGCTCCCACTGGCAAGAGATGAGCAACTCGATCGTTAATAAAAATAATTGCAAAGGGGCTTGTCCTATAGCACAGCGGTAAAGTGTTGTGCAAAGGAAGGCAGATTTCATCTGATTGACTGCAGTTTGAGCCCGAGCCCCAGCAGTTTGAAAAACTGCTGGGCATGTGTGCGTGTGCACAGGATCCTGAAGGAATAGGGAAATAGAGGAGAAAAGGGGGGTCCTTTCTTTCCCTCTTCCTCTCTCTCTCTCTCCCTCTCTTTCTTGTGTGCACAAATGTTCTCTGCAAAGAAATAAAACAACTACAAATATGTTTGACATATTTCAATCTATTGAGTTCTAAACAAAAGTTTTTAAAAAACAGATCACTCACTGATCACTCTTGAGTGTTAGGGAAACTATTGATTTTGAAAACTGACAAAGAAAAAAGAAAAAAGCACTTGCCTTTGCTTGTTTTCTTTTCTTTCTTTCTTTCTTTAAGTTTATTTTACACATTCAGTCACTACACGTCACTAAGATTGTTAATTTATCCAACATGAATACGCCTCATACCAACCCAGTTGCGAAGACTATACACATTATCATCAACAGACAACACTCCATTCCTGTGTCACATAAATGTCTTGACTCTCTCTTTTTCTCCTTGATTTCTTTCCTCACACTCTCCCCCTTCTATCACCCTTTCCCACACTGTCTCCACTATCCATAACCATTCACCATGTTTCTATATAATCTTTCAGTTTCTACCATAGAGTGCGGAGAGTCAGTATATGTTAAGTGGAGTCATACAATGGCTCTCTTCCATAATCTGGCTTGCTCCACTCGGCAGTGAATCTTCCATATTTGTCCACTTTCTACCAAATGCCAGGGTCTTGCTGTATCTATGGCTGAGTAGTATTCCGTAGAGTATATGTGCCACACTAGCACTTGCCTTTTCTATTACACAAACCACATAATAAACACATGATTGATGAGGATATGTGCGTCCCTTCATATGAAGATGAGAAATAGAATAAAGTCGTTTTGCAACCCTTAATGAAACCATGCTATCTGATGGAAGAACACAGCACTTAACTACATATGAAGTTTCTAAAAACAAGTATTTATTTAATTTTATTTATTATTATTTTTAATTTGCTATAGGGCACACGTGCTCACCAGAGAGAGAGAAAAAGAGAGAGAGAGAGAGAGGAGAAAATGAGAAAGCAAGCTTCCAGGTCTGGGACATGAACCATGGTAGGCCAGCCATGTGGGATTAAGTATCTTAATCACCATGCCACCTGCCGGATCCCCTATGAAGTTTTGTTGTCAAAACACTGGACCTGAATTTTATCAAACCTAACTCTATCACTTTCTTGTGAAGGAGAAGAAAAACATATTTAAGGACACCAAGGAATGCATTTAACAAAAACCCAGCTGGGAAAAGCCTACAGGACGAAACCCAACCTTTTCAATAAGCAAGGTCCGTGTCTGTGTGGGAGTAGGGTGGTGGGGGGGTTGGCACTGGTGGGATCAGTCCAGGTACGGGTGTCAGAGACTGAGTGGGTAATAAAGGGGGTCAGGTGGCAACAGTCTAGGGTGGGGAGCCAGCCCGAGCAGAGCGTAGAGTTTCTTTGTGCCATAGACAGGGGTTAGAGTCCAAGCAAGGTGTGGAGGGTATCTGCATTGGTGAGTGGCGGTGCCACAGTCTGGGTGAAGGGAGGAGGGCATCTGTGGGGAGAGGGAGGTGGCAGCCCGGCATGTAGTGTCAGAGCATGAGCACGGTGAGGACAGCGTCCTCCTGGGAGAAGTGTCCTGGTGGGGTACAGTGGACATAGGGTGTTGGAGCCTGAGGGGGCTGCAAGGGGTATCTGTGTAGGGGGTGGTGATGACAGCAACGACCTCATGTGGGACTTTAAAGCCAAAGCAGGGTAGGGAGAGTGTCCATCTCGGGGATCCACAAAGGTGCTGGGAGATAGCACAAATGGGCCCATTCAGTATGGAGATACGCTGAGGATAACGGGAGCCAGCACTGTTGTGGGGGGGAGCTACCAATAAGCAACAGGCAAGAATGAGGATGAACTAGGTGGTGCTGGGCTGGAATTGGAGGGGTTAGTGTGAATTCATGTTTTTCAACATATGTCTAGGTATATGCAAACATAAGCATAGATGTAAATGTGGATATGAATGTATATAAAAACACATTCATGGTATACGTGTATCTGTGTGTTCATCTCTGTCCCTGGAGCGGGCCTAAGAGAAGTGAGATCCCAATATCAATGAGCACATCTAGCGCCCATACTTGATTTCTACATACTACTCTCCATTAAAAAGGAGCTGGAACTCCTTGGGGAAATGAATGACCGGAGGACTGGGACAGGCAGAGTATTAAATAAGCCTAGAATATCTCATGCCAGAAAAAATGAAAGTGCTCAAAAATTGATGAAGATATATCAAAAGGACACAGATGCCAACTTGAGAGGCGACCACTGGCTAAATAAGAGAAATTCAAAAAAATGACAATAACCAATTATAATCATTTTTATTATTTATTTTTTATGTTAGGTTTTGCCATAGGGCACTCACACTCACGGGAGACAGTGAGAGGGAAAGTAAGAAATCATCCCTCATGGGGATGGCTATGCTGCAATTCCTTCTCTTCCATTCTCTGCTTAGGATTTTGGGCATGCATGCACATGCACCCGGCGTGACTTTCAAGCTGCCAGGTATGGAACTTAAACCGTGGTCAACCATGTGGGAATCCAGTGTCTTAACCACCATGCCACCTGCTAGTCCCCCAGTTATTGGCTTGTCAGGAAAGTCATGATGCATTTTTTGTGTAGAAAAACATAAAAATACATCATGATTTTTCCCATGACCTAATTATAATCTTTTAAATAAGAATCTCTGAATTCATACTGATATAAATGAATACGTATCTCTTACAGTAAGATACTAACTAATAAGTGTGGAAGGAAAGATGCAATTAGAAAATCACAATTTGGCTACTCTGATAGTAACATTAGTTTAGCCGAGAAGTATTAGTGGATGCTAGCCTTAGTGAGTGAAAGTTTGATGAGGAATAGCTATACGCAGTCTCAAAATAACTCAAAATATATTTAACTAATTACAAAGGCAAAAGAGTACATTTACCATAATATAACCTAGCAGACTCAACTAAATCAAGTGATCAAAGTTAAAATCATTAGTAACAGGACAAATGGAAATTGTGTTCCACCTGATAAAGGATGCAACGAGAACAGCCTGTCCCTTCTGCGATACTCCTGTTAAAAGGCATTGCTTGACTTTAATCATGAGGAAAGATCAGAAACCCAAATTGATTTCTTTTCTTTTCTTTTCTTTTTTTTTTTTTAAAGAGGTTTTTCACTATAGGGCACGTGTGGTCGCCAGACAGAGAGAGACAGAGAGACAGAAAGCGATAAATCACCCCCCAGAAGGGATGGCCACACTGTAATCCCTTCTCCTCCATTCTCCTCTCGGGATCTTGGGCACGCACGCACACGCGCCCGGCGTGGGTTTTAAGCCACTGGGTCCGGGACGCGAACCGCGGTCGACTACATGGGAGTCCAGCGACATAGCCATTACGCTAACTGCTGGTTCCCAGAAAAACCCAAATTGAGAGACTCTGAAACATAACTTGCTTGTAGTCTTCTGAAATGTCAAGGTCATGAAAGTCAGTGAAAGACGGAGGACCTGCTCTAGATTGAGGGAGACTGAGACAGGGCAATTAAATGTAATGTAATGCACAAGCCCAATGACATCTTTTTTAAAAATGAATTATTTATTCAATTTTATTTACCATGATTATTTGATTAATTTATAGGGCATGTGCACTTACCAGAGAGAGAGAAAGAGAGGGAAAGTGAGAAAGCAAGTTGCCAGGTCTGGGACTTGAGCTGCAGTCAGCCATGTGGGAGTCCAGTGCCTTAGCCACTATACCACCTGCTGCCTCATCCCCTTAGTTGCAACTTTAGCTCTCAAGGACATGATTAGGTAAAACTTGAATGAGTCCATAGATTATCCAGTAGGAATCAATCAATATTAGATTCCCAATTCTGATGGTTGTTCTGTGATTACGGAAGGAAGTGTCATTGTAGGAGGTACACACTGAAGTATCCCATGTATGTATGTGTGTGTACAGGGGGTTGCAATGGACATCAGTGTCAGCCACTCACTCTCAAATGTTTAAGGAAGAAAACTTTTTGGGGGCCAATAGGTGGTGTAGTGGTTAAGGTGCTAGACTCCCACATGGTCAGCTATGGTTTGAGTCCTGGACACGGTGGCTTGAGACTCATGCCAGGGGAGTGTACATGCATGCCCAAAATTCTGAAAGGAGAATGGAGGAGAATGAATTGCAGCATGGCCATCCTCCTGGGGGTTGATGTCTCACTTTCTCTGTCTCTCCAGTGAGCCCAAAAAAAAATCTCTTAAAATAACAACAACAACTAAAAACAAAACAGGAAAAAGGTTTTTATCACTCTTTTCATAAAATCTAAATATTCAAAATTATTTTTAAATATAAAAATGTCTTTAGTATTCAAAAGAAGCAAGCTGTTTATAATGGTCAAAAAGTGGAAATAACCCAAAAGTCCATTAACAGATGAATGAGTAGGTAAAGTGGGGTGTATTTATATAAAGGAATATTATTTGGTGAATGGAAGGAGAAAAGTACTGATTCATGCTACAACGTGAGTCAACTTTGGCGACGTTTTGCTAAGTGAAAGCAGTCAGTCACAAAGGACCACATATTGTATGATTCTATTTATATGCAGTGGCCAGAACAGACACATCTGTAGGGACCAGAATATAGATTAGTGGTTACTTGGGGGTGGAGGAAAGGTCTAATGGGGAGTGAATGCTGATGAGTGTGGTATTTCTTTTGGGAGTGAAGAAAATGTATTAAAATGAATTGTAGAAATTTTTGTACAAACCTGTGACTATTCTAAAAACCGCTCCATTTTACATCTTAAATTAAATGAGTGAATTGTACGGTTGTAGGAATTCTATCTTTTCAAAAAAAGAATTATTTATTTAATTTTATTTGTGATTATTATCTTTTAATTTGACTAGAGAGAGACAGAGAGAAAGAGAAAGTGAGAAAGCAAGCTACCAGGTCCAGGACTTGAACCACCACTGAGCATGTGGGAGTCCAGCACCTTAACCACCATGCCACCTGCTGGCTCCTGAATTCTATCTTAATAAAGCTATTACCAATAAAAAGGGACCAGTAGATGGCATAATGATTACATTGCTGGACTCCCACGTAGTCAACTGTGGTTCACGTCCTGGACCCAGTGGCTTAAAACACACCAAGTGCATGTGCATGTGTGCCCCAAATCCTGAGGGAAAATGGAGGAGAGGGGACAGTGCCGTGGCCATCCCACCGGATGGTGATTTCTTGCTTTTTATCTCTCTGTCTCTGTCTCTCTGTCAAGCACACAGGCCCTATAGCAAAAAAATCTGTCTAAAAATAAAGGTTTTTTTTTTTTTTTTTTTTTTAACAAAAAACACACACACACAAGCTGGATATGTGTGATTTGATATGTAAATCCCACTGTAATATTAATCTCCAAAGTTTATCTGTGGAAAGAAAAAAAACGAACCTGGCCACCTGAAGTGGCATAGTGATAATGCAAAGCTCCATGATGCTGGGCCATATGTCAAGGTCCTGGGTTCAAGTCCCAAGGTCTTCCTATGCATGCTAAGTACATGATTCAAGTTGGATATACGGGGAATAGGATGATAGAGGAAAAGCCCTGTTGGAGTGCCTGTCTCTTTGCCTCTGTCTCTATTTGTCTCTCTCTCTCTCATGGAAGAAATAAAGGAAAAAAAGAAAAGGAAATCTACCAGACTTAGTCAGATTCCACATCTCTGTTGAGCACCGTGTGTGTGTGTGTGTGTGTGTGTGTGTGTGTGTGTGTGTCCAGGTTCTGTGCTAAAAGGAGACACATGCTGTCTAGCCCTCTAGGAACTCTGACCAGGAAGCAGCTCCCCCAGAGCAGGGAAGTTGCTGTCACAGAAGGAAGCGCAGGGACCCAGGGACCAAGGCGGCCCAAGAGAGAGGTACTCCACTCACCTGTGGCATTCCAGGGAGCTTCTCCCAGAGCCATGACTTGGAACTGAGCTGAGATGATGAGGAGCTTGCTGGACGGAGGAGGAGAATGCAGGGAAAGAATACTGCAGCAGGCAAAGGAGGCCAAATGAGCCACAGGGCAGAGACTGGGCATTGCAGAAGTGTTTGGGAAACTACTGTCCAAACTTTGTATCTGCTGACTCCACGTCTGCAGGTTCAACCAAACACAGATCAAAAATACAGGAAAAAATAAATAAATAAACGTTGTGTTTGTACTGAATATGTACAGACCTTTTTCTTGGTCACTGTGCCCTAAGCAGTACAGTGAGACAATGATAGGTTTACGTTGAATTAGTGTTACAAGTGATCTAGAGACGATGGTACAGGAGGACTTTGTAAGGTATGTGCAAATGGTGCACCGTTTTATACAAGGCACTTGAGCATCTGCGGGTTTTGGTATCCACTGGGGTCCTGGAACCAATCTCTGGGGGATCCCCAGAGATGACTGAGGTTAGGTGGGAGGGGTGAGGCAGGTGGGCAGGGGCCTCAGGATGGACACTGTAGTGCCCTGAGTGGGCAGAATCCACCTTGGGGCAGGCAGATAGGAACAGAAGGTCATTTCAGTTTCCAGAATGCTAATGGAAACGGGATTGAGACAGTTGACAGTGTCCACTGGAGCAGAGGTAACCATCCCTCTATGGGTTAACAGGCCCCGCCCCTGGCCCCTGCTGAGATGCAGGAGTCTGAAGGCTCCCCTGTCACTGTGGATCACTCCACAGCACTGGTCTGCCAGCTCAGTTCCCTGGAGTCTGGCTGCCACTTGATCCCCCTGGAAGCCAGCTGCTGTGTGGGAAGAGGGAGGGCGAGCAGGGCTCAGGGACAGATCTTCTTTGTGTGGAGCTCAGGTCTTACTCCCTGCTCCAGATGGAGGTGCCAGTTTCTTCCCTGGCCAGAAGACAGGGAGGCTCCATGGGAAAAGGGGAGGGGAAGAGGGGAGGCACTAAAGGGCCCTTTGATTCTCCACAGGAGCAGAGTCCCAGATCTGGAGAGGGAAGAGGTGAGGGTGCAGAGGGATGGGAGGAGTTTGTGTTTTGGGGCATTCTGAAGAACATTCACCCTCCCATACCCCTTCCTCCTTATAGCAAAGCCTGTGGGTGTTAGAAGACCCACCCACCTCTGATGGTTGGCCTCCTTACGACCACTGAACAGAAGCAGTCGCTGAACTGTACAGAGAGGTTAAGGGAAA
>NW_006159921.1:2422763-2463481 GCF_000334495.1 Tupaia belangeri chinensis
TAGATCCAAGAGCAGCGGGCTCTGAGGTCTGTGCAGTGCAGGATCCAGGGGAGGCCAAGTACACGAAACTCAGAGAAGGGTCACAAGGCCCTGCAGGCATCACAAGCCCTCCAAGAGTGGGATCAAAACTGGCTAGATGGGGGACAGCAGGTGGTGTGGAGGTGAAGGTGCTGGATCCTGCATTGCCGACAGTGCAGTTTGAGTCTCTGGCTGGTGATTTGAAAATCACACTAGCCATGTGTGCAAAAGCACTCAAAAATCCCAAGAAGAGACTGGAGGAGGAGGGATTGTGGTGTGGCCATTCCCTCAGGGAGTAATTTCTCACTGTCTGTCTCTCTGTCTCTGTCTGGTGAGCCCAAGTGCCCTTTAGCAAAACAAAACAAAACAAAACAAAACAAAACAAAACAACAATGGGTGAATGATGGTCCATTCACCCATTTATGCCACGCATGATTAAGTTTCTTTCTTCCATGACTGAGAGAAACAGACAGACAGACAGTACCTTCAACAGGGTCTTGATGCCTTGATTCCCCCAACCTCAGCTAGCCCTGGATCTCAGGCACGCATGTGCCCCGCACACTCAAGGAGGGCTCTGGATGCAAAGTGTACTTGCAGAATGTCACTTGTCACTGCCGCGCCACCATCTGGTCTCCCATTTCATACATTATAATTTTATTTATTCCCTACCATGCCTCAGCAACTGTCCTCAGCCACATCTTTGCAGGGCTCTGGGTGCTGGAGACACAAACTTGAATAAGCTGCATGTGCCCTTGCCTGGAGGCTGGGAGGAAGTCGGGCGTGCAACCTCAGACTGCAGTACTGCAGGAGACGCTCAGGGGTAGAAGTGAGTACCACATTCAATGAGAGACCAGAGAGAATGGGGGATCCTCCGGGGAGCGGGGTAGGACTTTCAGGTGGGCATGGATTCCCTTGTGTTCCCAACCTGGGCTGGTGGGTTCCGGCACTTGGATTTGTCAGCACCCTGAGAGTGGATCTTTCTCTGCTCATTCATGGAACATACAGAATGGAGGAGCGACTCCAGCAGGCCAGCTCGACATCATCCAGGACTACCTGGGAGGCCAGATTACTACCAGAAGGACGCTTGGCCCATCGTTGATCAGAACAAGATCTGGATGGAGCAAAGCGGAACTGCATCAGCTCAGCTAGGTTCCGGCATCTGTCTCCCAACAGGCAAGGTCTAGCATAGCGGGGGAGCTGAGTCCGACCACTTATAGATGTCCAGCTGATGGCTGCGACACTTCAAGTTTACTGATGAAGGATTGCTCTCCCCAGGAGATGAACACAGACCCTTGAGACTCCTTTGTCCCGTGCTTTCATGGCTAAAGGATGACCCTCTCCAACCACCTCCCATTTGGTAGTTTAATTTCTCAGAGCGATCTTGATCCCTTCATTTGCAAGCACTTCAGGAAAGCCTCACAGTAACTAATCCTTCTGTCAACACACCCAGTTAAAGGATTCGTCAAATGACCAGCTTCCCCGAATTCACCGATTTTATACACACACAGAGCCTTTGTTTCTTTAAGCTGTCGCCTTTACCGCATTCTTTGTGAGAGCAAATTGTTCCTCTCCTGGTCCATGACAGAGCTGAGGGCTGTTTTGCATGTCATGCATGATCTTTGGTCCCTTGGGGAAGTCTAACTTGGCCACCACCTTTCCCTCAGCTTTTTACCACCTGTTCTTTCATGCACCTGCTCTACCCGTGTGGCTTAGACACCCTTCCCCTGCTACCAGCGTCCTTACCACAGACAAGTCTCAGAACCGGCTTCCATGGAAGTAGCTCTTTCATTGGCAAGTTTCAAACTGACAAGTGGTTGCGACTGACTCTTTGGAAAAGTTGCTTTGTGGACTCACTAAGTGGCACAGTAGGCTCAGTGGGCTGCAGGGAGTGAGGCTCCAGGGTCCTCTCATGCCCTTTCAGCCTGCTTTCTGTCCTCAGCCTGCCCAGCCATCCCCCCCCACCCCACCCACCCCTCCATCCCTACCTTGTTTGCCTTGTAATCCTGCTCATGCCCTTTCAGCCTGCTTTCTGTCCTCAGCCTCCCCAGCCATCCCCCCCCACCCCACCCACCTGTCCATCCCTACCTTGTTTGCCTTGTAATCCTGCTCAGGGCTTGGTCCCCAGGCCGAGCTGTGGGCTGGTTCACAGCTGTCTTTCCTCGAAAGAGCCTCCTTTCTGCAACCTCCATCATTACGATGAAGCCAAAATAAACAAAAACAAAGCAAAAGCAGAAACAAAAACAAAAAAAAGTAGGTGCCTACAACCCCACAGGAGTCTTCAAAGGCTATTAAAATTATTTCGGTCCAGAATCCTCCAAAATGAAGCCTCTTACAACTTACCCATTAAAATGTTCCGGGCCCAAAGCAAAGGTTTTTGGTTTTGCTGTCTATGGTTCTATTCGCAGTAATGTTACTTCTTCTACGACTAAGATTTACAAAACTGAAAACCAACAGTGTTTATACCTTTGAAGTGAAGGATGCAAAAGGAAACACCATCTCTCTGGAAGAGTTCAAAGGCAAAGTGGTTGCACCAGTTGGAAATGTGGATAGTGACTGCTAACTCACAGACAAAAATTTCTTAGCCCTGAAGGAACTGCACAGAGCTTGAACCACTTCAGTGTCTTGGCTTTTCTGTGCAGTTTGGAGAGTCGGAGCCCCACCCTAGCAAGGAAGTAGAATTTTTTGCAAGAAAAAACTACAGAGTAACGTTTCCCATCTTCCACAAGATTAAGATTCTAGAATCTGAAGCAGAACCTACATTTAGATTTCTTGTTGATTCATCAAAGATGGAACCAAGGTGGAATTTTGGGAAGTATCTGGTCAACCTGAGGGTCACATTGTGAAGTTCTGGAGGCCAGAGGAGCCCACTGAATTGATCAGGCCTGGCATGGCAGATCTGGCTAGACAAACAATCATAAAAAAAGAATGAGGATTTATGAAAATTATATTGAGCCATTCTAATGCAATAGTCAGAACGGAAATGTTTTCATGAAAGTTTGTTCTCATTTTAAGTACTCTGACAATGGAATGTGGCACAGAGAAATGATTTTTTATGTCATCATGATAGTCTGTCATAATGAATGTCCTCAAATAGAGGTGTTACCAAAGCAAAAGCAATGAATGACCAAAGAATCAAAATATGTTAATCTGACCACTGGGGTTTTTTCTGATGGAGCCTTTAGTTCCGCCCCTGGTACAAGTCCAATCCGGCTTGCCTTCTAGCCCAGCTCAGTGCATAGCCTCACTGTTCAGTATTTTCTCTCCTGGGGATAAAAAAGGGGGCATCACTCAGACTCAGACCAATTAGTTTTTCATTTCTCAGGGCTGGAGGAGCTGCCCTCCTGACTTGCACCTGCCCAACTGTTCGAGCATCTCCACTGGGTGAGAGGGGCTGGCCTCAGGTGGTTCTTGGGCTGACTTCCTAGGCTGGCCCAGCACCATCTTCCTGACCCTGCTCCTGGGAGTCACTTCTAGGGGGCTCTAGAAGAGGGTCTCTGGGCCTATATGGGGCTCCAGCAGCCAGGCCTCCTTGCGCCTGACTTCTCGTCCCTGTTTCCACATGGGTGTGTGTTCAAAGAGGTATCTCCAGTCTTATGTTACTGAAAGGAAATTCAAACCCTTCCTGAAGTGATCCAAAAATATTGCAAATGGTGATTCTATCAATAATCTAGTCTTTTCTATTCTTTCCACCAAAGAGCAAGCTGCCGAAACAAAATACCATAGACTGGGGGGTTTAAACAGCATTTATTTCTCAGTTCTGGAAGCTGGGAAGTTCAATATCGAAGTACCAGCAGGTCCAGTGTCTGGGGAGGACCTGCTTCCTTGTTTATAGATGGTAGCTTCTAGTCATGCCCTCACATGGCAGAAAAGGGGCAAGGCAGCTCTCTGGGGCCTCTTTTTAAAAAGTTTATTTTCTTTCTTCTTTAAAAACAAGAGAGAGAATGAAAAGGAGAAAGACAATCACATGCAACAGACCTCATGCCATGACCACTGCCCCTCACCCCCAAGGCCTTTCCCAGGCAGTCACGACCACGGGCATGCACGTAGATGCCTGCATGTGTAAGTTGACCTGGGAACCGAACCCCGATCTCCATGTGGCTTTCGGTATGGCAGAACACTGTGATACTGCTGTGCTACTGAGGTTGGGCCTGCAGCCTCTGTCATATGGAATGGGGTTAATTCCATTCACAAGAGCTCCACGCTTAGGAGCTCATCACTTCCCAAAGGCCTCACTTCCAGCTACCATCACACTGGAGGTTTAGACTTCAACATACGAGTGTGCGTGTGTATGCGTGTGTGTGCAGGGAGTGGGGCAGATGCAAACTTTTATTCCATAGCAAACCATATGGGCTTCTTGGATCTACAACAACCTAAAGGTGTAGGGGCTGTTCTCCCTACTGTACACACATAATCACCATCGCAGTCACACCAGCTGCCTCCGACCACACTCCACTTTCTCCTTCTAAACCCAGCTCTGGCATGTCTTCCTCACCCCCATCGTACATATCTCTTCATTTCTCTTTTCCTTATTACAGGAGGTTGTCTTGGGTTCTTGGGGCAAGACCGTTCTCCCCATCACCCTGCACTTCAAATCTGCTCAGCAGAGGCCCAATTTGGCAAAACCCGAATTCTCTAGGAGGAATGGGAGCAGGTGGGAACCAGGGAGAGAGGCTGACTTCCTGAGAGGGTCATTTATCGCCATGGGTGTTAGCCTGCGGGTCACACCATGCTTCCATGTGCCCCCTGACACGCGTTCACAGAAATATCCGCCTACACGGTTTCACATTTGCTTCACCTAATTCTTTGATGGGCACTTTTATACTTCTTCAATATCAAGTTCTGATATTCATAACCATGACTCTGATTACTGCAAGACTTCAAAGCGCCTTTTGAATCATTAAAGAAAGATTAAATTATGTTCAAGATAGTTTCCGTATTAAGTGTAGCTGAGCTAATTCAGATCCTCTGCAAATTGGCATTACGATACATTTCTACTTTACGCAAGCCAGAGTATTCAGATGAAATCCACATGGAAGGCCTGCCACGCTAGGCCACTCAGAGCAGGCTGTGAGGCCACAGGAGCCTACTGACACACAGGCACATCTGGGAAAGAAGCAAAGAGCCAGAGTTCCACCCAGCCAAATGCTGTCATTACCCCATAAATCTCCCAGAAATTCAAACTGCCGTTAACGTTTGTTGATGTTGTAAGGGATGCTCTCATAATCGCTCCCGTCTATCTGGGCTCGGCCACGGACAGGGTCATTTGGTTAATGCAGGATTCCATCTTCATTGCTTTGTAACTGGTTTTTAATCAGTGATGACTGCCGAGCTGGGATGCTGCGGCCCGCTCGCCTGCTCTTTCCTCGGAGAGTGCCCATCGATATGTCACAGCAATTAACCAGAGACCTGTGGGAGTGCTGGCTGGAGCAGCGGGGGAGCCAGGCCAGGCGGCGTGACCACGTACCCCATCTCATCTCCTCCAGAGGCCCCCTGGCACCCAACCACCTCTGGTGGAGGGTTGGTAAAAGACATCAGCCGACAGGGATACCCTCAGGAAGGCACCTATGCCAACCATTGATTCCCCTTGCCCAAGAATTTGATCTCCCAGGTGGGGGGCATTGAAAATGACTAGTGGATCAGCCACTCTGAAATCACTTCTGACCAACAGTGAAGGATTGGTCGGCCAGTTGGAAGTGATAAGAATCTAGGGGGTGGGGACCTGCAGTCAGAGTAATAGCTATGTCACTGGACTCCCACATAGTCGACTGCGGTTTGAGTCCTGGACCTGGTGGCTTAAACTCACGCCGGGCGTGTGTGTGTGCGTGCCCAAGATCCCAAGAAGAGAATGGAGGAGAAGGGATTGCGGCGTGGGGGATAGCCTGGCAGGGCATTGTGTTTTACTGCTGCGCCTCCATTCAGTCTCCTTACATAATCCTGATGAGAAAGAGATGGAGAATGTCTCTCACAATCCTAGTGAGAGCTGAATGAACTTACTTAGACAGGTACACACACACACACACACACACTTCCTTGTGGATATTTCTAGAATCTTATACAAGAAACTCAAGGGCCAGCCCATGGCCTGCTGGTTAAACTGGTTGGAGTGCACATGACTGACTACATGGTTTGAGTCTGGACTCGTCACTTAGGAAACACTCCAGCTGTGTGTGGGTGCATTCAAAATCCTGGCAGAAAGGAGTCAGAGAAGGGGTTGTGGCATGACTATGCTCCACGGGGAGTGCCTTCTCACGTGCCCTCTGTCTCTCTCCAGTGAGCACACGTGCAAATTTAGGAAGTTTTTAAAAAGGAAAAAAAAAAAGGAAAGAAAGAAATGGAAAAGAACGATGGCCTCTGAGGAGAGGAACGGGGTTGCTGAGAGATGGAGTGAGAGGGAGACTTTTCTCTGAGTACCTTTTGAATTTGAAACACGTGACTGTATTGTCCACTCAAATAAATATATGCAATAAAGCAAGGATTTTTGCAAAAGGTAGGAAGAGGAGCACAAATCCAAGAAAGAATGTAAGAGGGCAGCTCAGATCCATGAAAACACTCAGGAGGGCTGAAACGCAGGGAGCAGTCATGCAAAACCACGTGCCCCGGCTGAAGACTGGGGTGGGTCCTGGTGTGTGTCGGGTGTGCTGTCTTTCTCTCTCTCTCTGTTTCTCTTGCTCATGGAAAAAATAAACTTTTTTTTTTTTTAAAGATTTTTGTAAGAATGTTCACAGCAAGATGATCAAGTCAAGGGTAAACCTGCTGCTATGATAATGTAATCAGGTAACAGTGGGGCATCTTGGGAGTTGTGAGAAGGTAGAAATGATGAAAGGGAAGACTGGATGGGGTCCCAGGAAGAGGAAAAGGGAGCATTGCCCAGCTGAAGGGCCAGGTGGCCACTGGGGAGAAAGCTGTTCCCTGTTGTCAGGGTACCCTGGTGCCCCAAAGCACACTGGGTAGGGGGAGTGAGTAGGGAGGGAGATGTCTTTGGTAAGGTATGGTGGATACGTTTCCAACTTCTCTCCTGCTCTCTGTTGTCCTTTTGCACATCCAACCAAGAGCAGGGAAAATTGCTCCTGCTCCCAGGGAAAGGGTAGACAGGAAGTTCCCTGGACATCTGACCTCAGCCTAAGAAGCTGGTTCACTTCCTACCGATCTCTGGAGGAAGAAGGTTCTAAGATTTGGGGCAAGATGCCAGGAAGGTGGGAGGGCACAATTTTATTGCAGAGGTGTCTGAGGGAGAGTGATGAGAGTGAGCAAGCTAGAGAGAGTGAAGGCAAGCAAGTGTGAGAGGGGAGAGTGTGAGGATGGGAAGGAGGAGAATGCACGGATGTGGGGGAATGTGATTCAAAATGAGTAGGAGGGCGGGGTGATGAAGCACTCCCCATCTCACTCTTGCTACATCTCCTGAAGATCTAATGTGGTCTAACCCTGGCCCCTACTTCCTAGCTCACAATGAAGCTGCAGAGATAGCTCTGATGCTGTGGAACATTCTGCTAAGCACACCATGTGGCTTGTTACATTTTTCTTTTTAAAGACTTATTTTATTTAACTTTATTTATTTATTTTATTTGGACCAGAAAGGGAGAGAGAGGGAGAGAGAGGGAGAGAAAGTGAGAAAGCAAGCTGCCAGGTCCAGGACTTGAACCGTAGTTGGCCATGTGGGAGTCCAGCTCCCTTAACCACCACGCCACCTGCCAGCCTCAACTTCTTACATTTTTCATTCATACAGGTAAGTGGAGAAGGAATGCAGTGCAGAAGAGGGAGACTCTAGGGCAAGCCAAGAGTTTGTGGGAGAAGGATATATAGGACTGGGCGAAGGGAGAGGACAACTGATAATATCACCCCTTTACTCAAATCCATAAGGGTCACTTGCTCACTAACCAAATTCTGAATTCTTTTTTTTTAGAGAGATTTTTACTATAGGGTATGTGAGCTCGCCAGAGAGAGACAGAGAGACAGAAAGCGAGAAATCACCCCCTGGGAGGGTGATCACGCTGCAGTCCCTTCTCCTCCATTCTCCTCTTGGGATTTTGGGCATGCATAAATAAATGACCTGCATGAGTTTTAAGCCACCGGGTCTGGGACTCAAACTGTGGTTAACTACGTGAGAGTCCAGCATGTAACCGTTATGCCATCTGCTGGTTCCCCGAATTCTTTAATAAGACATTTGAGACTCTGTAATCTTAGAGAGCTAATAACACAAGGGGACTTCAAAAATTTGTGGAAAAATGGAATTAAAGTATTAATTTATTTTTGTGCAAAAATTTTTGAAATCCAGGCAATAGTTGTTTTTTGTTTGTTTGTTTGTTTGTTTTTATAATATGCACCTTCCATGAACTTTCAGAGGTCTTCTCATAGGTGCTCGATAAAGGTTGGATTGCTCTCATTCCATGGTCTTGGATGCAGCGAGTTCCTATGGGAGAACCGTGCATTTGTTGAATTATTACTTCTCAGCTCCACATTCAGCCTTTCATACTCTACACATTGTCAACATACCGCCACTTGAGACCAGCAATTGGCATAACGACTATGTCGCTGGACTCCCATGTAGTTGACCGTGGTTCAAGTCCCGGACCCGGTGGCTTAAACTCACTTGGGCACATGTGCGTGTGTGCCCAAGATTCCAAGAGGAGAATGGAGAAAGGATTGCAGCGTGGCTAGGCTGGGGATGGGGGTGATTTCTCACTTTCTATTTCTCTGTCTCTGTCTTTCTGGCGAGTGCGTGCATCCTATAGCAAAACAACAACAGTAACAACAAACAAAAACTCTCCAAAACAAACAAACAAAAACATACCGCCACTTTGCCACTGGAGTCAATCAGGCTCTGCCAGTAGGGAGCACTAGAAGAGACAATGGGATGGAAGGGGGGACATTCTTCCTATCTGCTTCCTGTTCCAGCCATATTGCCTCAATAATGGGTCTTCTCCTGGTAGCAGCAATAGGTTCTAGTCTCTAGCTTTTTTGGGGGGTGGGCTGGTGTTTTGGACTGAAAGTTTGTGTCTCCTCCAAGTTTATACGTTAAGTTCTAACCCCTGGTACAGTTGTATTTGGATGTGGTGCCTTTAAAGAAATAATTAAAGTGAAGTCATATGGGTGAGGCCCTAATCTGATAGGATTGGTGTCCTTATAAGAAGAGATGCCAGAGAACTCACTTTCTCACAGTAAGAGAGATTATGTGGGGACACGGTGGGAAAGTAGCCATCTACAAGCCAGTGAGAGCGCCCTACCAGAAAATGAATCAGCCGGCACCTTGATCTTGGTCTTCCAGTCTCTGAACTGTGAGAAAACAGACGTCTTTGGTTTAAGCCACCATCCATGGTATTTTGTTGTCATAGCTTGTACAGACTAATGCAAGGGCTAGAATCTTGCCCATGATGTCCCTCAGAGCTTTTTACCCAGTTCCTTATATTAATTCATCTCTGTTCAAATAACTCGATTCTAATCTTCTGATTAGATCTTTGCTGGTCCAGAAGCTGTGGGAGAGACAGGAAGAGATGCACCTGCCAGTCAAGTGTGGAGACGTCCAGGCTGAGGGTCTGGAGTCTATACCTGTCTTCTTTGCCTTACTGCACTGGGGCTGTGCCCTCAGCCATCCTCAGGAAATGGGGGGAAGCACGTGCTAGGTGGCAGCAGGACCCCTACAGCACAGCTAGCCAAGGTGGCCCAGGCTTCATATCCCGCGGTCCCCGTGTCTCCATAATTCCTGGCCTCCGAACTGTTAAGGAACTCACACTTTGCAATAAGCTTAATGTTTATTGAAGAGCCCTACACCCCACCAGCTGGAAAAGAAGCAGAACAGATTAAAAAAAAGAGAGAAACTGAGTCATTCACTAGCTAGACCACACAGCTAGTCAGCAGCAGAAGCGAGTCTGGTGTTCTTCCTTCCAACATGTCACTTGCCTCCAACAGGGACCCAGAGCTTCCTGCCTCCTAGCTTTTTCTTTAAATTTATTTCTTCTTCTGAGAGAGAAAGAAAGAGAGAGAGAGAAAAAGGAGGGAGTGATAGACATGCACTACCAACAGGGTTCTGGCATTTAAAACCACTCCCAGCCTTGATGGGCGAGTGCGTGCCCAGTGTACTCAGGGAGGTCTCTA
The DNA here is from genome assembly GCF_000334495.1 of Tupaia belangeri chinensis. NCBI lineage: Eukaryota > Metazoa > Chordata > Mammalia > Scandentia > Tupaiidae > Tupaia > Tupaia belangeri. The sequence continues at coordinate 2,432,871 of NW_006159921.1, forward strand.
GATGTGAACCCATCAACCTTCCTGTGGGGTTGCTTTGAACAGCTTTGTACTTTATGCTGCATCACCATCCAGCTCCATCCCTGCTTTTAATTCAAAGACAATAGTTACAGCTTATTTTTTTTAACCTTTGTTTTAAAAGTTATTGCTATAGAGTGCCCACACTCCCCAGAGACAGAGAAAGTGAGAAATCATCACTCAAGGAGGATGGCCATGCCACAGTTCCTTCTCCTCCAGTTTCTTCTTAGGATTTTAGACATGCACTTGATGTGATTTTCAAGCCACCAGATCTGGGACTTAAGTTGCAGAGTTGGCCATGTGGGATCCAGAACCTTAAACTCCACACCACTTGCTGGCCCAGTTCCAGCTTATTATTAATGTGCTATGCAACCTTTTATTTGTTACTTCTCTCTGGGCCTTGGTCATCTCATTAGTGAAAGAGGTAGACTAGATGTTCTCCTTTAAAGGTCCCTTAGAGCCATGACATACTGTGATTGATGATTTTCCCTTAATAAAATTGAAGGATTCAGTTCATCTCCCTAAAGATTTTTTTATGTTTTATGCTCAGCTTTTAATTTGACATAATTATAGCACTTGTATTTAGTACGAATACACTTATTTATTGCATGAGTTATTAATTATTCCTATGCATTAACATAGTATTCACTGCAACTGGTTAGGAACAGGGGTGATTCAAGCATCTGGATGTGTTCGAGACTAGAACTAACCTATCGAGTCAGGGAATTTGTGGAACTGAACAGTCTAGATAAACCAAAAAGGGGTCAAGGATTCTAAGGCAGTGTTGTGTACCGATGAGCCTCCTTGATCTGCCAACCCTGCCAGTGTGTTGTGAGGATCTGTGTTAGCGTTGGCATAAACATACTTCGAATGTATGTCTCCACTTGATTTGTATTTGGCCTTATCCAGAATGATGTTTTGCCAAAAAGTGGCAAAACATTAATTATCCCATTCTGGCAGTTTGGAAAACATGTAGCCTAGACTGCAGTTTATCTCCCACGGAACAAAGGCCTTAACCTTCGAGAGGAAGGAAGACCATTTTGGACCCAGATCATGAGGACTGCCCTACTCTTGGAGGAGAGGCAGATCACTGAGACTCAGGGACGCAGGTCTAAGGCACAGACATTAGGGAAGGCCTAAAGCTAAGCGCGAAATAGAAACATTTCCTCTATAAGAACAAGATAATGCCAGAGGAATTTAAAGGTGGTGGTACATTGAAGGTAAAACCCAAAACACTTCTCACTTTCCCTCTTGCTGTCTCTCTTTGGTGAGCGCATGCGCTCTAAGGCATAAACCTTAAAAAAATCAATTAATACAGTCACTGAATCAATGAGCAGAACTCTAGAAATAATATGACCACAGGCGCCAGATGATGGCATAGAGAGAAGACCCATGGACCCACATGGGTGCATGGTGTGCAAACAAAATATGTGTTTGTAATCCGATTGGCTGAGGCATAAGCTGGATCACAGGATGAAGACTCTGTTGGGGATGTCTGTCTTTCTCTCTCTCAGACTCATGGAAGAAATAAATAAAAAAAAACAAACTTAAAAAAATGATACGGCCATTTCAATAAAAGTAGAGAACACATGACAAAATTAAATATCCCTTTCATGATACATGAACTCAGCAAATTAGGAAGAGGAATGGACTTCCTTAACCTGGTAGAGGACATTTACAAAAAACTTACAGCTAATATCACACTAAATGTGAAAAAGTGAATGTCTTACTTCCCAAGATTAGGAATGAAAGAGGGATGTTTGCTACTGACACTTTTTTAAATTTTATTTTTTAAAAGATTTATTTTAATTATTTAACTTATTCATTCATTCATTCATTCATTTTGTAACTTGACAAGAGAGAGAGAGAGAGAGAGAGAGAAAGTGAGAAAGCAAGCCACCAGGTCCAAGACTTGAATTGTGGTCGACCATGTAGGAGTGTCCAGTGCCTTAACCACCATGCCACCTGCTGGTCCCACTACTGACACTCTTTTTCAACATTATACTAGAACTCCTAGTCAGTGCAATAAAGCAAGAAAAATAAAAAGCTTACAGATTAGCCCAAGACAAATGAAATTCTTTGCAAACACTGTGATTGTCAATATAGAAAATTCCAATGACTATAAAAAATTGCTGTAATTAGTAAGTGAATTTAGCAAGGCAGTAGGTCAAAATTCATTTATATATCTATGAGCAGTGAGCAACTGGAAATTTAAAAACTTTAAACAATTTTTGCTGAAGGATATGTGTACTTTTTCCTCTTTTTGAGATTTTAGGCACATATGCACACACATACCTGGTATGTTTTTCAAGCTGTCAGCTCTGGGATTTGAACTGCATGGTCAGTCATGTGGAATCTAGCTGCCTTAACCACCACACCACTGACTTGAAGAAAACTTTTTAAAGTATAATTTATAATAGCCTAGAAAAACATGAAACACATACGTATGATTCTCACTTACTATGTTCAGGATCTATATGCTGAAAACTACAAAACACTGATGAAATAAAATAAAGTGGACATATATCCATATTCACAAATGGTAAGACACAATATTGTTAAGATGACAATTTTCTTAATATTGATTCATAGATTCAACACAACCAGAATCAAAACCCTAGTCAGATTTTTTTGGGAGAGATTTTTCACTGTAGGGCGCGTGCGCTCGCCAGACAGACAGAGAGAGACATAGAGACAGAAAGCGAGAAATCACCCCCCAGGGGGGATGGTCACGCCGCAATCCCTGCTCCTCCATTCTCCTCTCGGGATCTTGGGCACGCACGCACACGCGCCCGGCGTGAGTTTTAAGCCACTGGGTCCAGGACACGAACCGTGGTCGACTACGTGGGAGTCCAGCAACATAGCCATTACGCTAACTGCTGGTTCCCAACCCTAGTCAGATTTTGTAAACATCATCAAACTCTTTCTAAAATTTATATGGAAAAACAAAGGAATTAGAGTAGCCAAAACAACATAGAAAAAGACCAAAGTTGGTATAGTCATTCCATCTGACTTCAATACTTATTATAAAGATTTAACCAAGGCAGTATGGTATGGCAAAACAAACAAAAAATCCATACAGACAAACAGAATAGAATGGAGAATCCAGAAAGACCCACGCAAATACAACCAATTGGTTTTTCATGTGTGCCTAGCTCCCTTTACACATGCTATCTACATCACTGCTTATTCTTTCTTTTCTATTAACTTGATTTATAATTTATATATATATATACATATATATATACACACACACACACACACACACACACATATGTTTGGAGGAGAAGGGATTGTGGCATGGCCATCCTCCCTGGGGGGTGATTCCTCACTTTCCCTCATTGTCTCTGTCTCTCCTGCAAGCACACATGCCTTAAGACAAAAACCTCTAAAAAAAATTAATATGTATTATCTCATCAAGAATGTCAGCAGGGGAGGACCAGCAAGTGGTATGGGAGTTGGGGTGCTGGATTCCCACATGGCTGACTGCAGTTTGGGTCCCAGACCTGACAGCTTGCTTTCTTACTTTCTGTCTCTCTCACTCTGTGGTCAAATTAAATAATAATAAATAACATTAAATAAAATATATTGTTACAATAATAATAATAAATAAAATTAAAATAATACTTAAAAAGAAAATGTTGACAGTGTTTTGGCCATCTTCCAGTAATTCACCAAAATGATGAACACAAAGGAAAAGAGGAGAGGCACCCGATACATGTTCTCTAGGCCTTTTAGAAAACATGGAGTGGTTCCTTTGGCAACACATATGCGAATCTATAAGAAAGGTGATGTTGTAGACAAAGAAATGGGTACTGTTCAAAAAGAAATGCCCCACACATGTTAAAATGGCAAAACTGGAAGACTCTATGTCACTCAGCATGCTATTGGCCAGCAGATAGTTTAGTAGTTATGTCATTGGACTTCCACATGGCCAATCACAGTTTGAGTTCTGGACCCGGTGGCTTGAAACTCATGCCATGCCATGTGCGTGCATGCCCCAAGATCCTGGAAGGATAATGGAGGAGAAGGGATTGTGGAATGGTCAGAAGGGCAAGATACTTGCCAAGAGAATTAATGTGCATATTGAGCATATTAAACATTCTAGAAGAGCAGAGATAGCTTCCTAAAATGTGTGAAGGAATATGACTAGAAAAAAAGAAGGAAGCCAAAGAGAAAGGCACCTGGGTTGAACTGAAGCGCCAGCCTGCTCCACCCAGAGAAGCACACTTTGTGAGAACCAATGGAAAGGACCCTGAGCTTCTGGAACCTATTCCCATTGGATTCATGGCATGATGGGTGTTAAAAATAAACTGGTAGGGACTGGCAGGGGGGGTGGGGGGTTAAGGGGCCCGACTCCGTGGTGGTTAAGGGCACTAGACTCCCATGATTTGAGTCCCAGACCTGGTGGCTTGCTTTCTCACTTTCCCTCTCACTCTGTCCCTCTCTGGTCAAATTAAAATAAATAAATAAAGTTAAATAAGGTAATTATTTTTAAAAATGTAAAAATAAAAATAAGTAAGCTCTGGTCTCTCTCTCTCTTTCTAAAAAACGTTGACAGAAGAGAAGTACATACTCTACAATCACTGCGTACAATTGACTCTCTTCCCATCAACTTCTTTTTGTATTCCCTTTTTAGATAGTCAATTAAAAATTAATTTTATGTCTGTTAAATGTATAAATCCATGGTTTTGAAGAGTTAAAAGTTATAAAGTCAGAAGTCTCTTGTCCATTTACCTCACGCCTCTTACCTATTTCATTAATCAAGATGCTATTGGGAGCCAGCAGGTGGTGTGGTGGTTAGGGGCACAGGGATCCCACATGGTGGACCATAGTTCGAATCACAGATCTGGCGGCTTGTGTTCTCACTTTCTCTCACTCTCTCTCTCTCACTCTGTCCCTCTCTGGTTAAATTGAAATAAAGTTAAATAATCAAGATGCTATTACCAGGGGCCAGCAGGTGGCGTGGTGGTTGAGGCACTGGATTCTCACATGACTGACAGCAGTTAAATTCCTGGAGCTGGTAGTTTGCTTAACTCACTCCTCCCCCAACACCCCCCATCCCCATCAAGTTAAAAAACAATGATGATAGGGGTCAGCAGGTGGTGTGGTAGTTAACTCACCGGTCTCCCATATGGTCAACAGTACTTGGAGTCTTGGATCTGGCAGCTTGAAACTCACACTGGGAATGTGTGCATGCATGCCCAAAAATACCAAGAGGAGAATGGAGGAGAGGGGGGTGTTGTGTGGCCGTACACTGTGTGTGTGTGTGTGTGTGTGTGTGTGTGTGTGTGTATGTGTGTGGGGTGATTTCTCGCTGTCTCTTTGTCTCTGTCTCTTCAGTGAGCACATGTGCCCTATAGCAAAAAAAGCAAAAATCTCTAAAACAACAAAAGATGTAAGTATAATTAAATACATAATTCTTAAAAGAAAAAAAAAAAAAAGATGCAATTACCGTTACTGGAATGTGGAGTATTTCAGCTCTTTCTTTTTCTTTTCTTTCTTTTTATTGTTTTTGCTTTTGGAGAGGCTTTTGCTATAGGGTGCGTGCGCTTGCCAGAAAGACAGAGAGAGACAGAGAGACAGAAAGCGAGAAATCACCCCCCAGGGAAAATGGCCACATCACAATTCCTTCTCCTGCTCTCTCCTCTTGGGAATCTTGGGCACGCATGCACACTCACCCAGCGCGAGTTTAAGCCGCTGGGTCCAGGACTCGAACCATGGTCGACTACATGGGAGTCCAGTGACATAGCCATTATGCCAACTGCTGGTCACAGCTCTTTCTAAAAAATATTTGGAGACCAGCAGATGGCGTAATGGTTATGTCACTGGACTCCCGTGTAGTTGACCGTGGTTTGAGACCCAGACCCAGCAGCTTCAAATTCACACAGAGCACGTGTGCATGCATGCCCCAAATCCCAAAAGGATAATAGAGAAGGGACTGCAGTGTAGCCATCCCTCATGAAAGGATGATTTCTTGCTTTCTGTCTCTCTGTGACTCTAGCAACAGCATGCTCCCTACAGCTAAAATCTCTCTTTTAAAAAAAGCCCAAACCCAAACTCTTTATTTTTATTTAAAGATATACACTTAAATTTTTCCTAAATTAATAAATGTATCTACAGACTTGTCAGTGAAATCTTTAAACATTTGTTTCCCCCTTTCTGCATGTCTCCCCCTATTTTCTTCTCCCACTTATTTATTTCCCCTCTGCCCCAATCCCAGGAAACCCAGGTAAACAACCTAGAGTGTAATTGTGTAATCCTGTATGTGCTCATGTAGTCATGTATGTGATGTATATACATATATGTATCTCCACACACGTAGGAGTTTGCCTTTAAAAAAAAATCATATATATTATATGCCTTTTCCGTAGCTCTTTTTACTTATTCAACCGTACCTCAACAAGTTCAAGTCACTTGCTAGCACTGGAATGATCAGTTAGATAAAACTCATATGTGAATCCATTTCGATTCTAGTCGTTCTCAGTCTTAGACCTATACCCTGTCAGTGTCTTTCTTTCTGTCTTTTTTTTTTTTTAGGAGAGGTTTTTGCTATGGGGCACGTGCGCTCGCCAGAAAGACAGAGAGATAGAAAGCGAGAAATCACCCCCCCAGGGGGCATGGCCACACTGCAATCCTTTCTCCATTCTCCTCTCGGGATCTGGGGCATGCACGCACACGTGCCTGGCATGAGTTTAAGCCACTGGGTATAGGACTCACACTGTAGTCAGCTATATGGGAGTCCAGCGACATAGCCATTATGTCATCTGCTGGTCCCCCCATCAGTGTCTTTATGGTAATATTTATTTTGGGTTTCCAGTTTTTATTGGTTTTGGTAATTTACATTTGCTAGCAAATTTTCTAATTCGTCGTAAGTTTTAGATTTGTTGTCATTCATTATTTTCTGCTATCTGTGGTTATTTCTCCTTTCTTGGTTTTAATTTTATATACATTTGCTCTTCTCTCTTCCTTGGAGGGATTTGTCTATTTTATAGATCTTCGTAAAAATCCAACTTTTAAATTTACGTTTACTTTTTTACTACCTTTATTTACTATCTATACATTTCTTCTTTTAGGTTAATTACTAAATTATTATAGTCCTTCACTGAAACATATTCTCCTCATGAAGGCGTCTAAAGCCATGCGGTTCCCTCGGTATACAACTTTTGTTTGCATTTTTAGGTTTGGGTAAAATATATGCTTTTTGTTGTTTCCTGGATGGTCTCTAATTTTCTTTTTCTCTTCTTTTAGCCAGAGGGCACATGCGATTGTTGGGGAGAGACAGAATTCAAGGGAGAAAGTCTCCCCCATAGGGAATGGCCATGCCACTATCCCTTCTCCATCACCCTCCTTTTGGGATTTTGGGCATGCATGTACACATACCAGGCATGATTTTTAGGCTGCCTGGTCTGAAATGAACTGTGCACTTGACCATGTGAGATCCAGCTGCCTTAGCCACCAAGTCGCCTGATGGCCCAGTTTAACTTTCCTCTGATTCGAGAATACACAGAATTGTGTTTCCAAATTTCTGTGTAGTTATAGTGGCCATAGCCACACTTTAATTATGTTCTCAAATTCATTGGATTATGATTATGAAATGTGGACAGCAAAATGACTACTTATTTAAACATGTGGATTTCATTATTATTTTGGTCAAAATTTATTTGAATTGATTTTTTGTGTATTTCCATGGATATTCACTAACAAAATGTACATCCTCTGATCAGAGATTATACAGTCATCAGATCAGGTTTACTAATTCCATTACTTAATTCTTTTGTCTTGATTTTTGTCTATTAAGTATGTTTAGTTCTGAGAGCAATGTAGTAAATTCTCCCTAATTGCATGCTTAGTCTTCATCAAGTTCTCTTTACATTTCCAGTGGTTTCTGATATTAAGTCTTTAGTTTCTCTGGTAATTGAGGCATAGGGCTTATCACTTTTATATTGTCTTAACAGATTGTATCTTTTGTCATTACATACTATCCTTAACTTTAAATTCTACCCAGATATTGACATTCTAATTCTTGCTTTTTTTTGGGTAGTCGCCAATTTTCTTTTTGCTGGCCCTTTATTTCTAGACTTTTTTTTTTTTTTTTTTAAATCACTTAGGTGTTTCCTGTACAGGCATGTAAAATGTTTTGTGTTGTTTTAAAAAAAATTTCCAGAGGGAGTGTGCACTCACCAAAGAGAGACAGAGACAAAGGGAGAAAGCAACTCCCCCTGTCCGAACTGCGGAAAAGTCACACTGCAATCCCTCCTCCTCCATTTCTTATCCTGTTGGGATTTGAGGCACACATGCACTTGCACCCCCACATAATTCTTGAGCCACTGAGTCTGAGATTAAAGCCCTGAGGTCAGCACATGTGGGATCTGGCTCCCTTAACCACCAGGGCAAGGAGCTATCCCTGATTTTGTTTCTTTTCCTAAACGCATCTGACTCTGTTTTGTAAGGGTAGAAAATTTAATCCATTCATATTTAAATAACAGTGGATTCACTTTCAGTTCTTCCATCCAACTTTGTGTATTATCTTACATTGTTTTCTTAATTTTCATTGCCCTAGTTTTTGCTGATTTGTTTTCTATTTCATTTTTTAGTGTTTCACCATGAAACAGGTAAACAGGAAAGTTTGTTTTCCCTAGATTGGCATTTTGCTGTCTTTTCTTGGTACATTTGATTGGCTTAGACTGGCACTTAGGTTAGAAGTCCTACCCTCACCTTCCCAAGCACGCTCACTATGTCACCAGGCTTGAATCCAGAGGCAGCAGGATGTCCTGGAGATGAGATTTCACTGTCACTCAGCAGTCATCCAGTGTGGGCAAATTACCCTCTTTAGGCATAAAAGTGTAGACGGTCATATGGCACACATGACCTATCTGGCACACATGGGTGCTGCTGGTCCCTGCTCTGTCTCTCTCTGTAGGCTGCTGGGCTGTTTGAGCCTTACCCTCTCAGGAGCTGAGCAGCCAGGAAGATGACCAAGATGACCTTTTTCCTGACTTTGGCCCACACCTCTCAGAATTCTGAAAGGGGTTTATCAAATTGGCTCCCTTTGTCTTTCATTTCTGCAGGGCAGCAGGGAGATACCTCTCTCCTATGTGCATGTACGGAGGACTGTGAAGTGCTGTTGTTCCTTTGCCTGTGACACATGGGTGGGCCTGAAACTCAGACCTCCCATCTCCTCCACTTCTGTATTATACAGAGAAGCATATTCCATCCCTTCCTCTAGGGTCTTAGTGTAGCAGGAAAACGTCTGTAAGATAAAGATGTTATCTGGAGACAGGAAATTGGGAGGAGGGACTCAAGAAGGCCATATCCTGGTGACCCTGACTTTTCCCAGGGCCCTTGAAGAAGCAGCTTCAGGAACATTCTCAGGCCCATACTTCATCCCATACAAAACTCTTGGTTCTGTTTATCTCCAGGGCTTAACAACTAAGAAATTCCCACTGGCTTAAATCATGCATTGGCTATTACGTAAGATCTTAGGATAATGTCCTCAATGAATCCTTTCAGTTCTTTTGTTTTTCTCTCTATTGTTTGAGCAAGAGAAGGTAGGGAGTATTTCAGACAACCTATTTCTATACCCTTAGCTTTGTGATTTTTACCAAATTATTTCCACTGGGCAAAAGTCTGAACTCCATGAGAGCAGAGGCTGGGCTCCCTGACACCCTTCAGACTCTCACTCAAGGTCATGGGATCTGGTTTAGTGCCTTCCCTGAGTGCTATTAACTAGCCAAGGCCAGCAATTGAGGAAGCCACTTGGTCCTCCCACACTCTTCCACTACCTGGGTCCTACAAACACATAGGACCCTTGGTGTTTAGCCCTTGCCCACCCAGGTCCTGAGGACCTTCTGCTAATGATCTACCCTACCCTGCTCCTGTCACTTCATAGAAATAGCTCCAAAGCTCCGGGGGAACAGGACAATAGCTTCTTCTCTGCTAACAGTCACACCAGAACATTCGGGCTGAGGAGGGAGGGAAGACAGGCATGACTCCAAAATCTCTGCCCCTCACCCAAGCAGCTCTCCCCCCACTCCAGCCCTCTTCTGCAAGTGAAAACACATCAAACAACTCTGTTCAAAACAGTTTATTTTATTTTATTTTTTTTTTGTCAGACAAACACATTGATTTCTGGACCACAGTAGAGGATGGAAACCTTTCACAAACTTATTTATTTGAAAATACAGATATAAAATTATACTTTCCACATCTGTGATGTGAGAGACTGCCATCCACATAGTAATTTTTTACAACAGGGCTTTAAGAAAGCCACACACAAAGACCTGAAATCTGCTTGAGATATATATATATATAGATACATATATATGTATATATATAAAAAAAATACTCACTACCAAAGTTCTCATCAGTTTCATACTAAAGTATAAAAGTAAGGGTGAGGTCAGCCACAGTGCTAGGGAAAGTTTTATTTAGATACATTTATGTCCACATGAAACGCTTAGACTTGCATCCTATTACATATGGAATTCTGAGTTTACAATACACCATGAACGGCAGATTGGCTAGCCCACGCTACTCAAGAGGACACTCACAGACTCCACACAGGATGGTACAGTATGTACAGAATACAGTAGGCCAGAGCCTGCCTGGGAGGTTCTGCAACTTTTGTCTCTCAGTCCCCATCCCCCTCCCCTGCCACACCCCGGCCTCCCAGAGCTGAAATCCTATCTGAGACAATACATTCTGATTATTTGATAGCCGAGTGGATTAGGGTTGCTCCCCTAGAGGAGTGGGTTTTATATATGTTTTTATGTTTTAGTTTACTTATTTTTTTTTTTTTTTGGTAACAAAAAAAAAAAAAAAAAAAGGAAAGAAAAGGAAAACAAACGTATTAAAGTATTGCTTAACTTCCAGAGGCTCCTTATGTAGTGTCTGGGCCCAGGACGGGACTAAGCTTGTTCTCTGTGGCAGGGGGGGAGGGGACCTGCCAGTGTCTCTCTTCAATGTGCTTTGCCTGTGGTCTACCTCCCTCCTCTGCCCACTGCTCTCCCCTTGCTTTTGCCTTCCTTGGCAGATAGCCTGGCTTGCAAAGCACATTCAAGGAAAAAAATTTCCCCTCCCTTGCCAGCCCCCCATCTCCCTCTGTCCCTGTGTGCCACTTCCAACCGATAAAGAGAAGTATGAGTTAGTGTTTCTTTTGTAAACAATTTCATATGCAATATAATACAGAAAGCATGGCTGACCTTCAATAAAAAATGTAGTAAACTATATTGCTTTATTCTTGAATATGCTGCAGTGAGTGAATGGCAGAATGAAGCAGTGTGGTGGTGGTGGTGGTGGAGGCTAAGTCCCTAGCCCTCGTTTGCACTAAAGATCAAAATAGGTTTTATTTTTCTATTTGGAACCAAAAATAATCCCCCCACCCCCAAATGAAAAATAATAAAAAAACAAACAAAAAGAAAAGAAAAAGAAACTCCCCCCCAAATCAAAAACCCCCAAAACAAAAACAAAACAAAACCCCAAACAAAAACTGAACACCTTTCAGGTCATTAGAACCAACAATTACCCAATGATTTTTATACTAATCTAGCAAGATGTGTGTAACATTCACTGGCTGTGAATTGCTGTGCAGTGAAACATTAAATTGACAGCAATAGAGCCATGCTACCTTAAAGTCCAAGCTACAAGTTCAAATTAAGATGAAGGTTATGAAGGATAAAAACGCAAAGGCCTGTTGGAGCTTCGTTTGAATCAAGCCAATGAGCGACTGGGATAGAGCACGAGGCTGTTTGGTTTTCCCAACGGGTGCGAGGAAGGCCACAAACCAAGCCTGCGGAGGTCCTGCAGAGGAGACCAAAGGCTTGGTCATCTCCATTGGCCCAAGTCCAGGTAGAACAAACCAGGAATGGGTCCAGGAGCTAATGCCACTCGCTCTCCTCTGCTCGGGAGGAGAGGGGTTCGGGGGTCTCAGGCAGATGGATCTGGAAGCCAGAAAGTCACCCGGTGGGTATTTAATAATTCCGGGGAAAAGCCATCAGCCAAGAGGGTATCTCCCCCAGGGAAGGCGAAAAGGTGGTTCCCATGTTCGTCATTGAGCTTAACTAAAACAAAGACAAGGCTGAGCATCAGTGCTAAAAGAATTTACAAAAATCTTTCGAAATGGACTTCTAGATGAGTGGGGGGACTAACGTGAACCTTAACCTAGGTAGCCACATTAAAACATATCAGATTTCCACGAGATTTGTGCTATGGGCTACTGGGTCTCTTCAAAAGGTATATAAACATCTAAAACATATTCACACAGATTATCAATTTCTTCTGAGCATTCTTAAAAAAATATTTTTTCTCTTAGTAAAATCATTTTAATATACCATGCCTCCCTCTTTTAAAAAATAAATTAAAAAAATCCAGTTTTGCATATCTAGCATTAGCATTTAAGGTAGTATGGCACACCCGATCACAGTGAGGGGGGTGGGAATCTATAAAACGCCGTAAGAGTCTGCCGGCATTTTAACATGGTGAGACCTTGGGTTAGTTGAAACCACATCAGATCAGCAAAATTAAAATCAAACTTGAAATTGAAAAAAAAAAAAAAGAAAGAAAAAAACTGCCCCAAAATTATTAGCTTTTTTTTTTTTTTTCCTTTTTTTCTTTTTTTGATAAATAAGAGAAAGTTCTATCCTTACTGGTCCTAAATCGGAATAACTATGTCTAATTTTTTTAAACTTTAATTACGTTATACCTATCAATATGTACTAGAAGAAAGAGGAGAAAAAAAGTCACTACACTAGTACCAGGACAGCACGCTTACGAGATAGCCATTTTATACATTATTAACAGACAATGATCAACGAAGAATCTTCTATGAGGTGATGGGGGAGGCAGAGAAAAGGAAGGGGAATACAGTACATCACGACATGGACAAAATAGTCATTAAATTCCCTAGTCTAGACACTGAATTTCTGGGAATTTACTGTCTCTTTTTTGTTTTTTTCTCTGTTTTTTTTTTTTTTTTCTTTTTAAATAAACCTTGTATTTTGTTATTTTATTACTTGAACTAGTTTTGATATTTTAAAAGCGCCCAGCATTTTACTTAACCTGATTGTTCGGAAATTAAAACAAAATGAAACAAAACAAAGAAGGGGAAAAAAAAAATCTTGCCAAACAACCTAGAATTGTATCAGAAAAACGAAAACATGATTTTTTTTTTCTTTTTAAATGTTGTGGCTCTTTAATTAGAATTGAAAAGGCTTTTTTTCTTTCTTTCTGAGTTAGCATTTTGGAATCTTTAGTTTGAAGATGCTTTTGCCCTACACCATGTCTGTGAATGTCTACATTAGTCTACTTTGTTAGTAAAATTTATAAAAATAGGAGTGCAGCAGCTCTTTATAATAAATGTCGCATTCAGTGTCTCTTACTGGCTGTGCCTTAAGTACCAAATTTATAAACGTAACAATTTAAAAAATATTAATAAAACGTCAATATCACATTTTAAAAAAGAAAAAAATATATATCCACACTACAATATGTTTTAATGCCATCTATTGAGTTGTACTTCTACAGTTGCTGTTGCCGACCTATTACCAATATTTAAAAAAAAGTTAAATTAAAAAATATCCTTCATCATAAGTATCTTTCCCCAACCTAGGACCATATATTATAACAGCCAAATGTTAAACATGTGCAAACAGGAAACTGTCAGTTTTTCCCACCAGTCACAGTGCAGTGATGTTTATACTTTTTATTTTTAAAATTCTGTTTACATCTACAATAAATTAAAAAAAAAATTCTTCCATAGCCTCTCTGGTGATACTTGCAGCACTGAGGTATTAAAAAAAATATATAAACCAAAAGGTTGCTTTCCTAATTTGTAAATAGAAAGTGAATGGAGAAAAGGTATTAATGCAGGCTTATCCACTCAGGTGCTGAAATGATTGGACGATAGAAAATGATCGAATATTTAAAAATTAAGACTGAAAAAGAATGTCCCACCCCCCCACCCCCAACCAAGCCAAACAGGTGTGCTTTGAAACTTTAAATATGTTAAATATTAAAATTGTAGCTTTGTTTTTAAAAAACATCTTGGGAAAAGCAGTTTTTTCATATTTTAAATAAAAATCTAACTAGACGGTAACATTTGAAGCTGTGCACAGACAAGAGGTTAATAGGCTGGTATGACACGGATACAGTTCTTAGGTCTATCACACAGACGAAGGAGCTAAACAGTGTTCTAACTTCCTGGGGCCGTCCTGGCAGCTGGGTGTTCTTCAGTCTCAGTAACTGACTGTGTTAACATCCCCTTCCCTCCTCCTTTCACAGAGCATCAAACTGCCTGGGACTGACTCCCTCACAAAAATATTTTTGATTCTCTCTTTCTTAATAGTTTCTATGTAGTTAATGGAATTGTATTTACAACATTTCTTTTTTTTTTTTTTTTTTTTAGAATTCACAATTTCAAAAAACCTTATAATATCACCTCTTTCAACAGAAAAAAAGCACTTATAGAAAAGGAGGACACTCAAAACATTGTCGTCCTTACCTTATTGCCGAAAATAGATATACTTAGGTTAACAAAGAGACATCACAAAAAAGAACCGCTATAGAGTCTGTTAATTAGCCTACTACATCTCACTTCTTCTACAACGCAAAATAGAAAGTGTATGCCCATGGCCCGCTCTGCACTTCGCAACTTCGCTTCAGTGTGTGCTAAAGTTCCACCTGAAAATTCATACAGTCTCAGAACTGGTACCAAAATAGTGAGAGTCATAGTTCCATCTCAGCATCCTTTAAAAGTGAGAACAGAATCAAAACACGCAAAAAAAAATTTTTTTAAAGGAAAAAAAATAAAACCTCCTTAATATAACAATTATACTATGGTTAGCTTTTAACTAGATATTAAAGCTATGTGACTACTGGACTAAGTCAAAATCACTACCAAATGTGATTAAAGAGATTTTAAAAGGACAAGGGGAAGAGAGAAGGGAAAGGGAAACCATCAAGAAAAACAAAACAAAACAAAACCGAAATCATGGGTTATATACACATTGAAAAGCTGTTGTTGTATATTACAGCAGATTCGTGAGATGATGAGATGTAGTCAACCCTCGATCCGAAGTGAGCCGTCTCTGGTTGGGATGGGGAGTGAGGCTGGTGGGGGTCCAGGTCTGAGGACATCACCTAAACAAAGGGCCACTCAGAAACTTCGCCCAGTCTTGCCTGGACATCCAGGTATGCTCTGCAGGGCAGGGAAAGTCAGGGATGCCCGAAGACAGCAGGAAGTGGGAACGGGAGGAGAAAGAAGAAGGTCAGGCGAGTACAGGATGGATTCCAGTGCTTCAGCTTGAGCTTTCAGAGGTCTCCATTCGACTACTGAGTGTGTGCACAAGTGGCCCGGCTAGCAGTTGACTGAGGTCATGGCTTGGGAAATCTGACATCTGTGCCACGCCTGATGCTGGGAAGAGGGCAGCTCTACAACCCATTCTGCGGATGTAATACAGTCCTGCAGAATTCTTGAGGTCATAGGGGGAAATAAGGCCAGCAAACCTGGTGATGCTGGGTGTTGGGCTAGAGAGGTAAATTGCACCTTGACCAGAGATACCTTTTTCATTTAAACTTCTGCTTTCAAAGCTAAATGTTTACAAAAATCAAACAAAACCTTTCTTTATGAGATGCCCACCAACGAATGTTAACTGCAAAGGTAAGTTTGTACTAAAAAAAACCTCTCACTATAAAGCAAAAAACCCCCAAAAGGTCAGGACACTTAAAAAACCAAATAGGAAACGAATACTCAGCTTTGGTTATAGGGAACAAAAACAGGCCCGGGATCCACAGACTTCCTAATGGAGTCTCCCTGAATTTCACTGTGGGCCTGGGTCCCTCTTTTGTCGATGGTACTAAATGTCAAGAGGGTCCTCTCTACTGGGGACAAAGTGTGTGTCTGACCAGTCCTTCTTAACTGCTGTGGACTGTTTGGAGGAGGGTGGGTTGCTATCTCCACTCTAGGTTACATCAATTTTCTCTGGAAACTGAGTCCTAGAGTCGGATGAAGGAACATGGGCAGGGAGCAGCCTCACCCCCACTACCTCCACCCTTCCTTACAGAAGGCCTTGGAGAGCAGAGTGGTGGCAGGGAGTCCTATACCACTCCTCTTTTCCCAGGGGAGAGAGGGAGGGAGCACCGACAGCCTCAGTGTCTGGCCTTCCAAGGACCTGCCGTGCCTGATAGCTGTTTAATCCCCTCCTCGTCTAACTCCAGGGAGAACTGGAGCCATTGTCCAAACCCAAAGTTCTTGGCCATATAATCCTTGCTCTCAGAGCACCTTACTTCCCCTGGGCCCCCAAACCCAGCTTCATTAGTAGCGAGTAGCTGTCCTTTAAACTGTTAGTGGCCTCTGGCTTTGGCCAGCAATGGCTGGGTCAGTGCTCAAAGGGAAGTGGAGGCAAGGGGTGGGAAGAATTCACACACATGGTTTATTTGGTTAAGAGAGGTAGTTGCGTTAGTTGAAGTGATTCCTTAGCAGCAACATTAGAGGAATCGAAGAGGTTATGGAGCTCAACTCAAACTGGTTCCCCAACTGGCTTAGAGCAAGACCCTAGAGAGTCCCGGCTGACTTGGGGCTAGGAGCAATTCTCCCTCTACAAGAAAGGAGCCCTATTAACTGCAACCCCAGAGTAGCCAATTCATCACTAGCTTTACTTGTCCTGTTACCCAATCTCAGGAGTGAAAGGCTCTTGTGCTGCAGAGGGACCCAGGCCCAGCCTCAGCAGTCATGCTCCCTCTTCTGAAAAGACAGACCCATGTTCTGAGCCCCCAGACTAATGTGCAAACACAGTATCCATCTAGAACTTTCACAAGGACAACCCCCTCCCTTCCTGGTCTTCCTTCCAAGAATGACAGCTACTCATATTTAAAGGAGAATGTGGTGAGTGGTTTCCTAACCGACTGCCCCAACCTCCCCTCTCCTCCATTCCACCCCCTTCAGATCCCCATCAAAGTGATTTTTAAAAATGTTTAATTAACTTGAGCTCAGTTTAAAAGGTTAGGAAACTGGCAGGGATCCAAATCCACGTTAGGCAGGTGATGTCGTTAATTTAATTTGCTTTTCGTGTGGTAATCTGGATAATTACTCAGTAGTTACTGGCAAAAGTGTTTTCTTTTCACTAAAAGATGGAGTCTGGCTGTTTGACTGCACGAACCCCATTGGCTGAGCCCCAGAGAGCCCTGGGGAGCTGAAGGAGCCCAGCAACCGGCAAGGTCAGCTCAGAGAGCCTTCAGGAGCAGCCCTGGCCCCCACCCCTGCCCCAGGCTTGGCGGGAGCCCAATGTTTCCTGCCTCCATCCCTCCTGGGACGGGCATGGCATGAGATCTCCTTCCAGTTTCCCACACTCTTGATTGTATTTCAAGACAGCGAAAGATGAAGGGTAGGGAAGATACAGAAAAAGAATCAAAAGAACTATTCAAGGGAGAAAAAAAAGACAGCAAAAGAGGTGGGGGTCATGATTAAAAAGTTGGAGGAAGGGATGAGAGGTTAAAAGACTGAATTTGTTTGGCCCCCACCCCCTTGACAAGGGGTCCAGAAAGAGGAGAGAGAGAGAGAGACGTCGATGTGGTGAGACAAGGGCGTGTGCGTACATGTATGCCCAGGGCCCATACACGTACGGACACGCCGGCAGGGCGGAGACACATGGCAGAGACGGTAATACCTCAGAGTGAGATGGCAACGAAAGCACCTGCTCAATGGTATCCATTTGTAAAGGCCGTTGCAATCAAAGGTCCCTAAAATTGCACAATTGTTAAGGTCATCAGTGCGCTATACATGGGAACAGATTGTCATATTCTGGGAAAGGAAATTATCTCTAGGACTAGCCTGTGGTTGCCAGCATGAATATGTAATTCTGAGACACTGTGCCATTGAGGGACCTGCTCCCACCCTTCCAGCCCCACTTCCCCCCAAAGCTGTCTGCTTACCCAGGGGAAAACCAAGAGCCAGATTCAGAGGGAGGGGTGGGGTTGGGAAATTAGGGGCACAGTTGCCCTGGACCCCGGGGAGCAAAGATAAGAGTCTCTGGTCCACAGTTCCGCTGGGTCCGGCCAGGGAGAAGAAATCCCAGTGCAGACAAACTGTGATGCTCTGTGGTTATTTCAGAAAAACAGCGCAGCCCACAGGTCCAAAGACCTCGGTTTTCAAGAACACATTGGGTCTTGTTTTTGGATGCTGAAAACGGAAATGAGATGTGTTCTAATTGATGTAGCTCTCAGTGAATAATAATATTCCAGATCTGGTACTGCAGTTGATCTGAGGGGATTAGACTCATCCAACCACTGACTTAAGTGATACTGGCCTGGGAGAGGAATTGAACAAGGACCTGGACTGCACCAGCCAGGGCCAACCGAGGTGTGTGTATGCCAGAGCATGTAGAATGTGTGTGTGCACATACGAGTGAGCGAGTGCATGATGAAAGGATGCGTGTGCGTGTGTGTGTGCACACATATAGGAGAGTGTATGTGTATGTGTGTGTGGGACGGGTTTCCGATTCCGGAGGGCACGCATGCTCTAGACTGCCTGCACTGTTTTTTCTCTCAGCACAGCCCCCAAGAAGTGGAGTCTGCTTTCTCCCGGAAGTGAAGTCTGACAGGGACAGGACCAGGGACAGCAGACACTCCCATTTTAGCTCTAAACCAAGCTGCCTCCAAAATGCTGAGGCTGGCGAGGGCAGAGGTTGGCCCATTTTCTGTTTCCAAAATGGAAGGGACAGCGAGCGAGTGGGCTCAGGCACATTCATGCTCACACACACCGGAGGGAGAAGAACAATACAATCTGAAAACAGCATGCAAATCTGTTAAGCAAATTTCCAATGCCTGGATTAGTCAGATTATAGACCACAGAGCATTACAAATATCAAATGCATCTGGCCTTCGGGGGGGCCACAGTGAAAGAATGCAAATGGAAACTTACTTGGAACCTGGAAACTGTAAGAAACATTAGCAAAAGAAACCACCGGGGAGAGGGCTGCACCCACTGCACCTCCCAGCCACCCACGCTGCCACTGGACATTGGGCCGGGGGACTCCATGGACAGAGGTTGCTGAGGTAGGGATTGGGGTTGTTCCAACCTACATGACAAGTGTCCAGACAGCACGGGGCAAGGAGAGGGGCTGCTACTGAGCACCTTCTGTGTTTCCGCGTGTAACAGCTATTCCTGTTAACTCTCATAGTGTTTTCAGGAAGGCATACTCATTCTTATTTTGTGGTCATGGAAATGAGACTCCAGTGGGTTATCTGAGTGGTTCAAGCTTGCATAGTCTGAGGGTGATGGAGTGGTGATTTGACCTGACCTGCCTGGGCTCTTTCCACTCCATCATATAGCCACAGGGAAGTGCTCTGGACACGTCTAGATAGAGGAGCTTCAGCCCTCGGGAGCTGGCCTGATGTCAGTGAGATACACTGTCCTCTCCTCTGCCCCCAACTCTCAGCTCTCCTGGCACACCCTCCCCATGGGGCACAAGGAGCTGGTCAGGAAAGAGGAGGCAGGAAGGCAAGAGAAGGCAGGTACTTACAGCTATGCCGTGGCCGAAGCCGGAGCCCGGCTGTGGGCTGGCCGCACTTATGTAATTCCCCACTCCGGAGTCCTGGCTGGCAGGGCCGTAGAGATCGGCGACAGGTCCTGGGCTGTTGGCCCCCGGGAAGCCTCCGGGCCGCGCCGGGTTGGAGCCTGCCGGGGAAGCGGGCGCGCCAAAATTCGGTTGAGCACTGTAGCTATTCAGGACTGGTGTGCAGAGAATAGAGCTGGGTATGAGGCCAGAAGCCAGGCATGCACCGGTCATTACAAGCCAAACACTCGAGAAAAACAGCTGAGGCCCAACTTCTAACACTCAACCAAGGCCATGCGAAAACATCAGCAGGGACTCAAGAATACTCAGCCCAGGCTACTACTAAGAAGCTTGGAGCTCCAAAAATATAGAGAAGAAAAAAACAGTCATTCAACACACTACGGCAACCAACCGGAGGTGCTTCACTGCCCACCAAATTATCACAATAGAAATAGAGATATATATGGAAGAGAGAGAGAGAGAGAAAGAGAGAGATTTGTTTTCACATCTGAATTGATGCTCATGCAGTCTTCTAGATTTGGGCACGTTGAGACAGCATTCACATCCCATGCAAACTACAAAGGAACTAGTTTTAGACTACACATTGTGTTAATATTGATATTAAAACGTGACAGGAAACAAAGCAATTTGTGTCCAGGAAAAAAAAAATCTCTGGGAAAGGGATTTTTGATTTTTTTTCTTTGTTTGTTTGTTTGTGTGTGTTTCACTTTTTTTGGTTTGTTTTGTTTTTGGATCCATTAAATGACAATTTTTTTTTAAAAGACAAAAAAAAAATCTCCATTTTCCATCCTCCCCCCCCACCAACCACTCTCCCCTCCCCTCTGGCTACTCCCTCCCTTCCCACCCCACCCATTTATATCCCTGCATGAAAGTCGTCCATACTGAACGTGGTCGGAGGATGGGATATGTCATGGAAGTTTGGGCTTCTTAACAGAACAGTAATGATGGCGGCAGAGGGTTCTCTTTTGGGGTGGAGAGCAGGGGATGAAGGGAAGGGATGGGGTGGGGATGGTGAACCTGGAGATGGGGGCCAGAGCTGGGGTGGAAGCCAGTAGTTCTACAGACACCCACACACTCACCTCCTGCAGGAGAAGGAAAGGGGGGATTTAAACTTTTTTCCTTTTGTTTATATATAAAAAAAAGACAAAGAAGTATGAATGCAGAGCATACCGACTGAACCGATTTTTAGCTAAAGCGTATCTATGCAAAATGCCTACTTTTGGTTAGTTATCCTCGTATAAAAACGGCAGACTGAGTAAAAGACAGAGAGGGGACTTGACACCCATGAACCCAGGCAGCGGTGGGGCTGCATATGGGTCGGGGGTGGGGAAGAAGGTGACGCTGTCTCAGAAGTAAAAGACAGAGAGGGGACTTGACACCCATGAACCCAGGCAGCGGTGGGGCTGCATATGGGTCGGGGGGAGCAGAAGGTGACGGTGTCTCAGAGCACCCCCAATGCCTCCCACCATTCCCATCATTCCCTCTCCAATGAGGGCCACAGCCCTTAATTTTGTCTCACCTTTATTTTCTCTCAGTAGCTTAAATTTTCTTTTCCAAATGGAAAAACTTTGTTTTCTAAAATTTTTTAAATTGTAAAAATAAGTCTGTATTGATTTTTAAACCTCAAGATCCTGGGGCTGGCCCTTTTTGGGCTACAGCTACCCAATGTCGAAGAACCAGACAGTCTGAGCACCACGCATTTCCACAGTTCTAGCTCCTAGGGGCTGCTCCTTGCAACATGGCTTCCCCTTTCCGCCTCCCTTGGCACCTCTCCCTCTGTCCCGTGATCAGCCGCCTCCAGTGACAGAAGAAAGCACATACAAGGCAGAGTGGGGTCACTCTAGACCTTGGCCTTGCCTTAGCCAAGGCCCTATGGTTTGAAGCCCTCACATCTCATGCGGCTTGAAGAGCCATCGTGGATTGATTTTCACCCATCTGTCATAGAGATGGGAAGAGATTGATGATACACCCGAGTCAGGCTGGCAAGAGACTAGGACAGGGACATGAAGACACAAAGGAGACCAAACCAAGGGCCTGGCTCCTGACTCAGCAAAGAAAAAGGCTATTGTGGCCTCCAGATGCCCTTGGGACAGGATGCTCTGAGGGGAGCTCCTCTGAAGCTGAATGAGAAAGGAATAAACTGGCCAAGAAGAGAGCAGGTGAAGGAGAGCAAGGGAATGGCTTATGGGCTTATTTGGGAATGAACTGGCAGACCAAGGGGGTGTGGAGTTTTGAATACAGAAGATTAAACTTGCAGATAACATTTGGCCCTTCTTGCTCACGGAGGCAAATGTCAAGCCAAGATATGTAAAAGGTGGCATTATCTTGATCTACCATGCTTTTCTCTTTGGGGCTCAGGAAAATGGGAGCTCCGTTGGGGACTCCTGGTTCATCCAGACAGCTGAAACCCCTCCCTACACAAAGGAACCAACTAGTCCATTCTGTTTTACCGTGATAGGGTTGAGGCAGGGAGAGGAAGGCTCGGTGGAAGACGAAGAGAAAGATTTTTTGGCTTCCTTTCCCTCCTGCCGGAAGACACTAGGCAGGCCACTGATCCAAGGGGTGGGGAGGAGGCACGTTTTGGTCTTGGCTCCTTCCAGGAGGGATAGCCACCAACAAACAAATATAGACTACAGAACCAGGGGAAGCAACACCAGAACAGGACGCAGCATGCCCACGGAGGGATGCTGTCCAGAAGCGTCCCCTCCGTGGGCTTAGAAGACAAGAAGGCTACTGGTATTATGCTCATCCTTGGCAACCTCTCCCAGCTCTGTGTGCCTGGAGACCTGTGGCTTAAGAAGGGAATTTCACAATAAACAGCTCAGTGTAGGCCTGTATCACTCCTCCTTGCTCAGTCATCTTCCATAAAATAACACTAAAATAATCGTGCACAAGTCACTATGTTAGAATGCAGCTTTAAAATGCCAACCCCAGTTTTATTATGTGTTTACTCATAGCAATATCTGTAACCTCCTCCTCCCTGCTCAAAATCACCTTGCAAATATCCCCAGCCAGAGGTGAAAGACAGGCTGCAGGGAGCCCACTAGAGGGCGCAGTCGGCAGGCCAGAAGCACCTGGGCGGTGGAACCAGAAGCCTCATAAGGCTGGGGCAGGGAGGGGAAGTGCCTTGACGCTCTGGGCCAACTCCTCCCTCTCTCTCTGTCAGAAGACCCAGACTCCAGAAAGCACATTAAAGCCTCCGCACAAGCCATCTGGAAACCCGTACATCTTTGAGAAGGTATAAAAAAGCAATGGCTCTGGCTGCTTTGGAAAGGATGGGGACTGCCATGTGGCACATACACTTGTTCAGTAGCTGCTCCTACCGTTTGATGCGGGCAAGGCCTAAGGGACAAAACAATTCTCTCTTTTTGGGAAATCAGTGTAACTCCAGGAATTGACCACTGGCTGGCTCTACAGTAGGTGGGGGTGATTTGAGGACCCCCTCTCCCATCTAAGCTGGGACCTTGAGAGGAGACAGGGGGAGTGTATGGGGAGGGAGCTGAAGTAGGAAGCCAAGTCCCTGACCTCAGAGTGCTTTCTGTGGAAGTGCCCTCCAGTCAGTTCTCAGCTATCTGTCTTAAATGAGGGTGCTTCTCCCCAG
The DNA here is from genome assembly GCF_000334495.1 of Tupaia belangeri chinensis. Taxonomy (NCBI): domain Eukaryota; kingdom Metazoa; phylum Chordata; class Mammalia; order Scandentia; family Tupaiidae; genus Tupaia; species Tupaia belangeri. Next base: position 2,456,058 of record NW_006159921.1, read on the forward strand.
GCGCCAAGACTCATTTTAAAAGGCTGGAAATGATCCTGTATACCAGGCTGGGTTGGGGAGAGGGAATAGGACCGTGCTATTAAGTGGGCAAGGACACCCTATCTGCTCGACTAGGAGAAGGGGGAGAGAGAGAGTCAGAAGACCCAGACTCCAGAAAGCACATTAAAGCCTCCGCACAAGCCATCTGGAAACCCGTACATCTTTGAGAAGGTATAAAAAAGCAATGGCTCTGGCTGCTTTGGAAAGGATGGGGACTGCCATGTGGCACATACACTTGTTCAGTAGCTGCTCCTACCGTTTGATGCGGGCAAGGCCTAAGGGACAAAACAATTCTCTCTTTTTGGGAAATCAGTGTAACTCCAGGAATTGACCACTGGCTGGCTCTACAGTAGGTGGGGGTCACTTGAGGACCCCCTCTCCCACTAAGCTGGGACCTTGAGAGGAGACAGGGGGAGTGTATGGGGAGGGAGCTGAAGTAGGAAGCCAAGTCCCTGACCTCAGAGTGCTTTCTGTGGAAGTGCCCTCCAGTCAGTTCTCAGCTATCTGTCTTAAATGAGGGTGCTTCTCCCCAGGCGCCAAGACTCATTTTAAAAGGCTGGAAATGATCCTGTATACCAGGCTGGGTTGGGGAGAGGGAATAGGACCGTGCTATTAAGTGGGCAAGGACACCCTATCTGCTCGTCTAGGAGAAGGGGGAGAGAGAGAGAGAAAGAGAGGGTGAGAGAATACGTGTGTGTGTGTGTGTGTGTGTGTGTGTGTGTGTGTAGGAAGGGAGTCCATATTGTTGAATAAACAGTGCCAAGGTTTATACATTGGCTATTATGACTCTTGTTCCAGAGAGAATGATGCTTTGCAAACATCTCAGCGTTTCTGCGGCAGAGCCGGGAGTATTAAGCGACTTGGGGCAAGCCCGCACTTGAAGGCGGGTGGGGGTGGGGGTGACCAGGCACTCTCCATCCTCAGCAGTTCCCAGCAGTGCCCACAGCAGGGGGTTAACCCTCACTCCCACTCTCCTGCATCCTCTGAGCTTCTCCAGTCCAGGTGGCACCCATGGGGAGCAGCTAGGGTGGGGAGAATGGAAGCACTGGACTTGGAGTCAGAAGACCTGAGCATGACCCCACCCTCCCCTGTGGCTGTGTGCTGTGGTCTAAGCCCCCCATGAACCCATGCCATCTGGAACTTGTGAGTGCTGTCCTTATTCAATCTGACTCACCAGACAGCTACATGAATGGAAAAGAGAAAGTGCTCTGTACCTTGTCAAGTTTACGACAAATTCCCCGTTTCTGAAACAGTTGTGTACACAGAGTCCAGCAAGGCAGGAAGCACTGCAGATTTAGGAAAATCTGATCTAGGAAAATGCAATTCATTTGCCATACAAATCATGAGCTGATTTACAAAAGGATCCAATGCACCTCCTTGGTGCATTTAATCATCTTGGACCGGGGAATGGGGCAGGAAAGCAAGGACACTATGTCTCACTGAGGACAGCAAGAGGAAACGCATCTGAATGCAAGTTGAGGGCATTAGACACCAGATAAAAGGAGGAATTCCCTGCCAATAAAATCCCTTGATGGCTAACCTAGGAAAGTCCCAGAATTCTATCCAGAAGACCTTCATGGAGATGGGTACTGCAGGGACTGGACTGAGGCTCACGGGTACCTGTCCCTCTAGGTTCTACAACAAGCCAGGAGAGAGGCCTGGATGGGGTGGGCGCACAGGCGGCACGGAAGAGGCTAGGCTCAGTGCGAATCAGTCCCTGTGGGTGGGGAAGTGCGTGGTTGGCATAGCTCCACGTAGGTCTAAGAAAGGCATGGAAGTCTAGGTATTTCTGTATTGTCCCACTGAATCTGTGGAAGAAAGCTAGAGCCAAGGACTACGAGGGCCACCTCACAGAGGGCACTTCTGGCTCCAAGGCCTGAAAACTGGATTATTACTGATCCAGGGAAAGAATACAAAATCCTTTCCAGATGAGCTCCGCCCACATGCTGGGGACAATCCTGGGGCCTGCTGAGCCCCAACCCTAGATCCAACGTCTAGAAGGTGGGTCTCCCATTTCCCCAAAGGGTAGGGCCAGTCCTGATGGCAATTTCTATAATCTATTCTGAATGATCTACTGCTCACCGGTGTCCTGGCCCCAATTCCCAGCCTGGATTCTAGACAGAATGGGGGACTGAGAGCAGGCAGGAAAGAAGCTGTGTGCCGGTCTTTGGGGGCAGGAGCGATGTTAATCTATTGTGCTGGACTTCAGGGGCTTCTGTTTTAGAGAAATTAAAGTTCATTACCCCTCCAACACTCACTTCTGCCTTTTTGTTGTCTATATCAGGCTCCTACGTGCCTAGATTAAGAAGGCCAGCAGCAGGACTCCCCTCCCTATGAACAGGAAACTCCTGCAGGCAGGCTGTGGACTGTGCAGTCAGGCAGGACTCCTCACGGCTCCTGAGTTCCCAATCAGATGGCATGTACTCCAGAGCAAGGGTGACCTTCCTCTATGCCCCTACCACACTGGAGGCTCAGTGAGTGCTGGGGCCATCATGCCAGCTCGTTGTCAGCGGTGCAGACCTGCCTGGGGGGCCTCTGAACAGCAGTCACTCCTTGTCTGAGAGCAGCCAAGGACCTTCCGGGGGCAGAGGTGGGGACCCCACTCTGCAGTCTCCTTCCTGTGTCCTCTACAAGTAGCGCCCACTGTGAATTAATGCAGATGGGTGAACCGGAAAGGTCAGCATGCCAAGATAAACCGGATTGTGATAACGGAGAGAGAAACTCTCAGGTGCGAACTATCCCTGCACGTCTCAGGGAGAGCAAGGTGAGATTCCATTCCACAAGTCTGCTTGGCCAGCTATGTCCCAGGGCTCCTTGGCTCAAGCTTTCCTTGTAGAGTTTAGCCTGAAGGTGGGAGAGACAGATAGACAGGGCGGGCAATTATGTCCAACCTGGGAAAATTGTATGACACGCTAAATTAAAATCAAATCAGTTCGGGGACCCAGAGGCAGGGACAATCAATTTTATACACAATATATTTTTTAAAGCTCTGCTGAAATACAGGCTATTTCAGAAGTGAATGGGGAAAAATACTTTAAAACTAGGGGAGGATTAAGAGGGCAATGTGATGGTTATTCCGTTTTTACTGTCTCTATATACAAACACTCATGCACTGTGTAACGTTTCGGTCAAGGATAGACTGCATATTCGACGGTGGTCCTGTAGACTATATCATATAGGTTAAGTAGGTAGTGGTAGTAGGTTTGTGTAAGAACTATGACGTCTGCATGAAGAAATGAGTCCTCAGGGAAGACCTAAGAGCTTACCACTCAGCAACATGTGACTATATGACTGAGAGGTATGAATTTAGCCTGGTGTCAATATTATGCCCTTCTTGATGGATCTAGAGACGCCTGGCTCACTTAGATACCGCACAGGACACCTGGTAAGCACTGGCTCTCTCACTGGGTGGCAGGGCCCAGCGTCCTGCCAGCACCCGGTGTCACTTACAACGGCATCATCTATGATGAGATTGCAGTTTCCGCTCATTCTCGCAAAACCTAACCTGATTCGGACTGCCATTGCTGCTGCTGCTGCTGTCTCTGATTAAAGCTGGGCACGTCTTAAGTGGGGAACTGACAGACAGTAGGACCAAAGGCTTGTGACTATTTTGTAGAAAGGTCTGACTTCTGGTCAAGTCGCATTCTCCCAACCCCTCAAGGGAGAACTTTGCCATGAGCCGGTTCTAAAGCCCTCGCACGACACGTTCCTGGGAAAGCTGGGGATTCGTGCTACCGTCCAGGCCAGCAGAAGGAGAAAGGCCCAGACACCGAGTGGCCCCATCTGAGGAAGGCTTTGTGGCCAGGACTACAGACTTTAGATTAAGATATAACCTCAACAGAAAACAGTTCCTTCTCCTTCCAGCTTGATACTTGAATTACCAGCCCTGACTGGGAACTGTGAGTGAGTCTCAAGCTCGGAATGGGCCGGACCAACTAGGTTCTGGGTGAGGCGGCTGGGAAGGTGGGTGAGGGGAGGATGAGGGTTAGCAGTTTAATGCCATCTGCTCATGGTGTAAATTCTGGGGCTGAAGCAGCCTTGTGTGGACCCGGCCTTGTGTGGACCCAGTCTTGTGTGGACTCTTCTTTAGCCCAGAAGCCAAGGAAACCAGGCTTTTGTCTTGAGGGCAAAGGAGGAACTTTCTGGAGCAAAGGTTAGATGTCTTTTTCTCCTAGTCCTGAAAGGCCTTGAGGAACTGAGCTGGTTTACAAGTTTCTGGGAGAATAGAGGAAAGGGGTCCCCAAGAAGGGAAAGGCCATGGCGCCAGGCATGGGGCCGTGTTTGGTGACTGGGCACCAGGAAAACCCTGACTGGTACTGGCACTGGCCCTGGCACAGGTGGCTGGCCTGATGGTGTAAACTGTCCATCAGGCTGCACAGGGACCCTGGCAGGCTGCCCCAGGCTAGGTTTCTAGTCTCAGAAACAAGGTGGCATTCCCGATCTCTCCCCAACATGAACAGGCGTTCAACTGCACCTTCACCCTGAGCCTCTAAAGTGACTCAGAGGAGGAGGGAAAAAACCAACCCAGGGGACGAATGTTTACAGTGTGGCTGGAGCAGGCAGTGTGTTAACACGAACATCCTGCTGACTCTTCCCTAAATTAATTGGCTTCAGAATTCAGGCTTGTGCAGGTTAGAACTTGCGAGGAGAAGCAGACGAGGGAAACCCTCCAGAAACCACAGCACGGAGAGTGGGGCTGGGGGTGGGCACGACTGCCTCCACTGTCATCCGGCAAGCAGCAGTCCCCACCAGGCAGCGATACGGGGGCTCTGCCTCCTTTTCCAGTCCTCTCGGGCCTGAGAGCCAAAAGGACATGGCAGGAGCACGCTGCCCGAAAGTACGCCTTCCTCTTTCTTGAACAGTTTGGCGGCTCCAAGTTTCTTAGTTGAATCCTGAGAGTGTCCCTTGCTTTGTTTTGACCCGGTAATCACCTTTGTCCTCAAGGCACATCTGTCTATCTTTTCAAAAAGGAAACCAGCCTGGCTTTTCTCCCTGTGTCACCAGACACCCTCGGGTGCTGCTGCTGTGTGCCAATTCTTACCCTGAAAGCCCCTGTCTTGAGTCAGAGGGGCCAGACCTCCGCTCGGGTCTTGTGATCCTGCTCACTGAAGGCCCAGAGTGCATCCTCTGCAATGTGAACTACTGTTCAACGAAAGCACTCTCCAGTCCGAGGCCAGGACTACCAGCTTACAGGACGGCCTACTGTGGTATTCTCGGCCGTGATAAAAAGCCACGTTAAGGGTCAGGTTATCACCCCGTCTCTGTTAAGAAAGGTGGGGCAAAGCCTCACAGCAGTGGGGGTTAAAGCAGGCTCTGGAGGCAAGAGTCAATGAGGCAAGAAGCACAAAGTTCTAGAAGCTCTGGCTTTTGAGGGTGCCAGGCTGGAAAGGGGATTGACTGAGCATCTACCATGTTGCCAGGCATGCTGGTAGGCGTTTCATGCCATCTTTTCTCATTCTCTTAACAATGTGTAAGATCGGCTTTTCTACCTATGTTATTATCTCTGTGTTACGGATGAGGAAAACTGGGGGTCTGAGTAGCTAGGGAACGTATACAGTGTCACACAGTAACTCAGAAGTGTCTCGGAGTACACCCGGCACCTGAAAGCACGTGCTTTTGAAGCTGTATTATGCAACGTGTCATCCCTGCTTGAACCACAGGGACAGGAATTCTTCCATTTATTTGGATCGCTCTTTGCCCCAGAGAAACTACAAGTTCAAGGACAAGGAATCAGCTCTCCAAGCTTGGACCCTGTTACTCTTTGCAAATTGGGAGCTCCCTGATGGTGGCGATGTCTTTCCTATCAGACTGGGGCTCCCTTAGGTCAGGCCATGCCTGCCACCTGAGGTAGGGGACTTCCTCTCTCCAGAGAACTAGGCCATCTTTCACTGTGCCATATCCCAAAGAAAAAACAGCCTTGCAGCACAAAGTGGGCAGCAGTACTGGTGGGGTCAGGGCGGAAGTAGAGTGGGCCCTGCCAAAGGGGAGGGGTAAGCCCAGTCATGCCCAAACACTCAATGGGACATCCTCCTATCCCCAAAGGTGTGTGGACTTTGCAGGGCACTCAGAGGGCTAACCTCACTCCCCAAAGCCCACTCCATTCTGCTGACGCCAGTTCTGTGGGACCGCCCTAGGACTCATCAGTACTTACTGCCCAGCCACATGGACCAGAAGCTCACTATCCTGGGCTCCAGCAGCATGGGCTAGGGAGGATGCCTGAGGGGCAGCCCCTTGAGGACCTGTACGAAAGGTTTTCCACTCGAGCAGCCCGTCTTTAATGATTATAAAGGCACAGGAGTTTAATCCACTTTTGATGTAAGCACTAATAGCTCTGTGTCCTTGAAGTTCAAAGCAGGCGCATACATGTCACTAATTAGCCAAGCGCGGAGCCATTCAGCTCCCTCTCATGTTTCTAATTAGGTCTTTAATAACAAACAAACTCCGACCTTACCAAAAGGCCCCCATTTGTCAGACAGTCAAGGAGGGAGGCTGCCTCCCTGTTTATGGTGGCTTTAGGCTGCATGTTCTGTGTGTACTTGCTCTTAATTCCGCCAGGACATGGCTGTCCTCGTGGGAGGCAGGAGTCACTCTAGGAGAACAAAGAGCCTTGAACCCGTCCTGAGGGGTGGCCTCGGAAGACCAATGGTGAACTAGAGTACCCAGGGCCCCAAGGCTGTTGGTGAGAAATTCCAGACCCCTTGTTAGAGAAAGCTGAGGGATCAGTGACAGAGATGTCACTGTGATCTCTCCAACTAGCAGGAACCGGGTGGCACCTGAGCCCAGGATTACATCCTGGGTTTCCGTGAAGGCCGTTCTGCTAGATTCTGATTTGATAGGTCTGCAGTGTGGTCTGGCCCCTAAGAAGTTTAAAAACTCCCCAGGGATTCTAACCCTCAGCGAAGTTCAAGGACTACTTTGCGCTGGCCACACTCTCAGGGCTAATTTGCTCAAGGACTGCCACGATTAACAGGCCCACTGCTCCTTCATGAACCCACAGCCAAAACCTTAGAGGTTTATCAACCATACTCATGGATGGAAATCAGAAGATAGTTTTAAAAGACACACAATTCTGGAACGTTGTCCCTGCTCCTGCCTTCTTGTGTTAAGCAATGCATGTCGAATGGTTTCCAAGGGTGTCCCCATCAAGCTCCTGGCTTTCTCTTCGCTTGCTCCTCTCAGAACTTAAGACATTGTCACTGCTTTCACCTCCAAGGCCAAGGGATTGAGAGCTCTGGAAAGAGGAGCAATACAGAGCCGCCAGCTGAAAAGGCCCCAAGGACCCTTGAGTCTGAGATCCTCATTTAGTAGAGGTGGAAGAAGGCCTGGGACTAAGTCTTTTTTTTTTTTTTTTTTTTTTTTTTGAGAGTTTTTCTTTTGGGGGGGGG
>NW_006159921.1:2463986-2474956 GCF_000334495.1 Tupaia belangeri chinensis
TTCTGTGTTTTTTTTTTTTTTTTTTTTTTTTGAGAGATTTTCACTGTAGGGCGCGTGCGCTCGCCAGACAGACAGAGAGAGACATAGAGACAGAAAGCGAGAAATCACCCCCCAGGGGGGATGGTCACGCCGCAATCCCTTCTCCTCCATTCTCCTCTCGGGATCTTGGGCACGCACGCACACGCGCCTGGCGTGAGTTTTAAGCCACCGGGTCCGGGACACGAACCGCGGTTGACTACGTGGGAGTCCAGCGACATAGCCATTACGCTAACTGCTGGTTCCCGGGACTAAGTCTTTTGATTCCTTACTTTCCCATCTATGTACTCTTATGCTGCCTCCATTTTTTAAAGTCACTTATTCCTTATTGGCTAATTCACAGGGCAATCTTTTGCCCCTAGGAAGCCTCTCAGCCATTTCAACTTTGAAGGCCAGGTCCTGGGGAGTGTGTGGGGCAACCCTGAACACAGGGTAATCCTCCAGTGAGTCATTTCCAAGACAGAATCCAATGTGCTCTTCAAAGGAGGTAGGAGAGGAGGCCACCAGAGAGGAGACACACTGAAATGTTAGGGGCTACCTCAGTTGAAGGCTTAAGACTATTTCATGCATCTGTAATTGATCAGTCAAGAGCCAGAAAAACCGTGGCCAAAGTCACATAGCAAAACTGGACTAGGGGTTTCCTCCACAAGAGTCCGCATCCTTTGGTTTTGCTGCTGGGCTTCTGGTATTTTCTTTGGAGGATGGGTGGATGCTGCTGAGACCCTTCTGCCTGGGTCAGTGCTTTGCCGACCTTTAAGACCAGGCACCCTGGATCCTGTGTGGGTCAGTGATGCTAAGCCTCTCTTGTCCTCCAGGCCAAGAAAGCTGATCCTTGCCAGGTCACAGTCAGAGAGGGGAAAAGCAGGGTTGGGCTACCTCTCTACCACATCAGCCTCTACCACATCCAGGTTTGCATTAATTGTTTACCACAGAATTGGGCAGACCATTTTATTAATATTAATAAGTCACCAGGAACAAAGGGCCCTTTATTTTTAGCTTTCTCTAATTGTGTAGTAATTACTCATCTACAAAACAAATGAGCCCTTGCTCACAGTTGCCATGGTACCAGGAGCCCAGCCTCCCTGCAGGATGACTGGCCAAGAAGTCTGCTGCTCCTGCCTGTAGCCACGCCCCCACTCCACCATTGGTCCAAAGCAAAGCCCTGGCAACTGGGAAGCCAATCCTCTGTCACTCCTAGGCTGGGCTATGCGTCCTAGCGACCTTCCAGATGCAGACCTCACAGGCAGCAGGGAGGGATAGTTGCTTCATCTCTACAGAGGACGCCTGCATTGCAATAGAAGCCCCGCCTTACTCCATTGCCTAGTTTCTTTGGGGGCAGTGGCTAACTTCCTTCAGCCTTGTTTTAGCTAAAGGTTCTCTTTAAATAATTCCCTCAGGTTGGCTCCCTCCTACCTGAACACATCTCCCTTGGGCCTCTTTTGTTTGACATTGGCCTGAATGAGTTCAGGGACCTGAGGCCAGATCAGTAACAAGCCAGGCAGTAACATGATGATGAACCTGCAACGGCAAAGGCAGGTGAAAAGAATACATACAGAGTCTCCCAAGCCACTCAGATGATTTGGGGTTATCTCTTCCCCCAACGATATGGAGAACTGAGTTTGAGAGCAGCTGTGGGTTTCTGTTGAGTGTCCGTTTCAAAGTTGTAGAGCTTTGGTCAGCAATCACAGAGCCTGCGGGATGGAGCATCCGCCACAGTGGCTGAAAGTGCAGAGTGATGATAGAGACCTAGGCTCAAGACCTGTCTCTGCAGCCTCAGATAAGCTACTATCCTAAGACAGTTTTAAAATCTTTAAAATGGGAACGGGAGTGATCATGTCCACTTTGTAGGGTTATGAGAATTAAATGTGATAACGCAGAGAGGCTTGCCCTAAATGATGTGAGCTATGTAATTAACAGCATATCACTATTATTATTTTTATCAGAATTGGGAAATGCCTCTAGCATTTTATCAACTACTGTCAAGATATCCTTCTTTTAAGGAATCTCTCATACGGGTGTGAATTTTGAGAGGCTGTCTGGAAACCTCCTCTCCCATGCCATGGAGTGAATTTTACTTTCACTCTCTCTTCCTCTGACATATTTAATTGCAACAGCCAATCACAGATGCTTAAAGCATTATAGCCTGCTCTCTGTTTTCCAGGATCTCAGGCTGGAAAGGGGAGATCGTTTTTTATTAAAACTAACAAGTAACTAGGGACAAACAGGTCCTTTATTTTCTGCATTTTCTAATTGCATAGCGATTTCTCATCTATATTTTACCTCCAGGAGGACTAATGAACCATATTGTTGGTGGAGGCAGGTGCCACCCTGAGATCCCTGCAAGACATCTTCCAAAGACTCAGACTCATAACCCGACCTTTCACCCAGGAGAACTTGCCAGGCAGGAAAAGGACTGAAGAACAAAGGAGAGGCAGGAAGGTAGGTTAATCAGGAGTGGCTTCCTGGCAGTCTGAGCTGGATTTTAATGGAGGAAGCAAAGACAAAGACAGAAGGAAATGGGCTGGCAGAAAGGATGGGAGCAGTGGTCACTATGAGGCCAAGGAATGGGACTCAATAGCTCCAAGCAGGGAAGGAATAATCACACGTTGGCAGAGCAAAGAATCATGGGAAACTAAGGCGCAGTGCCTGGCATGGAATGCCCTCCTATGCCTGTCTCCTGGGAGCCTCATTCCCTTCAGATCATGAATCTAGCCCTAGGTCCTGGGATTAGGGTTCAGGATGTGCTGTGTGGGGATGCTGTCAGGTTTATCTTCCTCACGGTTCTGTCCTCACTGAGCGCCACCGCCATAAAGCAAATGAACCTCCTTCTCCCACCAATGTGAATATATTGACCTGGGTTTCAAGGCCTCCCAGAATCTTGCCTGTCTGTCCCTCTTCAAGACTACACACCTGCTGTGCAGCAGATAGCTTCCTGCTCTAAATACGTTCTTCGAGGCCCACGTCATGTCTTATCCGGCCTACTGCAAGAGTCTCCCTGCCTACTGAGTGTCTTTGCTGCTGCAGGTTTAACATCATGGCACTGCCTGGGTTGGGCTGCCATGTCTACTCTTACTAGAGGTTAGCTCCTATAGTGACCTGCACTTCATCCTCCCCAGAGACAGGGAGCTCGTGGAAGGCAAGGACCATGAGATGGAAATATTCTGCATCTTACCCCACCTCCAGCATGATGCTGAGTCCAGAGTTCAGCATCTTATGGATAAAAGCAAAAGGCCTGCTGCTTTCTGGGCAGTTATAGTCAGGTTGAGCAACCCTAATCCAAAAAATCCCAAGTCTGAAATGTTCCAAAATCGGAAACTTTTTGAGTGCCACAAGAGGAAGAAGATTCCACACCTGACCTCATGTGACAAGTCACAGTCAAAAATGCTTCAATACAAAATATTGTATACAATTACCTTCAGGCTATGTGTAGATAGGTATATATGAAACATAAATGAATTTCAGTAGGTTAATCAGGAGTGGCTTCCTGGCAGTCTGAGCTGGATTTTAATGGAGGAAGCAAAGACAAAGACAGAAGGAAATGGGCTGGCAGAAAGGATGGGAGCAGTGGTCACTATGAGGCCAAGGAATGGGACTCAATAGCTCCAAGCAGGGAAGGAATAATCACACGTTGGCAGAGCAAAGAATCATGGGAAACTAAGGCGCAGTGCCTGGCATGGAATGCCCTCCTATGCCTGTCTCCTGGGAGCCTCATTCCCTTCAGATCATGAATCTAGCCCTAGGTCCTGGGATTAGGGTTCAGGATGTGCTGTGTGGGGATGCTGTCAGGTTTATCTTCCTCACGGTTCTGTCCTCACTGAGCGCCACCGCCATAAAGCAAATGAACCTCCTTCTCCCACCAATGTGAATATATTGACCTGGGTTTCAAGGCCTCCCAGAATCTTGCCTGTCTGTCCCTCTTCAAGACTACACACCTGCTGTGCAGCAGATAGCTTCCTGCTCTAAATACGTTCTTCGAGGCCCACGTCATGTCTTATCCGGCCTACTGCAAGAGTCTCCCTGCCTACTGAGTGTCTTTGCTGCTGCAGGTTTAACATCATGGCACTGCCTGGGTTGGGCTGCCATGTCTACTCTTACTAGAGGTTAGCTCCTATAGTGACCTGCACTTCATCCTCCCCAGAGACAGGGAGCTCGTGGAAGGCAAGGACCATGAGATGGAAATATTCTGCATCTTACCCCACCTCCAGCATGATGCTGAGTCCAGAGTTCAGCATCTTATGGATAAAAGCAAAAGGCCTGCTGCTTTCTGGGCAGTTATAGTCAGGTTGAGCAACCCTAATCCAAAAAATCCCAAGTCTGAAATGTTCCAAAATCGGAAACTTTTTGAGTGCCACAAGAGGAAGAAGATTCCACGCCTGACCTCATGTGACAAGTCACAGTCAAAAATGCTTCAATACAAAATATTGTATACAATTACCTTCAGGCTATGTGTAGATAGGTATATATGAAACATAAATGAATTTCATGTGTAGACTTGGGTCCCATCCCTAAGATATTCACTATGCATATGCAAATATTCCTAAATCCAAAACACTTCTGGTTCCAAGCTTTTCAGATAAGGAATACTCAATCTGTATTAATACTGTTTACCATGTATAGTACACTAATATTTGTAACTTGTCCTCCTGTCTCACCTCCACCCTAGACAATGTCGTCAAGGCAAATCTAATATACAAATCCGACGTCACATACTTCCTGGTTTCAGTCCTCTCTGAGGCTCCCAATTGCCCATGTGGTACCAGGCTCCTTGGCATGGTACCACAGGTCCCTGCTTGAATTCTGCCCAGTTCTCTGGCTTTCTCTTCCAAGTTGCTCCTCTGCTGCATCTGCTTCTCCAGCCGGAGTCATCATTCTTCTGTTCTGGGCTCTGGAAGTTTTGCCCCCCTGGACCTCTGGGACCTTCTATTTGTCCTTTAAAATGGAAACATTCTCTCTTTCATGAAACCCTCCCTGACACTTCAGCAGAGCTAATCACATCCTTCTCTATGCTACTGTGCACCCAGCAGGCTTCTGTAAGGGGCTATGGCATCCTATTGTAACTACCCGTTGTCTCCACACTAGGCTGGAGGTCCTCAAGGGCAGGGAGGGCGCTTGGTATTTATCCACGAACTTTCAGGTCTGGGATGGGCATCCACTTGTTGTCTCTCCAGTATCATTCCCCATCCCCTGCTAAATCCATCCTTCCCCCACTGTGGAAGAGCCATTCAGTTTAGAAGGCGGGAGGAGCCCATCCTCAGTGATTGGTTCTCTCACCCCAGGCTTTAGCGAAGCAGCACGAAGCTCTGTACTGTTGCTAGATTCTAGGCCATCCGGTTCCACTATTGTTCTAGAAAGAATGGTGTCACATCAGAAATTGTTGCAGCCATTTTGCTGCACGAGAAAAAGCAACATAAAGGTAGTATTGAAATGAGAGGAGGGTAAAGCTAAGAGGATTGTAGAGAAAGAGCCCTGAACAATCCATACAGGAAACCCACTCGTCTATGGAGCTCCCCGCCAATAACTCCCCTATCACATTGAACCACCCTGCGTTCGGTTTCCGACCTAGCCAAAAGTGCCCTTGAATCAGACCCAGCACAGTACTTGCCACGTGTAATAATGACTACTATTGTTATACACTTGATCCATATCTGCTGAATTCAACTTTGTGGCAGATGGGCCCTGGGCTCAGTTCTAAAATCTGTGTCTGAAAGGTCTGACTATGAGGCCTTGGGCTGCAGCCTGAGGTCTTGGCTGACGCAAAGACAGAACCTGAGATAGTCTGGGCCTTCGCCTTGCACACTCCTCACTCCTGGTTGTGCCAGGAATCTGGGCAACAGGAGAGTTCATCATGAATACACGTAGTTCCTTCACAGGGCTACTTAATGGAGGCCAGACATGTGGGTTCGAGTGTAGTATTCTTTCCCCTTGACCAAAGCCTTGCTACCCAGGTGGTCAAGCCTTTCACTTTGGAAAGTCATACAACTACTCCCCCCAACTTTCTTATAAAAACAGGCACAAGCAAAACCAAGCCCCAAACGTCTGCCTTGCTGCCTATCTCATGGGGTAGCAACAGTAACATACATGAGAGTGTATAAAATGGGCAAACTCTGCAGAAATATAAAGAACCATGATGCACCCAAGCAGCTGCTCCTTGGATGGAGGTTCGGCCAGCTTTAGGGGCTTCTTCGATTTTTCAGTGTCCCTGGCCAGCCCAGGGTGCATGAGCTACCAAGGGCCCCAGTAGGCCTCATACAGACAGCTGGCCTAAGCTCCTGAGACAGCACGAGAACGAGGGCCAGCAGCTCAGGGGGCAGGCAGGGATGTGTCACCTACTGATTTAGAAGACCATTAACAGTCCCCTACTTCACTCACTTTAGGATTAACTTATACTTAGGTCTGGGCTTCAAGGCTAGTCACTAATTGCACTAGAGTTGATTTATCAAGTGCACAGTATTTCTATTACAAAATTATTGATTAGAGTTGATGTATTTTATCCTCAACAGGGCTGGTCTGAAAGCCCTTGGAAAATGAATGAAGCTGAGGTCAGCAGTGGGTGGCTCTGTGCATTATTATAAATTCACTGGGGTTACTGAAATCCAATGCTTGGACTCTATGGTGAAAGTCCTGGCTCTCCCAGAAATGGAAATGTTAATGATAAACTGGGAAAGAAGGTGTCCACCCCCAGAACACAAGGGAGTGTACTGAGAAATGTGGGTTCAGGTGAGATCCTCTGGAGGAAGTCTGGCTGGTTACAGCCAGACTGCAAATCTGAACAGGTCAGATTTGCTCCCCTTCTGGGCTGTTGTGTTGGCTCTGGTCCATGGTCACAGAGGTGGCTTTAAACTAGCAAGAGGGTGTCCCAGTGACCCTACCCAGAGTGGGTCATCTTGGGATCAGGTCCTCAGAGGATGTTTGTTGCTAGCACAGGGAGGCTGGGTGGGGAAACAGAGAGGGTTGCACAGTGTTGTATTCCTCCCAGACCCCCTGTGATCTTGCTGATGGAGGTGTTAGAAAGTCATCTTCAGAAACAGGGATCAGCAGTTAACATAATGGCTATGTCGCTGAACTCTCATGTAGTCGATCATGGTTTGAGGCCCGAACCCAGTGGCTTAAACTCACGCAGGGCATGTGTGCGTGTGCATGCCTAAGATCCCGAGAGGAGAACAGAGAAGGGATTGTGGCGTGGCCATCCCCCCCCGGGGGGTGATTTCTGGCTTTTTGTCTCTGTCTTTCTGGTGAGTGCACATACCCTATAGTGAAATTTTCACCTCTCAAAAAAAATAAAAAAGAAAAGGAAAGAAGAAATGAAGGCACAGACTGATCCACCTTTTTTAAAAATGAGGCTGACAGTGGTCATTTTCAGGCCAGAAACAATGCATTGTGGGAAGCAGGGACTTCTAGGAAACAGAACTAGATTCTTAGACCACTGAAGGTAAGAAGCATTACCTGGCGGGAGCAGTAGTTGGCATAATGGCTATGTTGCTGGACTCCCATGTAGTCGACTGTGGTTCGAGTCCCAAACCTGGTGGCTTAAACTCACGCCAGGCGTGTGTACGTGTGTGCCCAAGATCCCGAGAGGAGAATGGAGGAGAAGGGATCGCGGTGTGTCCATCCCCCCTGGGGGGTGACTTCTTGCTTTCTTTCTCTCTGTCTCTCTGTCTCTCTCTGTCTTTCTGGTGAGTGCACACGCCCTATAGCAAAAACCTCTTAAAAAAAAAAAAGGAAGCATTACCTGGATTTACATTCCTGGGTTCCTGGCACAGAGCACACCCTCGATGAATGCTTTTATTCTACCCTTGCCTTGCATCGTAGGCTTGCTCATTTTACCACTGGAACTAGAGTTCTTAGGATTTCCAGCCACAGGGCAGCAAAGCCAGTTTCCTAGCAGGGCCAGACCTAAGATTCAGGCCGCTGTAAGGGGATCTGCAGCTCTCTCTGCCTTCTGTCCCCATGCTTTTCTCTGCTCCCGAGCCTCAGGTCAGTCTGTAGCTTCAGCAGCCCAGAGCCTGACACTTCCAGCCAGTCCCCTCTGCCCACTCCCCTGTCCCTATGAAGGCCAAGCCAGAAGGACAGCTCCCCCCAGATTTCTTTCTGGGCCTCCATGCCCTCATTCTGTCTGGTGGCAGGCCAGCCTGGCTCACGTCCAATCCTTGTTCATTCTGACTCTGCTGCCGACTCGCACAGCACCATGGCTTCTCTCCACAGAGCTACCGTTTGCTCTATCACTGCTTGTTCTCTGGGAGACTTCATGGACTCTGGGGCCTTTTCCTGGGGACCTGCCTCCTGTAATAGATAACTTATAGCCCAAAGGCTCAGATCCTGCCCATGTCCTCTTGCTGGGCGGAGCCATCAACTATTCTGACTTCTAGAGCAGATTCTTAAAGGGGCAAACACTACCCCACTTGACATCAGCTTATAAAGATCAGAACAACCCTCAGAGCTCTAGAAGAGACTCTGGCACTCCCTTACGGCCTGTCACCACAAATGTAGGGCAGACTGTGACTGAAGATGACTGACCGCACATGCCCCTGAGCTGAGGGCATGTGGTATGGGCTGCAGAACTACTGCTCTCTATCCTCCAGGAAGCTTTCCGGGGGTGGGGTGTGGAAGAAAAGTGTGTGTGGAGGGGGCCTTCCTCTTTGGGTGTTCCAAGCTCACCTCCCTCTGAGGCTGTGCCAGTCATCTCCATAGAAGGGGTGTCACTACTCTCACCCCTCTTACCTCCCACACTTTCATCAACTAGAAGAACAAAAACCAAAGGCCAGCATTCACCAGGACCATTCCCTGCTTGTAGATCTTAAGTCTTAAGATCTCAATCCCTTCCCTAGCATGTCTCAGTTCCCCTCCACCCAAAGGACTAGCTCGACGATGGGCTGCAACATGATCCTGCATCCCTGAAGGGTTGCATGTGAGCTGCCAAAGGACTCAAGGAGGAGAGGGGCTTGGAGGGGCCTTGCTGGAAGGCTGTAAGAAATAAGAAAAGACCTACTCCGTTCAAGAACAGCATGAGAAAGACAAGAACAAGGAAGAACTTGCAGATCCCTTCCCATCCTGCTTCCATTCTCTTTCACTATAGTTGGACACTCCACAGAGATCTCAGTTGGAAAGGCTAGAGCTGAGGGTGGTGACCCAGTTCTGGACTGGGGGAGCGGGGAGTGTGAGGGGAGGTGGTGGTGACTGATGGTGAGAACATGGATCCAAGCCCCTTGGCAACATTGAAAATATGGAGCCCCTTCTCTTCCTGGCCCCCATGCTATCCTTCAGACGGCCGTGCTGTGTTGACGAGCCGTCGGAGACCCTGTAATATCAACTCAACAATGCATGTTCTACAACTACGGCTACAGCTACCAGTACATCTACTACAGTGCATGCATTTAGTTCAGTCCCACAGATACATACAATCTAAGAACAGGCAGGGGAGGTGTGAAATGTTTTACTGGACAACAGGTGTTTTGGAGTTGTAACTAATAAAAAAAAAATTGAAAACGAAAGTGTACAAAAAAAGACATTTCTCGAGAGTTGAGTATGAGTTTGTTTCTTGAACTGTTTCATCTGAACAAGCAAAAACATGCAAACCAGCTGGTACTAACAGGAAGCTGGACACTGAGAGAGGATTAATAGGTGTGGACAAACCTTCCCGCTGAGCGTGCTCAGAAGAGTGTTTGAGAGGAGGTGTGCAGATCCTAGTGTAAGAGAGGCGGGAAAGTATGCCTCAGAGACACTCACAGCAGCCCCAACCAAGCAAGAGAAAAGACAACAGAAACATAACTGCTCACACTCACCACCACCATCGCGAGCTCATGTTACTAGATTGGAATAAAGCTGGCAAGTATAAAGTACAGTAAGGGGTCCTGGCTGGGGCCGGAGATGGGCTGGGCTGGGGGAGGGGTTGGTGCCAGGGGCTCCAAAGCTCTACGATTGATACACAGACCCACCCAATAACCCGAAATAAAATACCCTGAAAATCCAAGCTCCTTCCCTCACCTGTCGGGGGAGTCGTTTGCCAAACTGGATTTAGGTTTGGATGGGACATGAAGGGGCCACTGGAACTGAATGAATACGATCAAAATAAACAAACAAACTCTCGACTGAGCACAAGAAAAGATGACATTTCAAACTACCAGGTGAAGGTAAAAGAAAAGTGACCGCTGATAGTGAAGTTATCTAGGAGTTGGCAGGGACTTCCCCAGTGGTCACTTGAGCCCTGCTCACCTCAGATCCTGGGGGAAATTAGGAAAAGGTGGCCAGGCTAACCCAGCAGAGTTGACTGAGGTGGGTGCAGAGCTCAAGGTGCCCCGGGACCGCCTACCCTGACACCAGAGTCCTGATGGATACGAGTTGCCACCCTGAGCGAAAACGAAGCTGCCTCCCACCCCTGGCTCTCAGCAAACACCTCCCGCCTCAGAAGGTTTCCCTGGAAAGTCATAATGGAAGGAAAAAACCAAAACACCAAAAAAACAAAAACACGGTGGAGCTAGACAAAAATGAATGACCAAAAAGGGCCTTTCACAGGATGCCTAATCCCTAAACCCCACCTGAGATCGCCCAGGGAGCAGAAGCCACGTTCCCTACTGTTTCGAGTCACCTTCCTGGGCTAGTGTGGTACCAAGCTCAAGGTAGGTACTCAGTTGCCCTGGCCGTGTGCTGTTCGTGACAGCTTCCAATGGCTGCTTGCTCGGGTGCTGGAAGAGCATCCTTACCTCCTGGGGAGGACCTGGAGCGGGGATGGACAGGGTTGCAGGAACTGGTAAAGGTAGAGCCAGGCCATCAGCCCTCAGTGAGCCCTTTGTGGCCTAGAACCTGCGCATATCCAAAGGAATCTGGGTGGCTTCTCTCAACTCATGCCACAGTGCTTCTGCCGCCAAGGGGCCGCTATACAGGCAAGTAACTGGCCATTCTGCTAGGCTCAGAGTCCAGATCCTTTTCTAGAGGGAAAG
>NW_006159921.1:2475543-2483406 GCF_000334495.1 Tupaia belangeri chinensis
GAAAGAGGTGACAAGCCCCCTACTGACTGAAATGCATTCAGAGAAAGAAAGGCAGAGATCTTTCTTTCCCAACCCTGTAAGCTTGCTCCAGGGCCAAGGTGGGGCTGTGGGGCTAGGGGACTGGGCAACCCTGTCTGCACACATGCAGGTGTCTCCCAGCCTAGGCTGTGTTCTGACACAGTAGGCACAGTCTAGTCATCACCCTGGGGCAGCCTCTAAGGCCCTGACTCCCAGGCAGCACTGTGGGGCTGCCCTGTAGCTTCTGGCCGGGCCTGCACCCTGGGCAGCAGGCACCTTGGAGCTGAGGATTTACTCCTTGCACTAACCCAAGGCTGGTGTGGGCAGGGGTCTGGGAGCACACTCCTGAATACAATTCACTAGCAGTGCAGTGATGAGCATGGCTGGCCTAGGATGGCCCGTGGGAGACTTCGCTTCGATGGAAATGGCTACAAATAAAACACCACTGATCCTGAAAAAAAATGTGTGGTTGGAGATGACCTGGGCAGTTAGGAGTTAGAGGGGTGAGGGGACTCCTGCCTGGCTCTGGGGGCTATGAAAGGGTGGGGTGCAGAGGGGGCCACAGGCATGGGGAGACCGCTCTCAGACTCGCAAAGAACCCCATGCTGCCCTTTAAACTTGCCATGAAGTCAAGGAGAACGGGGTGGGGTGGGGAGAGAGGCAGGGTTAATTTCGGGTTAAAGTTTAGTTTCATAATCCACGTTATAAAAATAAAGAAGTTGAACGGAGAAAACGACAACCAACAACACTCAAAAATCTCAAGAGTTTTCTTTTTTTTCTTTCCCCCACCCCAGGCACAGGTCGGACTGAGGCTCCTTTGTAATGATACCAAAAAGCACTCCAATTAAAAAAACAAACGGAACAGGAGGCAGCTGTGCACCCCACCCTGGGCCCACAGGGATTCAGGGACACTGGCCAGAGGGCGGGAGGAGCCTGTGGAGACTGGGCAGTGCAGGGGAAGCTGAGGGCGGGTGCTTGGCTCTCTGGACCTGCCTGCTAGTCTGCCGGCTTGCCAGCTCCCTGGCCCACTGTCCCTCAGAAGCCCCTTGAAAATTCCCTGGCCCTTCCAAACAAAATTCCAATGGATGATTCAGGGGAGTGGATCCTTTGTAGCTCAGAGGCAGTGCCAGTTTGCATGGAACGGATTTTTACTGACGTTTTCTAATGGGCCTCACTGTGCCAGTTTCTCATCACCGAGGGTTGGGTTTCTGGTGTTTGTTCTCTGGGCTTTTAACGCTCCATTTTCTGGTACCCACACCAGCACCCCAGCCCTGCCCCACCCCACCCTCCTCAGCACTTCCCTGGGTGCTCCAGTGCCCACGGGGGTGGGAGAGGGCTGCAGACATGCTCGCTCAGTTGAGGGAGGAGCAGGCAGGGCAGGAGCCCAGGAGGCAGCTCCCTGGAAGCCCAGTGCACAGAGAAGCCCTGTTCGCCAAGGAAGGCACAGAGCATTTTTGGTGGTGGGTGGGGAGGTGGAGGAAGGGTGGGACAAAAGGCCTTTCTGGGTCCTGGAGGTGTCCCAGGTCTGGCCTGACTCCACAGTACTGTCCAGAAGTGTTCCCACCTCACTAGAGAGGTTCTAGGCCTTTAGAAAGGTTGGGTTTTGGAGATGAGACTGGGGCCATCACATGAGAGAGAAAGCTCTGACTGTCTCGGCGACTGGAACCCAGGAGCCTGCTAAGACGAGAGTGTCTGAAGGCAGCTGAGGCTCCAGGGACGGCAGTTTTGACCCCTGAGGTCAAGGGCTGGCCCCACGTCTGGCTTTCAGGGCTCTGGGGGCTTAGCCATACCAGCAAGAGCCCCCCCTGCCAGGAGTGGCAGGGGTGCAAGGACAACCTAGCACTTTTCTGGCTGGGTCAGAGACCCAAGGAAGGGAGCCTGTAGAACCAGCGAAAGCTGAGGAGGGCAGTGAGCACAGGTGTCCTTGAAGCCAGCTGGCAGGTTGGGTGAAGGGGCGGGCCAAAGTCAAAGAAACTCAGCTTTCTTTTTTCCATGAAAGAATCATCATCTCCCTTTGGTCTGCAGTCCCCTGACTGTGACGGACCCCCGCCAAGAGCTGCCCTGGGTGGCCGGGCTTGGCCCCGCCTCCCTGTCCCCCACCCCCACCTCTGCCCCGGGCCGTGGTGAGAGTAGAGTTGGACAGATGCAGCCACACAGATCTGACAGGGCCTTTACCTTCCCCTGCACACTGGGGCATGCCTGGGAGCCGCCTGTCCCGGACACATTCCTACCTGATCCTCTCGCTGCAGCCACCGCCGCTGCTGCCACTGGTCCGTAAGCCGCTGCCGGGAAGCCTGGAAAGGAGAAGCACGAGTTAGAGTCAGGAAGGGATCCCCCGAAGAGCAGGGATGGGCCTTTCTCACAGGCTGTACACTCCAGCCCTCCACACAGACAGGCGGGGAAGGGATTTCACGGGGAAGCTTTTGGGAAGGACACGGATTAGTGGCTCTCAGGCTTCTGGAAGACATAGCATCTTTAGGTGTGCTCAATTCTCACATAGTTGTCACCCCAAAAACTGGTTCTAGAAGGCATAGCAGAATGATGTAAGAGTATTAGGAGGAATTTCCCTTAGAGCACAGGGCTGAGCTCCCTGCTGACCCTGCACTGATGCATGGCGATTTCCCGGGGGTTGTCCAGAGAAGGGCCACACATGACGGGGCTGGCCTACAGCTATGTGTGGGGCCCTCCCCTCGCCTTGCCCCTCAGCTCAGTGGTCAGTGCTGAAGGAGAGTTCTGGAGGGAGGCCTCTTGGCAGGTGGGCACCTCAGCCCGGAGACACTCAACTCCAGCTATTCTCCAAAGGCTTTGCAGGTTGGCTTGGCTGTCTTAAGTCAGGCTTCATTGAAACTGCAAGCTGGCGGCGTCACAGCCTTGGGCTCCAGAGTGAAGCATTTGAGGAGGCCCAGATGACCGTGGATGCATGGAGTCAGAGGTGAGGGGAGGGTGGGACTGCAGGGATCTATGTGGAGTGAGCCGTATGGCTGTGTTGGAGCTCTCTCAGTGTTCCAACCTCCAGAGGCAATTGTGGGGACAAAGATGTGCTTCTCTGTCTGAGCCCCACAGTCCAGATGAAGCCAGCATTGGAGGGCCTCCCAGGGGTCCCTGGAGTTCTTATTGATCAAGGTTAGTGCTAGCTAAGACCTCACCACATGGTAAGGCTGTCCCAGCAGTGAGAATACAAGCCAGGAGCTGTTAACCCCCTGTGGGGTGCAGAATGTCCAGAGGAAGGAAGAGGCAGCTCCAGTCCCTCCTCGGGCTTCTCCTGGCCACTAGTAAGTCCACGCACAGCCACACAAAGCGCTTAGACGAATGCGTGACAGTGAGCAAACTTAAATGAGAGGGACACGCAGACACTCCCTCACACACAAGCATCCTCTGCCCTCCAGGTGGACACTTGGAGGCCCGACCTCAAGACCCATTTCCCACAACTGTGCTTTTAAATGAGGTGCCAGAAGCCAGCCACAAATTCAACCACAGCTCTGACAGCTGCTCAACTTTAGCCACTGAGCATTTCAAATAAGGGATTTCTACAGGACGAGAGGGAGGAAGACATGCACCGGACAGGGCAGGGAGCAAGGGAGAGAAGAAAGGAGCGAGAATGAGGTCCCCAGACAGTGAACTAGAAGCCACTAAACTCTAAGACTATTGTCTTAGCTACGTGGTACTACTGAAGGAAAAGAAGCTCACGGGAGAACAAACTATTCTAAAAAGGCCAGGCTAAGCTACTTAAAATGTTAATGAAAAGAGACATACTTGCATTTAAATATGGTAATAGGGCTGTTGAAGGGGGAAAAAGAAAGATCCAGGTGAATATATGTACACGGTAGACCCTGGCGGCCCGACTGGGTCTCCCAGCTCCTGTGAAGACCATGCCGGTGGGCGCCTGGAGGCTGCTCCCTTCCAGGAACCCAGAGGGAGACCAAGCAAGGGACCCTCCCACCAACTGCTCTTCCCACATCTGAGCAGGAGCTAGATTTCTGAAGATGGGCGTGCTGGCGGAAATGGCTGAAGGAAAATAAGGAAGAGGTCAAGTAATTTCTCCTGGCCCCAATTCTCAGTGTTCATCGGCTCCCTACACATGGAGCTCAGGGCTCAGGAGGAAGGGGCTGGGGAAGGAAGGCCAAGTCATTCTTTCACACTCTCTTACCCACACCCGAAACGAAAGGTTTCCTTGGACTCACAGAAAAGGTTTTTTGGGTGGCAAAAGGTAGGAGGAACAGAATTGGGAGAGGGGAGCACTGTCAATAAAAAACTTGTTAAGAAAAGGTCTATTTTCTGGGGTTGGTTGAGTGCATTGTGGACAAAAAAGTGTGAGAGAAAGAGGAAGGAAAAAACTATCCAAGAAAGGAAATCCATGATCCTTAATCTCAGATAAAAGACCCTGCTGGAGAGTGAGCATCAGACATTGCTAAGGGCTGGGGTTAAATCTCAACCATCACAATGGACAAGAACCTAAACCAAATGACAGGTGTGGGGTGGAGCCCAGCAGGGTCCGACAGCGGACTCGCAGCCTATGCGGAGCGCCGAGGTCGCACCCCCACACTGCCTCTGTGCCCCTCCTGAGACACCAAGGCCACTTCCTCTGCTCTCTACGGTCCCCCTCCTGTTCTGGCCACCCCTCACCCCAGCTATGCTCTCAATATAACCTGGCGGATAGGGCCTGACAGTTTCCAGGGCCAGGGCTCTCCTCAGTGGTGGGGCTGGTGGGGCAAGCACAGCTACCAGAGAGGGTGTGTGGTGAGTGTTGGGTACACAGGTGTGTTTGTTATATGTGTGGGTGTTGTGTGAACGTGATTATGTGTGTTGTACACATGTGGGTGTTGGGTATACATGTGTTAGATATGTGTGTGCGTCAGTGTGTGTGTTGGATATACATGCCTGTGGGGTACATGTGTTGTATGTGTACGGGTAATGGGTATATACGTGCGGTGTGTGTTGCATATGTTGGATATACATGTATGTTGGGTGCACATGTTGTGCGTTGGTGTGTGTGCGTTGTGCGTATGTGGGTTTGTTGTGGATGTTGGATATATATACGTTATGTGTGTGTGTCAGTGTCTGTGTTGGGTATACATGTATGTTGGGTATATGTATGTGTTGCATGTATGTATGTGTGTGGAAACTGGGGCTGCCCTCTCCAGGGGTGCCAGAGAACAAAGCATCATGGAGGTCTGGGCCCAAAGTTGCCCTGAGGGAGGCGCAGTCTGTCTCCAGGACAGGCCTTCACAAGAGGGCAGGAGGGACGTGAGGACCAGGAACCCTCACCCCAGCAGGCCCTGGGGGAAACAACCCTCAGGGCTGGTCCTAGAAGGCTGGGAAAGCAGGGAAGAGGCCCCATGCACGGTCTCTTGGGGGCTCTGTTCCAGCATCTCTCCCCGGCTGGAGGAGGCAGGGGGTCACAGGGCAGGATAAACCAGGGGTCTGGGCTATAGGGGAGGGGAGTCTGCCCAGGTTGGGGTATTCAGGGGAAGACTTCAGGGAGGGAGGTCTCGTTGGCTCAGGGCATCTCATGGCTGATGCCCAGGAAGAACTGTGGCAGTGCTTCCCAGTCCAGGCGTGCTCATGGCCACCCTAGCACCCACCACACAGAGTGGGAGATGATCCATCCACCCTCTGCTGCCGGGAATGGGGGTAAGGGTCCCTCCACAACACGGCTTCCCAGTCAGAGTGTTAGGAGGCAACCAGGTCTTCCGTCCTGAGGCAAGTTAGCACAATAAATAGCTAAATTCACAGACTTAGAGCCTGTCTGGGTTCAAATCCTGGCTCGGAGACTTCCGAGGTATGTGACTCTGGCCACGTTGTTTACCTTCTCTGCGCCACATCTGTCCAGGGGATGCCATGTTAGTGTAGGATCAATACCCGCAAAGCGCTTAGATGAATGCGTGACAGTGAGCAAACTTAAATGAGAGGTAGCTGGCACTGCGGTGAAGCCCTGAGGTCTCGGTCCTGTAAGACAGGACCCTTCCCCTTGCAGGGTGTTCGCTTTCTCCATGGTCGAAGCTATGGTCACAGCTGTGGGGCCTGGAGTCCGTACTGACAACAGTGCAATGTAAGCCTTCATTATGTCTCAACTTCGTGACGTCATTTTCATGGAGCTAAATTTCCACAGATCAAAATTAGAACACACATTGCTTTTTAACAACGACAACGGTGCCAGGTGCTCTGACAGGGTGCTGGCGGCCCGACACCTCCCATATGCTGGCAGTAGATCTGGCTGCACGGAGAAAAACACTGCTGATCAAATCTCAGCCTGAGAGCTACAGGTTGGGTATCTGGTAACTTAGGGATCAGGAATGTAGTGTGTTCTTGTTTTGGAACCTTACATTCAAAAACAGGAAGGCTGGGTACAAAAGAATAAAGCACTAACGGTGGAATTCTGGGCATGTCGTCATGCAGAGCTGTCATTATTTATAGGGGTCAGATCTACAGACTCATTCTCGTTAGCCTGGAGTTCCTCTGCTCTTCAGGTGGGATAACAGAAGAAGCACTGGGCTTGGCACCAAAGGTCCACCCTGCTGTGTGATGTGGACATGGTGCTTCACTTCTCTGGGCCCCAAGCAGCTCTCTCCACTGCAAGGTTAGACACACTTCTCTGGGCCCCAAGCAGCTCTCTCCACTGCAAGGTTAGACAAAACCCCTTCACCTCAGACTTCGCATGAGCCTGTCTTGCTGTAAGAGGATCGCAAACTTCTGTCACAACTCAGATGAGTAACTTGTCTAAGTAAAACATGTCACCATCTTGCTGACAGAGAATGAGATAGTTGAGGGGGACCAGCAGATGGCATAATGGCTATGTTGCTGGACTACCATGTAGTCGACTGTGGTTCAAGTCCCGGACCCAGTGGCTTAAACACATGCCGGGTGCATGTGTGTGCGTGCCCAAGATCCCGAGAGGAGAATGGAGGAGAAGGGACTGCAGCGTGGCCATCCCCCCTGGGGAGTGATTTATCGCTTTCTGTCTCTCTGTCTTTCTGGCAAGTGCACGGGCCTTATAGCAAAAACCTCTCAAAAAAAAAAAAAAAAGAGACAGTTGGACATTTTTGGAGCTGGAATGCTTTATCGCAAATTGGAAGCCAATGGTGCCTCAAAGTTTGGCTTGGTTTGAGAATTATATGATACCACACACATACTTCTTACTGCATCTGCGGCACATACCAGTTTCTGCCTTACCTAAGCAAAGTTATTTTTAGGTGCATTTTCTATTTTTCTAGCTGGAAAACCAGTCTGTTTCAGGCAGGGATGCAGCCACATGCCCCATGCGGTGTCTATTCCAGAGTCTGCCCCACAGCAGATTCTCAATGAGCATCAGCTGAGGAAGGTCAAGGGATGAGTCAGGGCTGACTGTCCCTGTCATGGGTGACTGTGGCTGAAAGACAACATCACCCACAAGCCCAGCAGCCTCTCCACCCTTACTGTCTTCGAGTTCAGGGGTGGCAAACTCGAATGCCCCCAGGAGTGGGTCGGGAGCATGATCAATCCAGGGTAGGTGGCCAGGGTTATGGTGAATGGGAGCACCCTGCTCTGTTTGCCCCTTTTTAAAAAAAGAATTATTTTATTTATCATTATTATTATCATTTAAATTTGCTATAGGGCATGTACACTCACCAAAAAGGGACAGAGAGAGGGACCAGCAGTTAGCGTAGTGGCTATGTTGCTGGACTCCCACATAGTCGACCACGGTTCGCATCCCGAACCTGGTGGCTTAAAACTCACGCCTAGCACGTGTGCATGCACGCCCAAGATCCCGAGAGGAGAATGGAGGAGAAGGGATTGCGGCATGGCCATCCCCCTGGGGGGTGATTTCTCGCTTTCTGTCTCTCTGTCTGTCTGGCAAGTGCACGTGCC
>NW_006159921.1:2483467-2486189 GCF_000334495.1 Tupaia belangeri chinensis
GGAGAGAGGGAGAGAGAGAGAGAGAGAAAGAGAGAGTGAGAAAGCAAGCTACCAGGTCCAGGACTCGAACTATGGTCGACCATGTGGGAGTCCAGTGCCTTAACTACCACACCACCTGCTGGCTCAACCCTACTCTGTTTAACACACTGATCCTTGACTCTGTAGCTCACTGGAACCACCCAGTTGAACCAGGCTGATACCTGGGTCCCAACCCCAGCGATTCTGACTTACGTGGGCTGCGGTGCAGCATGGGCACTGGGACCATTAAAGCTTCCTGGGTAATCCCAGTGTGCAGCCACAGAGAAGAGCTTCCAGGCTTCCAGTTTAAAGGCATGTAGGGTTGTTTATTTTGGGGGGGAGGGGGCCTTTGCTATAGGGCACGTGCGCTTACCAGGAAGACAGAGAGACAGAAAGTGAGAAATCACCCCCTAGGGGGGATGGCCACGCCGCAATCCCTTCTCCTCCATTCTCCTCTTGGGATCTTGGGCATGTGCGCACACGTGCCTGGCATGAGTTTAAGCCACTGGGTCCGGGACTTGAACCACGATCGACTACGTGGGGGTCCAGTGACATAGCCATTATGCCAACTACTGGTCCCATGTAGGGTTTTTAAAAAGCCAAACTGCAGCTGAAGTTAAATCTGCACTGCTGCCACCCTCTGCCTTGTGGAAGGGAAGATTCTCATGAAAATAGAGTAGTGGGTCTGATCCTGGTGGTCAGTCCCCCACAGGGCCACTGAAGATATCTGTGTTCACAGTAGGGCGTTTCAATCCTGCTGGGAGGAGCTTTAGCAGCATCATCAGGTGGGACCTGGGCCTTCCAGATGGTTCTGATGCACCGTATAGGCAGAGAACCCCTGATTTAGAGGAGCCTTTGGGAGGGGTGTCCTTGGTTTTAGCAAACACTGAAGGGGCATCTCCTCATCCTGTCTGTGGGGAATACTGAAGTGGTCGGTGGTCCCACATGCCTCTCTCCAACAGAGAAGACGAGAGAATTCTGAGGCTCCTTACGGCTCCAACAGATGTGATTTAGAGGGGAATCTCTACAAGGGACTCTCCTACAGTACGCATTTCCAGGCCCGAAAGGTTCAGTACATCCCTCTGTTGTGCTGGCTTAAAGCACTCTCTGCCCCCTTCTCCAGAACGTCTGCATCTTCCCATCAGCAATTTCTATAGATGGTTCAAACATTCTTGGCTATACCCAGTGTTGCTTCACTAAATCCAAACACTATAAAAAATAAGCAACCAAAAGAAGAAACTGTCACCCAGAATGTAGGAAACATGTCCTACGAGAGTTTGGAAACACCACCATCTGTCATTCTGGCTGGCCCAGGACGCGCCCACCTCCTGGGCAGGCTTGCCTGGTGTGACAGGGCTAGTGCTTTGAAAGGAAATGCAGAGCTGACTTCTGTGCAGGGAGAGAGAGTGGCAAGTGCACATGGGTGAAGGTGGAAAACAGTCGTATGACACATTAGTGGGAGGGGAGGCCCAGGGCTTCAGAGCAGAACAGAGGGCTAAAGAGATGGAAAAATGCCTACCCAAAGGGGCACATTTACACCATCAAACTGTCAACTTTTGCTTTGAAGGAAGCTAATGTATGTCCATTTGAAACAAACAAACCAATCCTGAGTTCTTGGTATTCAAAACCAGAATCTAATTTAAACCCTCCTTAGGAGCATGCCTGACCTTCCTGGAGGATGCCCACAGCATTATTCCCAAGGAGACTCCTGGATGGAAGGAGAGGGCTGGGAGCTGCTCCCAGGGTGGGAGGTGGGGAAAGTGGGGGGGGTGAGGGGTGCCGAAGACAGCATGGACTGGAAATGCCTCACCCTTGGCTGCAGCTGAAAAAATGACAGTCATTTGGGAACCTGGCAACTCTCTCTGGGCATGGAGGTGAAGTGCCCTGTGGGAGGGCCAGGCCTAATTGCTAGGAAGGTGAGGGGTCCTTGCATCCTCCCTGTTGTCTAAGGGAGGAGGGAAGTTTTGTAGTCAAGAGCCCTAGGGGTGGGACCAGCAGTTAGCGTAATGGCTATGTCGCTGGACTCCCATGTAGTCGACTGTGGTTCGCGTCCAGGACCTGGTGGCTTAAAACTCTCGCCAGGTGCATGTATGTGCCCAAGATCTCGAGAGGAGAACAGAGGAGAAGGGATTACGGCGTGGCCATCCCCCTGGGGGGTGATTTCTCGCTTTCTGTCTCTCTGTCTCTCTCTGTCTGTCTGGCGAGCGCACGTGCCCTATAGCAAAAATACCTCTCCAAAAAAACCCCAAAAAACAAAAAGAGCCCTAGGGGTGTTTTATCTGAAATAGAAGGACGGCACAAAAACTGCCCCTAATATTTACTAATATAATTGCTGTTTAGCTTAATTTTTAAAAAATATGTAACTCTGTAGACATTTTGATGGGACTAAAGGGATGGTCACAACAACAGCAAGCCCCAAGCTTTGTTGTCAGAGCACCTCTGTTTGGACGAAAGGTTGTAGAAGCATAAAACCTGCATCAGGAAGCATTCAGAAATGACGAGAAAGTTCCAGAAGAGGCAAGTGCAGAACCAGCATGCCAGGCCAGGAGCGGAAGGGCTGTTTGTCTAACAGATTCCTTCTGAGCTAGAGGCACTCGGGGGACACAATCAAGCCTGTAGCCACCATGCAGTAGCACCAGGAGTGGGGTGAGGCTTTCTCCCATCCCGGCCCACCACTTTCAATCTCCTGGGCGAACAATTCCGC
>NW_006159921.1:2486220-2494288 GCF_000334495.1 Tupaia belangeri chinensis
GGCCTCTGGTGGCTTTCCTGCCTGTCTACGAGTCAGAATGTGGAGTCCAGAGCTGTGGAGGGTGGGTGGCAGGGAACGCTCAGTCACACTCAGAGGGGCTCCAGGTTCACAGCAACGCCATTCTGCAGCAACTCCTCCTGCCTCCCGCCTTCCCGGCAGGCAACCTTCTCCACTCAGGCTGCACACTGAAATCCCCTGGGGTCTTGGACAATACTCATGCCTGGGCTGTACCCCCAGAGACCCTGATAAAATCTGTCGGGGGTGCAGCCTGAACAACAGCAGCTTGAAAAGCTCCCCAGGGTATTCTGACATGCAGTGGGCCCTGAGAACACGGCACTAGCTGCCCTTTGCTCAGGTCCTGGGACTTTCCTGAGAGGCAGGAAGCAGAAAGTTCTATCTGGAGACTCTGGCCCAGAATCCTTCTCCCTGGGTCCTTCCTGCCCTGGAACCATTCGATCCTTCTCAGCATTTAGTGACCTGTGCCCACTCAGAATTTCTGCAGTAATTGCAGTAGAACTCCTGATAACCCCCATTCTCAACTCTTTGCCCTCTCAATAAATCCTTATTGAACATCAATAAATATTTGTAAGTATAAGCACTTATCAGGCACTGTTCCAAGCACTGGAACCACAGCAGTCAACACAATACGCACATGTGCGTGTACACACACACACACACGGCTCCTGCCCTCATGGAGCTTACAGTTGCTAGTCCCTGATGGGAAGGAAAGACAGTTGGCTTACCAGTGGGCTGGGCCTTGGGCTAAAGGTCTGTGGCTCACTCCACCAGCAAGAAGGTGGGGGACATATGCCTTAGACTTTTCTAGTGTGGAGCCAGGCCTCCAGCTGTGTCTGCTTTAGGATCTTTTCCCAGCTGAACCCAAGGACCTGGTTTGCCTACACCAAATGCTGCTGGAGGATGGAGGCAGCCATCAGAAGAGTCAGCCTCAGGCATGGGAGTGCAGGGGTCGCCATTCCAACTAATTCTGTACTCCAGGATGGAGGTGGCAAGAGGAAAGGGAGTGGGGGTATTCTACGGCTATGGCCTAGTCCCCAAGGGTCTCACTACTTAGATCCAATTAAGTTTTAAAAAATTACCAAGCTGGGCCCTAGGACATAGGACCAAGACATAGGGCCCTCAAATTCTTCCCAGTTCCCATCCACTCTTACCTTCTAGTTGGGAGCAGGGTCACATCCTTGACTTTTGAGGCCTTGGAGAGTTCTGGCCTCATTTGTCATTGGCCTGACCATCTAGGGCCTCATGGATGGGGTGAGGTTTCTCTCCACTGCTGGTCAGAGGGCTAGGAGTGGCTGACACAGCACAAGGGCTCTGGCACCAGCACCTGGCCCTATGGGAACACTCTGTTTGGCCTCAATCACTCTCTCTCTCTCTCCAGCAGAACTCAAGGGTGAGAATGGCCATGTTTTTCTGGGGCCAGCCTTTGTTGCTCTGTGCCAGTGGTCTGTGGCTCCTGGAGGCCCCAGAAACATCTACTTCCCACAAAACAAACATCTGCCTGCCTGTCTGACCACGTGCAAGACCTCCACAGTGAAGGGATCCCAGACTGTAGTTTCTGAGCAAGCATCAGCAACTAATTGAGAGCTTTTCCTTCCACAGGGCACCCACTTCAACCCCCAAGTTCTCATAAAAATAGCAGTTTCTGCCTTTGAGACACTCTCTCACCCACCACCAATGGGTGGCAGGACCAACCACTGGTCTGGCCACCGGTCCTTCCAGAGTTCATTGTTTGGGTGGAATTTTATACTTCTTCCTCAGATTTCAGATGCCAAATTGACAAAGAAAGAGTCAGAATCCAACTCCCTCCCAGCAGGGTCTCTTGCTGAGACATTTACAGTCTAAACTCTCTCTGGACCAGTTACCACTAGCTGCTTTCTCTCCAGCTTCATCCTACGTGGGGCCTTTGCAATGGATCCACTGCAGTAGGATTCCTAATGCCATTGCTAAGGTGCCATTGCTATCTCTGTGGAACAAGATAGCAAATACTCAGTTTTTTGCTAAAAGACCCCAGGTGCCTACCATGGCCCTCTCATTAGCCCAGGAGTAAACCAACATCTGTGATTACAAGTTCTCTCCCCTATAAAATCCAGACATGCCACCATTTTTGTCTCCTAGGATAAGGTATTTTGACAGAATACTGCTGTGCTAGGCACTGGTCTTTTGCTCATGGACTGTGGGCCAGTCACGGAGTCATGAGGGAGAGCCCAGGGTGATAGGAGACACTTTTGGGGCTCAGGTTGACAACTAGTATAGAAATCTTTTTTCTTTCAGATTTTTTTTTGCCATAAGGTGCGTGCATGTGCCGGAGAAAGAGACAATGGGAGAACGTGAGAAATCATCTCCTGAGAGGGATAACCATGCCACAGTCCCTTTTCTTCCATTCTCTGCTCAGAATTTTGGGCACACACACACACAGTGTTTTTTTCAAGCTGCTGGATACGGGACTCAAACCATGGAGTAGGTCATGTGGGATCGGGCCACTTACGCACCATGCCACCTGCTGGCCCAGTACAAGAACATTTGAAGTCTAACAGCCAGTTGGTTATACCTCTGCACAACCAGCCCAGCTGAAGGGGTGCCTGGAAGAACAATCTATGACTACTTCCCTCACCTGTGAAATACAAGACCTTGGCTTTGATGACGAGAAAGTAATCACTACATTAGTAATAGTAGCAGTGACAAGTGGGGCAGCCATGGGGTGCCATGCACGGTGCTGGGGCTGTTCTGGAAGGCCCAGGGTTTGGATCCAGATTGACCTGAACGTGCCTGGTGCACCTACTGGCGATACTGGTTGACTGCAGGGAGGATCATGGCATGACGAGACCCTACCGGGGGCCCTTGTCTCTTCCCCCCACCCCATGAAATAAACAGATAAGTAACTGTATGTGGAAACATAAGCGACACAGCTGCCATCTGAGTCAGCTTCCCATGACTGAGTGCCCTGCCTCACCTCAGTGCGTCCTCACCACAGCTCTACAAGGAACACGCTCCTATGCCCATTTCACAAAGGATTCTAGCCCAGAAAAGTAAAAGGAAACAGTACGGAACGGTGGTTAATAACAAAGTGGGGGCCAGCAGGTGGCACGGAGGTTAAGGCAGCTGGATCTCACGTGGCCAACTTTATGGTTCAAGTGCCAGGCCCTAGCTTGAAAATCACTCTGGGCACATGTGCATATGTGCCCAAGATCCCAAGGAGAAGGGATTGTGGGATAGTCATTCCCCCAGGAGGTGATTTCTTACTTTCTGTCTCTCTTTCTCTCTTTCTCTGTCTCTCTCCAGTGAGCACAAGTACCCTATAGCAAATAAACAAACTGAAAAAAGGTGGTAAAACCCATCTCCCACTGACCTGCTGTGTGATCCAAGACAAGCTACTTAACTTGCCCGGCAGCCTCACTCTCCTCCTCGTGAAATGCCCTTAACGATATCTCCTTGTAGGGCTGCTATGAAGATTCAACGCGATGACAGCGTCAGGTGCTCAGCACGGTTATCTGCCGCTCAGTAAGTGGAAATAATAACTTTTATTTCTATTTTTATTATTATTATTGCCCAAGGTAATAACTGCAGCGGAGCTGAGAAATCCCTTCGGTGCCTTCCTATTCTAAAATCCTATTAATTTACACGACATTTCGCATCCAAGGGGCTCTAACAGATAACATTTATAATTTGCTGGTGACTGATAAGGGTATGTTTTACCTGAAGTGAGAGCTCTAACTTTGGTGGCATAATGTGACAGCAGGAGGCAAGGGCCTTGTAGGAAC
Source organism: Tupaia belangeri chinensis (assembly GCF_000334495.1). Taxonomy (NCBI): domain Eukaryota; kingdom Metazoa; phylum Chordata; class Mammalia; order Scandentia; family Tupaiidae; genus Tupaia; species Tupaia belangeri. The sequence continues at coordinate 2,489,997 of NW_006159921.1, forward strand.
TCGGGGAGGGGGGAGATGGGTGGCTACGGCCCTGTGACGTGGTCCCTGCAGGTGTGACGGTGGAGCCGGGTGTCCTAGTGCTGTGCTCCTCAGCTGGAATGACCATCTCCACTGCCCTCTTGTCCTGACATGCTGTCCCGACAGCCTCTTGTCCAATTCCTCCCAACTCCTCCGGGAAGAGCCAGCCAGAGGGGTCTTTCCGAGCCTTTCCAACCAAGTGGAATCCTGTTTGTTCTTGTTCCCAGTGCCCTATACAGGCAGGTCCTTCTCATTTAGCACTGTGTCCGCAGCATCTGGGGCAGGACCCGTGACATGGAAGGGGCTTAGCAACTCTGCGCTGACTGTATATAGGAAGCATGGTGGAGGGATGGACAGAGGAGGCATGGAGAGATGAAAGGGGGTGGGAGGAAGGGGCCTCTTCTGCTCCTAGGCTTATCTGAACCCCAGCATGTTCAAGGCAGGACTGGAGGTCAGAAGAAGGCCTGGAGAGGCCCTAAGCAGGCACCACTAGGAGAGCTGCAGGGTTGGCCTTAGACTCTCCTCTGCAAACCGGGGTACCCTGGGCCAGCCGAACACCTGCTCAGACTCAGAGCAGGACAGCAGGGCTGCCATGGAGAACAGTGGGCTGTGCTGGCCTCTCTGTGAGCACCTCCAGGTTAGGCTTCTGCCTTACAGGAAGCCAGCTCTGTCCAGGGGCACCTAGAGTCTCCTCTCCCTAGAGCTGCTCAATGGAATGGACTCTATGGCAAAGGTGGGGTCAACACCCCTGGTTCACAAAGCGTCTGCCCATGACTTACTGGCTCTGGAAAGAAGTGGCACTGGTTTCCCAATGCCAGCATCTATTGTCCAGCAGTCTTGGCCTAGGTCCCAGGACAGCAGCTGCCCAGATCATAGGGTCAAAGGTGGCAGGAATGAAGGGAAGGAAGACACGCAACACTTCTATTTGTGCTTCAAACCCCAGCTCAATGTTACCTGCTATGGTCTGAATGTTTGTGTCTCTCCAAATTTACATGTTGGAGTCCTCACCCTGGAGGTGATGGTATTAGGAGGTAAGGCCTTGGATTAAATCATGAATGTAGAGCCCTCATCATTGGAATTAAGACCTTGATGAAAGAGAGCCCAGAGAAGAGGCTAGCCCCTCCTGTCATGTGAAGATTTTAATAGAAAACAGACCAGCCGGGGCCCTCGTCAACATCCAATGGGTGGTGCCTTGATCTCAGACTTCCCAGCCGGCAGGACTGTAAGCAACAATTTCTCTTAGCTAGAAACTACTAAGTCCATAGTATTTTGTTACAGTAACCCAAGAATTGGCCCCTCTGGAAAGCTCTCTGGTCAACAGTTCCTTCTTGGGGGCTCCTTCCACACCCTCAAAATGCTATGATCGTACTTTCAGGTCCCAGGGAAACACGTGTGGCCACATGTGGGCTGCTCCTACAGGCTCTGAACTTGCTTAGCATCCCTGCACCCCAGAAGGTCCCAGCTTGGGTTGGGGGCTGAAACTGATCCCGGTACACTGTGGAGAACGCACTCCCACCCAGAAGCAGGGACAGAGCAGAGGAGCCCAGGTGACCTGCAATCAGTGACAAGGTCTCCAGGCAGGCCTCTTCCCATCCTAGGGAGACACACTTTGGCCTTCTGCTCCATCCTTGGCTGTCCCAGAGGGCACACGCGACCCAGCCCTTAGGCTTGGCACTGCTGTCTACCCACATTTCACACTGTGTAATTTGTCGCTTTTTGTTGTTTTGTTTTTTTAAACTGCAGCCTTTCACTTACTTTTGCTGATGGAAATTTAAACTGAAGGGCTTGAAGAAAGGTGATTAAGTTCCTGCTGGCAGACTTAATGGGAACCGTATGAGGCTGGTGGTACAGAGACTTAGGGTGTGGGGGAGCTGCAGAAGGCAGGGCTACGAGGTGGTGAGACCTGGGAGTTTCAGCCCATGGGACAGAGGCATGGAGGCCACGCCCATAGCCTCCCTGGCTGTCTTCCCCACTATGGTTGGCCGGGCCCCCTGCTCCTGGTCCAGGGCTGCCATCCTTGGGCACTAACCTTTTACAAAGCTCCAGACTGTGCCTGACCTCCCTAACCCTCTTAACAACCTGTGAGGAAGCAGGGCAGGGCAAGGGTCAACAACTTCATTTGACAGGCGGGGAAACTGAGGCCCAGAAGTGGCCTTCCTCTCCCAGCATGCTGAGGGCAAGAACTCAGCCTCCCTGTCCGCCTGAAAACCCAGTGCCACGGAGTCCTGCTTCCCCTTATTTATGCAGACGAGTTTCAAGAGGCATAGAAGCTGATCGAAAGTGAAACCCGCAATTCCTGTCAACTCAGATTGCTCCAATTCATTTCTGCAAACATTTATTAAGTGCCTATTAGGCACTGTGCTCTGCTTTCATCTGGGAATAGAGTCAGCTCCTGATTTTCCACGCAGAGGGGACTCGGCATAACCACAGCCCTGACAAGCCTCCTGCCAGGACTGGCTGAATTTGGGGTATGCTTCTGAATTCTGCTTCTCCATCTCCTTTTAAAGCAGCAGATAGGCTTTTTGGGGACTAAGCTTGCCTTTAATATTTAAATGAGAGGATAAGCCCAAGTACACACAGGGCCAGGTGGCCCAAGAGTGGGCTGACCCCGGGGCGGGCCGGGGAGCTGGCTTGTGATTTGAAATCTGGCCATGGATCTAATCTGTGAAGGGGGTAATCCCTAGGGACGAGGTTTGAAGCTTGAGGGCTGAAGGGATGCACAGATTAGAGGGCTGGTGAGGGGACAGATGTGTGTATGGGGGAGCACTGCCTTAGGAGGGTTCTCCCTCACAAGGGGGCAGTTCTGTGTAGAGTGCCCCAACATCGAGCTGTAGGCCCTGGAACGGCCTGCGTGGGACACAACCACCCCGACCTGACATTTTAGGATCTGCTCTCCAGACCTGCTAGAAAGCAGCCATTGCTCACTGGTTGGGGTCCACCCTGGAACACAACCTGGAACAAGGAACCAGGCTGAGCTGGAAGGCCCCCCACAAGGGGGTGTGCTAGGGTTCCCACGAGGAGATACAGGAAGAGCCCCTATGGTAGAACTGAAGCAAAAAAAGGTGGGGTCTAAATTTACAAGCCCCTTGCGCCTCCCCTGTCAAGGCTGCAGAGGCTGGAAGGGGGCTTCTTTTCCTCCGAGAAAGACAAGAAAGAGCATGTCACAGGAGGGGCCAAGGTGAGGAGGAGCTTCCTAAATGCATGCTTGTGGTCTTGCTTCTCCTGAGGAGACAGACCATGAGGGTCTCTCCACTTGAGTGGGCTGGAAAAGGGGTACATGCAAGGGTCCTGCAGTTGCCCCCTGCAGTGGCCTAGATTACTACCCCCTCCAGGATCCTAGGCCTTTGGTGTGGCAGCTCTCAGCGTTCCTGAACACCTCGCAAAGCATCATCAATGGGACAGAATCGCCAGGGTGGGCGAGAGCTGGTTTAGGAAGTGGCCCCTCGTCACGGGCAAAGGGTTTCTCAGTCCGCTTTTAACAGGTGAAGTCTTTCCCTCCTGAAAGTCTGGGCTCTCTGCACTCTGCCTTCTGAACTCAAGCCATACCCTCAGGGTAAGACCAGGCACGAAGCCTCTGTCCTTGCTCGAGAACCAGACCACCTGACCGAGTTTACCCTGGCCAGCCCCACCCCAGAGGAACAGGGTACCCCTGAGCCAGGCACCTCTCGAGAACACCCACCTTCCAGGTGAAACACAGCATGGCTGCCTTTCAGGGTGACTGAAAACACCCTGGCACTAAAGAGCCATCACTAGACTGGAACACCGAGGCAAAAGACACAGTCAGTGGGCCAGGAGTCCTGACGCGGCAGCCGCCGCCAGCGTCACTAATCGCAGCCCTCCTTTCTGCTGAGCGAGGACTTGGCCAGCGCTCCAGGAGGCCGGGGCTCACCAGTCAACACAGCACCTGAGATGAGACCTGTTTTCCTTCCCTGAAGAGGGAGAAGCACAGACTGGCCCCTCTAGAATCAGAGCCCAAACAGAGGTGCCACACAGGGTCTCCTGCATGACCCCTCCTGCAGCAGATACAGTGTCCTGGGAGGGGGCCCTGAGAGGGTAGCCCGGTTCTCTGGCTCCCCAAGCACTCAACAGGATGTTGCCACCATCATTATCAAGACTTGGCCCAGAGACTTTGACTACTGGGGCCATATTAATACTTCTGTCCCCAGTTGATCTGAGAGACCCCAAATGACCTTTGTCCCCTCACAGCATAGAGTGCTTCCCTCTGCACCTACGCCCTTGCTCCCTGAGGCTCAATGGGTCTGATCACTGGTTCT
>NW_006159921.1:2494319-2500935 GCF_000334495.1 Tupaia belangeri chinensis
TCTTTCCCTTGCCTGGACTCTCAGCATCTTGAGGGAGTGAGTCTGACTCATGTCCAGCTACCCGGTACCTAATCCAGTACCTGATGCTCAGTTAATGGGGTGGGGAAAAGAATGGGGCCTGCGGGTGTGCAGGAAGTCTTAGCATCCCTCGGCCTTCCAGGGGATCCTACTTCATTCCTCTCATTGCTAAGCAGATCCACTAGCAGGTAGCTCCACTGTGGGTGATAAGGATGGGCAAACTATCTGAAGAGCTGACTTAATAGAACATGAATGCTCACTGTTCCTGAAATGCCCAGTTCTGGGACCAGCAGATGGCGTAACGGTTACATTGATGGACTCCCACGTAGTTGACCGAGGTTTGAGTCCCAGACCTGGCAGCTTAAAACTCATGCCAGGCATGTGTGCGTGCATGCCCAAAATCTCAGGAGGAGAATGGAGGAGGGACTGAGGTGTAGCCATCCCCGCTGGGGGGGGGGGTGAATTCTTGCTTTCTGTCTCTCTCTCTCTCTCTGGCAAGCACACGTGCCCTGTAACAAAAATCTCTCTTAATAAAACAACAAACACTCTAGTTTTGTAGAGTTTACAATATATAAGGCACATGCATATACATCATTATCCCTTAACCCTGTCCGCCCAGCTAACGAGACACCTTCCTCTGGGCTTAGAGGGGCTCAAGGTCACACGGGACCTGGACACAAGACCCTCGAGCTTTAGGTCCAGCAGTATTTCCATCGCACCACTGGGGCCTCCTCCAGTCTGCACTGCTCCAGGGAGTTAGGAAAACAAGCCACGTGCACGAACACACGTAGGCCCACGTGCACAAGCATGTACAGGAGACGCACACACACCTGATGCACAGATGTGAGGGGCTCCAGATGTTCCAGCGGTTTGTCACTCAAGGGTGGGAGTGATGACAGAGGAAGGGGCATGAGGGTGCTGTCGTGCAGCTGGTGCATGCGGATGCTCAGCCACTCTGCTCAAGGACAGACCACCTCCAGCAAGTACAGGGGACGTGAGGAAGCGAGGTCTGGGAGCAGGCGGCAGCCAGGGGGAGTTCGCATGCTTTCAGGAACTGCACTAGGCTGTCACTGGTACTAGTTATTTCATGCATTCACCTCCCCCGGAGCGAGAACAGGACACTATCAGGCTAAGAGACGGCAGCACACAGCATGTCCGTGGTAAACAATTTATTTTTCTACCTCAGTTGCTTACAGGGGGAAAAAATAAAATGTCATTAGGGAGAAGCACAATGAACTATTTACAGAGATGAAGAAAATTCACAATGGCTGAAACGTTTGAGGCAAGCATTCGAGGACAAGTTCACCAAAGCAAAGCAATTCACAGCAAAACAAAATATGGGGTGTGTGTGGGGGAGCTGTACAGATTTAGTTTTCCTTTTCAAAAAGAATACTACTCATGGAAAAGCCTGCAGGAAAAGAAAAGGCATCTAACCAGTTATTACATCAAGCGTCTTTAATGAGATGAGCCGGACGGCACAGGTCTGGGCGCAAGGACTCTGACATTCGCATGTATGGGTTTGTTCACATCACAGCAGCAAATGGGAGCCTGGGGGTCACTTCTCACAAACTCTGAGCATGCGTGAAGGTCCAGCTGAGCTGCTCGTCATTAATCCAAGGGAGTGGGGGTATTTCAAACTAGGAAGCCAAGGGGGTCCGGAGTCCCATTCTGGGGGTGACCGTCAAGGGTGCCAGCCCCAAGATGAGACCTGATCAGGGTGGGCCTCTGTGTTCTGTCCCCTCTTGTCCCCTCCTGGCTCAGTGGTGCCAACAGTGAACGCAAGGCCAGGCCAAGGCAGGGAGTTGAGGCAGGGGATGGAGGGGCCCAGCGTGAGTGGTGCCCACAACATCTGATATGTGGCAGTACCTGGCGTCCTTTCTTGAAGACAAATGTGCTTTATTACGGTGGCAATGGCCACAGAGAGACCGGCCCCCAAGACAATGATAATCAGATAATGGCTACATAGTTGCTCTTCCAGATTAAGCCTCTTGCGGTTTTATAGAATTGTCTGCATGTGTGTGTGTACATGAGGGTGTTCGTTTTTGCTACTGCCCATATGACATACGTGCTCTGAGTCACATACCTGCATCCCCTCTGGGCTCACTCCATGAAATGCCCCAACAAGCCCGTCTGTCATTATTAAAATTAATCTGATACCTTCTTCCTGGATTCCCCTGAGAAGGTGCCACAAAATTTGTGAGAAGTTTTCCTGTGAACTGGTGATATTCCGAGGAAGTGGGGGATAGGGAAGGTCATGATGCATACAAGAAGCGACATGAAAGGGGATTAGGAAATAAATCTTAAAAAAAAAAAAAAAGAGTGAAGCAACGACAACATGAGTCTTTTCCAAAAATTAAAAACAAGGAAAACAAACAAAATATCCCCATTAAAAAAAAAAAAAACCAGCCATTCTTGCCAACGGGCAGCTAGGACAGAGTTCCGGTGGCCCTGACAGCAGCTGGGTGGCCCAAGCTGGGACAGTGTCCTCGCTCTAGCCATGGTAGCAAACCCCAATTTGTGTGCCTCTCTTAAGAGCTAGTTGATAAAAATTATGTCTTGTGAGATCGGCAAGTAGTCTGCAAAGTGAAATAAGAACAGAAATTAACAGATGAAACTGAAGTGAGCAGTCGGAGTGGGGAAGGGAGGAAGCGGGGGAGACCTCTGGTCAGTTATGACGATCCTAGACTGGCAGCTGAGCTAGGTGCCAGCTGGGGTGACACGGGGCATGGGGAGAAGGAGCTGTTTCCACCGCGGGGAGCTGCCATCAGTCTCCCTAGAGAACTAGTCCCCACGACAATGACCGGCTAAGTGTCCACTCTCTCAGAATGCCTCCCTGATTCTCACGGGGCCCTGGGGTGGGCAGGCAGGGGCTGCTAACTGCCGGCGGTGTGGTCCAGGGAGGTCTGCCACCCCTCACCCTACCCATCACACAGGGAACATGAGGCACCACTGAGAGCACTCTCTGGACCCCTAAGCAGACGAGCCGGACGATCAGACAGGATACGGTCAGGTGACTCTTTGTAAAGAGGTCAGACTGCAATTTTCCAAAAGGGGACCCCAGCTGTCTGGTTTAAAGTGGAAAGAGGACGAAGAATTTTGGGTGTTCTCTAGGACTTGGGTGTCCTGTATTCTCTGGCCAGCAGTCCCCATGCCCCTGCTGGGGTGAACCCAGAAACAGGCTGCGAGGAGCATGGGACCACGCAGCACAAGGGCGGCGGAGGCGGGAAGTTGGAAGTGGGCACACAGTGAGGACATCGAAACAGACCACAGAAAAAACCACTGGGACAGTTCGGTGGTGACGTCAACTGCACCAGTGTCTGTCACGAAATCATAGGATCCCCAGGGTCGGGGAGGGGTCAATAGAATCTACCTGAGAGGGCTGTGAGTCAGGCCTCCCCATCTTTGGGTCCTCTCCTGCAACCTAGTCACCTTGGCCGGATGTGCTAGAAATGCTCCTTACAGGTGTGAGGTAAGAGGCAGATACCAGAACTTTCCAAAGCTTTCCTGCCCCAGAGATGGTGGCTCCAGGAGGAGTGTAGTTTGGTTCTAGAGAAGAAAACCAGAGCTCTTCACTGGCAACGCACAGGGGTCTCCCAGACTTTGTGTCTGGAGCCCCTCCCCTGTTTAGGGAGGTGTCTGGGACAAGTGGACGGCGACAGTAATCCATAAGGGGCAGCTCCTCTAGGGCGAGCGTCAGGTATGAGGTGGACTCTGAAACCAGCCTGACTCCTCACTGAAGCGGGTGGGGCCAGCCACTGGGCCCTCCCCGGCCCAGGGCCACTCACACTCTTGGACCATCTGAGAGCAGGTGGCTTCACTCTGTGGCCACCAGTGGCCCTTTCTGACCATTGGTTATGAGCCTTCTGTGGCGTGAACAGGAAGGATGGAGAAATGGAAAATTTGTTGGCTCAAAAGAGAACAGAACAGCTAACTCTCGCGGGTCAGGGGACCCCTCTCTGCAGAGTTTAATGCCCGATTTCTGTCCCATTCAAGCCCAGCTGATTGTGTTAAGCTGCAGGAGCTGGTGACAGTGATAAACAGCGGAATCTGGGCATAAACATTCCAATTCCATCCCCATCTCCTGCCCCATGGCCAATCCTCTCGGTCCCAAAGCCTTGGCTTTCAGTGAAAGGCTGGGGACCCAGGGGACCGCAGCTCCTCCTGCCTTGCCTTGGTTTAGTCACTCTTGCATGTCCATCTGCCTGGGCAGATCCAGGGATGGTCACAGGGACAGTTCTACCAGCTGACTCTGGAGCGGCTCACAGGGACACTGCAGATGGGCCCTCAGATGGGACAGGAGCCTCAGCATAGGGGCCACTTTGTCGCCCCAATGTTATTCCACATTAAGACCCCCCAGCTCTGCCCTCGGGGACAGCACTGCACTGAGGAGCAATGGCAACCTGACTCCAAGGGGAGGCACAGCTCAGCATTGCTCTGGGCGAGCTGAGGCACGTGAGCCTGGGGGGGAAGTGAGAAGACAAGCTCCCCCAGACTGGCCACCAGCTTCTGGGCCAAGCGGGACAGAGAGGAGTGGGAACAGGGAGGTGAGTGCATGGGTCTCTGCAGAGGGGCAGTGCCTGCCTGCACATGTGGGTGTGGGCTGCGCACCCCACTGCCTCCTCCTTTCCCAGGAACAGTGCCGACAGAGCTTTCCAGGCTGATGGAAATGCTCTGCAAGCTGCACCGACCAGCACGTTTGTCCCGAGTAATGGAAGTGTGGCTACCCTGACTGCGGAGCCGAGTTTCCCTTTTATTCATCTTAATTTAAATAGAACTTTGGTAGTTACACACAGCCAGTGTTACTGTACTGGGCAAATGGACGTTAGGAGAACGGAGACTATGGCAGTGAAGACCCAGACTGCCTGGGTTCAAATCCTGGCCCTACCCCCTGACCCCTATAAGCCCTGGAAGGGGGTTTTCTACCCCTCTGTGCCTCAAGGTTTCTACCAGTAAATGGGGAGACTCTGTTGCCCGAGAGTGGGCACCGCTTCCTGTGGGGGTGCTCCAGGGTGTGCTCCCTTCTTTCCTTCAGTCTTTGGCCAACCCAAGGCAGCTTCTGCTATAGGGGAGCTGCAGGGAAGGCTTCTTTAGGACAGGCCGAGGGCCCCATCAAATGCAGAAACTGTCTCAGCTCCAGGCCCACTTGTGGGGGATCCCCAACATTCTCGCCCCGCCATCTCCAACTTCTGCTACCGTACTTACCTCCCCCTACTCTCTAACCCACCCAATCGGGTAGGTGCACAGGCCCCAAAGACCATCCCACTCTAGCCCCCCTGTCTACAGAAGAGAGAGTGAGGCCCAGAGAGGGTGGGTGACTTGTGATGGCCTGTCGTCCAGCTGCTGTCAAAGCCAGGACAAGAGCGTAGGGCTTCCATTGCTGGCTAAGGGACCTATCCGCCACGGGGCACAGCTCTGTGTCCCAAATGCCTCCTGCCCTCCCCACGCACTCCCTCCCTGTCCCTAAGCCTGGTCTGAGGAAAACGTTGGCTGAGCCATCAGCCTCGGAGCACATCTCCCGGGGCCATGGCTTTGCTCCGGTTGCTTTCTGATTCCACTCAGACCCTGACGCCCCCAGAACTCTGAGGATATGCACAATGACCAGCCAGGAGTGGAGCCCCACCTACTGCCCAGGTGCCTACGGTGCTCCTCCCTGGGAGCCCACAGAGCACAAGGCTGTGCTCGACACCTTCTCCAGAAACTCCAGCTGTCCTTGCACAGAGGCGCTGTCAAGCATCCTGACATATTCTCACCTGTACTCCATGTCTGCAAAGGCTGACTGCCCTCCTCAGGGGAAGAGCAAGGCCCCACAAACATCATTTCCTTCAGCATCCCTCCCCTGTCCCCACAAGACCAAGTCCACCCTTGCTTTCCCCGCCCAGGCGGGGGTCTCAGGCCCACCAGCTACCTTGGAGAAGGAGCAGCCTGGGTGTGTATGTAGGTGGACACCACGGTGGCTCCACCCAAGTCTCTGCCACCCACAGAGAGAGAGAAGCTGGACAGCCCCACCCAGGACCTAGGCAAACCCCAATCCCTGCAGCCAACGCAAGCACACCAGGGCAGCAGCAGTCGGAGGAGGGGAGAAGGCTGGGTGCAGGGACGGGGGAGACGCAGATATCAGTCATGCAGACTCAGGGAGGGGGAGGCACACATGGGGTGGCAGAGGGTGAAAGAAATCTCTGGGCCTAGAATTCTGTCCCCAGGCAGAAAAAAACACCAGAACAGCCTTCAGGAAAAGGAGGTGAAGCCTCTTGCCTCAGGTTTTTGTCCTGTCCTTCAAAAGCTGCTGCTCTCAAACACCCAACACCAACGAAAGACTCCAGGCTTTAGAGACTCTGCGCTGCATCCTGACCTCGGCCTTGAGCAGACTTGACATTTAGCATGTGTAGGTCACTCTGTACACGGAGGTCTGAATGCGCTGCATTCTCTTGGGGTTTACCCGCCTCCCCACAAGTGCCGCCCATCTCCCACATTTCCAAAGTTCTGGGAGCCCAAGCCCCTCACCTGGAAACTGATAGCCATAGCTAGGAGCAAATCCAGGGTAGCCGCGGCCGTAGGGTGCCACGAAGTTGGGGGAGCCTTGAACACAGAGAGAAAGACA